>NC_091987.1:17430077-17786327 GCF_044704955.1 Pristiophorus japonicus
AACACCGGGCCCCTCCTCCTCCCCCATTCCCTCTGCTGCACTATCAATGTCTCTTCGTAGAGCCACTGTGCCCAGCACCCTCAGCAACAGTCCTCCTCAAACCCCCTTCCCATTTCCCCTTTGCCCACGCTCTCCGTCCACCTTGTTCTTTCCTCCTTGATGAAAAGTACATGAGGCATTTCCTGCACAAGAACAGCGCTATAGAAATGAACGTCGCTCAATGCACCAAGTCCTGCTCACCCATCACCCCTGTGCTCGCTGACCTACATTGGCTCCTAATTAAGCAACATCTTGATTTTTAAATTTTCATCATTATTTTCAAATCCCGCCATGGCCTTGCCCCTCCCTTTTTCTGTGACCTCCTGCAGCCTCACAAGCCCCCAAGTTCTCTGCGCTCCTCCAATTCTGCCCTCTTGAGCATCCCCCGATTCCCATCGCTCCACCATCGGCGGCTGTGCCTTCAGCTGCCTGGGCCCCAAGCTCTGGAACTCCCTCCCTGAACCTCTCCGCCACTCTACCTCTCTCACCTCATTTAAAATGCTCCTTAAAACCTACCTCATTGACCAAGCTTTCGGTCACCTGCCCTAATATCTCCTTATGTGGCTCGGTGTCAAGGGTTTGCTCCTTTGAAGCGCACTGGGACGTTCTACTCCGTTAAAGCTGCGATATCAAAGCAAGTTGTTGCTGTGGGAGAGAGGCTTGGCGTACAACCTCTCAACATGCTGTGCTGTTTTTGTGACCATGCTTGATTTTCAATAATCAGTTTATTTTTGGCGAGAAAAGCAGACAAAAAAAATCACTATCCTCTGTAAAAAAAAAAGAAGATAGCGTGGATTAAAAGCTGGGCTCTGGTTATACGTGCTGTGTAGTGACGTTAGACGGAAGGGGGGCCTGGCCCTCTGTGCGGGGAGATGGGCTTCAAGGCAACTCTTGATTGCTGTGCTATGCTGCATCTGTGCCAGGGAACCCCTCGGCAACAAGAGCACAGCGGGGGGGGGGGGGGGGGGGAGTGGGGGCGGGGGGTGGGAGCAGCTGAATTGCTGAGGCCGCCCTCTCCGGATCACTGGATCCGATGGCAGCAGACAAGCAAACACTCCCCAGCACTGCTGGCCATCAGGCTGCAGTAAGAACATATAAGAACATAAGAAATAGGAGCAGGAGTAGGCCATACGGCCCCTCGAGCCTGCTCCGCCATTTAATAAGATCATGGCTGATCCGATCATGGACTCAGGTCCACTTCCCCGCCCGATCCCCATAACCCCTTATCCCTTTATCATTTAAGAAACTGTCTTAAATTTATTCAATGTTCCAGCTTCCACAGCTCTCTGAGGCAGCGAATTCCACAGATTTACAACTCTCTGAGAGAAGAAATTCCTCCTCACCTCTGTTTTAAATGGGCTGCCTCTTATTCTCAGATTATGCCCTCTAGTTCTACTCTCCCCCATCAGTGGAAACATCCTCTCTGCATCCACCTTGTCGAGCCCCCTCATAATCTTATACGTTTCGATAAGATCATCTCTCATTCTTCTGAATTCCAATGAGTCGAGGCCCAACCGACTCAACCTTTCCTCATAACTCAACCCCCTCATCTCCGGAATCAACCGAGTGAACCTTCTCTGAACTGCCTCCAAAGCAAGTATGTCCTTTCGTTAGTATGGAAACCAAAACTGTACGCAGTAAACCCCCTTCCGGGAAATCTCTCCGACTCGCCCTGCTGAGAGGAGGTGGACTCGAGCAGCGAGCCATCGTGCAACGTGCCGCCTTCTGGCACAGCGACAGAAGCTATCGGTTGTTACCCAGTTACTGGCCTCCATCGGTGGAGTCGGTCAGCACAGAGGGAGACCATTCGACCCATCGCACCCGTGCCGGCCCTTCGAAAGAGCAGTCGAATTAGTCCCACTGCCCCCCTCTGCTCTTTCCCACATTTACAATCCCCTTATGAAAGTCACTCTTGAATCTGCTCCCACCGGCCTTTCAGGCAGCACGTTCCCGATCACAACAACTCGCTGCGTAGAAAAAACAATTCTCCTCATCTCCCCCTCTGGTTCTTTTCCCAATTGTCTTCAATCTGTGCCCTCTGATTACCGACCAAACCACCATTTCTCCCTGTCTGCCCTATCAAAGCTCCTCATTATTTTGAGTTTTATTTAGTGCCATTGTGTGATTCAGAATTTGAAGCCAAGCGCTGAGAGTGCCTCAAGGGGTGAATATACTCAAACCTGGTTGTTCTCCTTGGAGCAGAGAAGGTCGAGGGGAGATTTGATCGAGGTGTTCAAAATCATGAGGGGTCTAGACAGAGTAGAGAGAGAGAAACTGTTCCCATTGGCAGAAGGACCGAGAACCAGAGGACACAGATTGAAGGTGATTGGCAGAAGAACCAAAGGCGACATGAGGAAAAAGATTTTTACGCAGCGAGTGGTTAAGATCTGGAATGCAGGGCCTGAAAGGGTGGTGGAGGCAGATTCAATTGTGGCTTTCAAAAGGGAACTGGATAAATATTTGAAGTGGAAAAATTAGCAGGGCTACGGGGACCGAGCAGGGGGAGTGGGACTAATTGGATCGCTCTTTCAAAGAGCTGGCACAGGCTCGATGGGTTGCATGGCCTCCTCCTGTTCTGTATGATTCTGTGAATCTACAGGACCGAGGGCGCCTCTCCTTGAGGTTGCACAGCTCTCTCTCTAGCTGACGCTGTTGCACTGTGGAGACTTTTGGGACATTGTCCGCATGCCTGACACATGACTCCCAAAGCAAGCGCTCTGCTCGGAACTCCTACACGGCAAGCGAGCCCCAGGTGGGCAGAGAAAACGTTTCAAGGACACCCTCAAAGCCTCCTTGATAAAATGCAAAAACCCCACCGACACCTGGGAGTCCCTGACCCAAGACCGCACTAAGTGGAGGAAATGCATCCGGGAGGGCGCTGAGCACCTCGAGTCTCGTCGCCAAGAGCACGCAGAAATCAAGCGCAGGCAGCGGAAGGAGCGTGCGGCAAACCAGACTCCCCACCCACACCTTCCTTCAACCACTGTCTGTCCCATCTGTGACAGAGACTGTAATTCCCGTATTGGACTGTTCAGCCACCTGAGAACTCACTTTTAGAGTGGAAGCAAGTCTTCCTCGATTTCAAGGGACTGCCTATGATGATGTGAAGATTTTGCATTGAAGATAGACGTCCATTGAGTAAGCTGGAGACTCCAGCCTGCAGTATGTGACTCCTGCGGTCATATGTCAGTTGATTTATTTATTAGTTGCAGGAAAGATGAAGGCCTATTTTTCTATAATTATATATTCAGAAACCTACCCGAGTTTCCATTAGGGGAGCGATTACCAGTCGATTAATCATTGATCATAACCAGTCAACAGTCACAGCATAACTTGCTTTGTCGAAGCAACCTTAGTTGGCCATTAGGCAGCCTCCGTCTCACCTCTGGCCTCCCCTGTTCCCTCTCTCCCTCGCCGCTGTAAATGTTCAGTTCTGCTGCACCATTCTTGACTTTAGTGATTGATCCACACTGGCTAATGGCTCTGTAAGAACCTTCAGGGAGCTTCAGCCAACCAGCGTGCTGTATAGATGTTTATCCCACGTGATTTTCTTACTGTCCCCTCATAGCCATGCTTCGGGAGGGCAGTTGTCAATCTGAGGGGGAAAAAAATTGGTTTTGATTCTGTTCTCTTATTGATTTGCATCCCGAAAAACAACTTACCTAAGCACATAAGAAATAGGAGCAGGAGTCGGCCATACGGCCCCTCGAGCCTGCTCCACCATTCAATGAGATCATGGCTGATCTGATCATGGACTCAGCTCCACCTCCCTGCCCGCTCTCCATAACCCTTGACTCCCCTATAGTTCAAGAATCTGTCTATCTCAGCCTTGAATATATTCAACGACTCAGCCTCCACAGCTCTCTGGGGTAGAGAATTCCACAAATTTACAACCCTCTGAGAGAAGAAATTCCTCCTCATCTTGCCCATCTTAAATGAGTGACCCCTTATTCTGAAACTATGCCCCCTAGTTCTAAATTCCCCCACAAGGGGAAACATCCTCTCTGCGTCTACCCTGTCAAGCCCCCTCGGAATCTTATACATTTCAATAAGATCACCTCTCATTCTTCTAAACTTCAATGAGTACAGGCCCAACCTGCTCAACCTGTCCTCATACGTCAACCCTTTCATCCCAGGAATCAACCTAGTGAACCTTCTCTGAATTGCCTTCAATGTAAGTATATCCCTCCTTAAATAAGGAGACCAAAACTGTACGCAGAACTCCAGGTGTGGACTCACCACCAGCAGGACTTCTCTGCTTTTATACTCTATCCCCCTTGCAATAAAGGCCAACATTCCATTTGCCTTCCTGATTACTTGCTGTACCTGCATAATAACTTTTTGTGTTTCATGCACAAGGACCCCCAGGTCCCTCTGTACTGCAGCATTCTATAGTCTCTCTCCATTTAATTAATATTTTGCTTTTCTAATCTTCCTACCAAAGTAGATAACCTCACATTTTCCCACGTTATACTCCATCTGCCATTGTTTTCCCACTTACTTAACCTAGCTATATCCCTTTGCAGACTCTTTGGGCTGGAAAGTAGGTTTAGGGCCCAGGCAGCTGAAGGCATGGCCGCTAATGGTAGAGCGATGGAAATCGGGAAAGCACAAGAGGCCAGAATTGGAGGAGCGCAGAGATCTCGGGGGCAGGGGGGGGGGTTGTGGGGCTGGAGGAGATTACAGAGATAGGGAGGGGGCAAGGCCATGGAAGGATTTGAAAACAAGGACGAAAATGTTGAAATCGAGGTGTGGCTTAACCGGCAGCCAAAGTAGGTCAGTGAGCACAGGGGGTGAGGGGTGAGCGGGACTTGGTGCGAGTTAGGACACGGGCCGCCGAGTTTTGGATCACCTCAAGCTTACGTAGGGTAGAATGTGGGAGGCCGGCCAGGAGTGCGTTGGAATAGTCAAGTTTAGCGGTAACAAAGGCATGCATCATTTGCCCAATTACATTTCTACTCATTCACAGACATTAATTCTCTGTAATGTTCTATTGATAATTAGGGTTTAACAGCCTTTAACATAAACACAATGCGGAGGCTGCAGTCTGGATGTGGCAAAGATTAAATTCATCTTGCCACGGCTTTCTGGACTGAGTCGCCAACCCTCCAGGATTGCCCCGGTGTTCCTGGGAATTGGAAGCTTAATCGATGGGGTACTGATACCAGCAACACCTGGGGAGAAAATACACAAGGCTGTTACTAAAACAAGTGTGTGTCTTTATTACACTTTCTTTGAACACTTCTGTTTGTTAATTATAAATGGGAGACCGAATAGAGGTGTTCAAAATCATGAGGTGCTTTGCGAGAGCAGGTCGGGAGAAACTGTTTCCTCCGGCAAGTGAGTCGTAACCAAAGATCATAAGAACATAAGAAATAGGAGCAGGAGTAGGCCATACGGTCCCTCGAGCCTGCTCCACCATTTAATACAATCATGGCTGAACATCGACCTCAACTCCACCTTCCCGCCCGATCCCCATAGCCCTTGATTCCCCTAGAATCCAAAAATCTAATGATTTATAAGATATACGGCACAGAAACAGGCCATTCGGCCCAACCAATCCATGCCACGTTTATGCTCCACTCGAGCCTCCTCCCATCTTTCCTCATCTAAATCTATCAGCGTAACCCTCTATTCCCTTCTCCCTCGTATGCTTGTCTAGCCTCCCCTTAAATACATCGATACTATTCGCTTCAACCACTCCCTGTGGGAGTGAGTTCCACATTCTCACCTATCTCTGGGTAAAGAGGTTTCTTCTGAATTCCCTATTAGATTTCTTGGTGACTGTCTTATATCGATGGCCTCTAGTTATGCTCTTCCCCACAAGTGGAAACACTCTCTCTATAGCCAACAACAACAACAACTTGTATGTATATAGCACCTTTAGTATTGTAAAATGTCCCAAGGCGCTTTACAGGAATAGTAGAAGACATAAAAATGAATTTGACACCGAGCCAGATAAGAGGAAATTCTGGCAGATGACCAAAAAAGAAGTTTTAAGGAGCGTCTTCAAGGAGGAAAGAGAGGTAGAGCGGCGGAGAGGTTTATGGAGGGAATTCCAGAGTTTAGGGCCCAGGCAGCTGAAGGCATGGCCACTGATGGTTGAGTAATTATAATCAGGGATATTCAAGAGGGCAGAATTCGAGGAGCGCAGATATCTTGGGGGGTTTGTGGGGCTGGAGGAGATTACGAGGGGCGAGGGCGATGGAGGGATTTGAAAACAAGGATGAGATTTTTGAAATCGAGGCATTGCTTAACCAGGAGCCAATGTAGGTCATTGAGCACAGGGGGGTGATGGGTGAGCGGGACTTGGTGCGAGTTAGGACACAGGCTGCCGAGTTACATAAGAACATAAGAAATAGGAGCAGGAGTAGGCCATATGGCCCCTTGAGCCTGCTCCACCATTCAATAAGATCATGGCTGATCCGATCATGGACTCAGCTCCACTTCCCGCCCGCTCCCCATAACCCCTTATCCCTTTATCGTTTAAGAAATTGTTTATTTCTGTCTTAAATTTATTCAATGTCCCAGCTTCCACAGCTCTCTGAGGCAGCAAATTCCACAGATTTACAACCCTCTGAGAAGAAATTTCTCCCCATCTCTGTTTTAAATGGGCAGCCCCTTATTCTAAGATCATGCCCTCTAGTTCTAGTCTCCCCCATCAGTGGAAATATCCTCTCTGCATCCACCTTGTCAAGCCCCCTCATAATCTTAAACGTTTCGATAAGATCACCTCTCATTCTTCTGAATTCCAATGAGTAGAGGCCCAACCTACTCAACCTTTCCTCATAAGTCAACCCCCTCATCCCCGGAATTAACCTTGTGAACCTTCTCTGAACATTCTCCAAAGCAAGTGTATCCTTTCGTAAATATGGAAACCAAAACTGCACACAGTATTCCAGCTGTAGCCTCACCAATACCGTATATAGCTGTAGCAAGATTTCCCTGCTTTTATACTCCATCCCCTTTGCAATAAAGAGTTGAGGATCACCTGTAGTTTATGGAGGGTAGAATGTGGGAATGCCAACCAAGAGTGCGTTCTCTCCACTCTATCAAAACCTTTCATCATTTTAAAGGCCTCTATTAGATCACCCCTCAGCCTTCTTTTTCATCCATAAGGTCATACATTTAAAATAATTGGCAAAAGAAGTATTGGGAAAATGAGGAGAACTTTTTCCCACACAGAGGGATTTGCAATTTGGAACGCACTACCTAAAAGGACAGTGGAATTGGATGGCATGGGGATTTTCAAAAGGCAATTGGACATGTACTTGACTGATTCCTGGGATGGGAGGATTGTCCTATGAGGAGAGATTGAGGAGGCTAGGCCTATATTCTCTGGAGTTTAGAAAAAATGAAAGGTGATCTTATTGAAACATCTAAAATTCTTAAGGGGCTTGACAGGGTAAATGCTTGAAAAGTGTTTCCCCTGGCTGGGAAGTCTAGAACCAAGGGTCACAGTCTCAGGATAAGGGGTCGGCCATTTAGGACTGAGATGAGGAGAAACTTCTTCACTCAGAGGGTGGTGAATCTTTGAAATTCTCTTCTCCAGAGGGCTGTGGAGTCTCAGTCGTTGAGTATATTCAAATGTAAGTTGATACATTTTGGGAACTAAGGGAATTAAGGGATAAGGGGATCAGGCGGGAAAGTGGAGCTGAGGTAGAAGATCAGCCATGATCTTATTGAATGGCGGAGCAGGCTCGAGGGGCCGAATGGCCGACTCCTGCTCCTAATTCTTATGTTCTCTTGCAGACTGCTGGCATTTGTTTTATATACAGTAATGAAATTGACAGCAAAAATGCAAACAGCACCAGTTCTTTCTCTCCATCTGTTCACTAACATTACTGCACTGTTAGCAATTAACAAAAGCGGAAACCACCGCTGGACACCAGGGCCTGGGTTTAGTTCACTTCCTGAGAGAGCAAGCTAACATTCAAAATCAAAAACTGACCCGCAGATCCCCGCAGAAAGGCAAGAGACAATCTGAAAGGTTTACCTGCGTTACCTGAATTTAATAAAGGGTGGGAACCCACACATGCAAAGTCACACGCATACAAACAGGCACACACACATAGACACACATATACACATGGGACGTTGCTCTACCTGCCCTGGGAATGTTTGATAGGACAGTGTAGAGGGAGCTTTACTCTGTATCTAACCCGTGTTGAACCTCTCCTGGGAGTGTTTGATGGGACAGTGTAGAGGGAGCTTTACTCTGTATCTAATCCCGTGCTGTCCCTGCCCTGGGAGTGTTTGATGGGACAGTGTAGAGGGAGCTTTACTCTGTATCTAATCCCGTGCTGTACCTGCCCTGGGAGTGTTTGATGGGACAGTGTAGAGGGAGCTTTACTCTGTATCTAATCCCGTGCTGTCCCTGCCCTGGGAGTGTTTGATGGGACAGTGTAGAGGGAGCTTTACTCTGTATCTAATCCCGTGCTGTACCTGCCCTGGGAGTGTTTGATGGGACAGTGTAGAGGGAGCTTTACTCTGTATCTAACCCATGCTGTACCTGCCCTGGGAGTGTTTGATGGGACAGTGAAGAGGGAGCCTTACTCTGTATCTAACCCGTGCTGAATCAGCCCCGGAAGTGTTTGATGGGACAGGGTATGGGGAGCTTTATTCTATATCTAATCACTGCTGTACCTGCCCTGGGAGTGTTTGATGGGACAGTATAGAGGAAGCTTTATTCTGTATCTAACCCCATACTGTACCTGTCCTGGGAGTGTTTGATGGGACAGTGTAGAGGGAGCTTTACTCTGTAACTAAGCCATTCTGTACCTGAACCTGATTCTGACTGTCCAATTTAGGAAAGGTTCCATTCCTTTATATCAATAATTAACACAGAAACGATCTACAGCTTAGCTTATTGGGAATGAAATTGCAGTTGTAAATTGAGGTTGGCGTGTGTGTAGGTTGTTTTGATTGTACAGTAACAACAACTCATGTCTGTAGTTGATCATGTTTAAGACTTATTACAGCAATGTGTGTTGGACGGATGACATCATCTCTGTAAAGAATGAGGACCATTGTAGGGAATTGGCTGGATTGAGGTATTTGATTAGACCCAGCGAAAATCTAACATTATATTTCACCGTCCACGTAACTTCTGCGGTATAAATAACTTAAATGTGTGGCTGAAGAATATGCCAGGGCCACATTTGATATGCATGGGACCATTTAGTTGACTGACATGTTACTTATAACCTGCTTGTTTTAACAAGTCTGTTTTGAATATGTGTACAGCTCTCCTCCCAAACACGATTGCTGCAGATTGGGTACAAACAACAGTTATTATTAAGCACCCAGCAAAGTAAATCTCAAAATGCAGTTTTACACACTGGAATTTGGAACCTCAATGCGAATGTCGGGAGGGATGTTTAGAATATTCGGGGGCCCTATGAATGGGTTTGACAAAAATAAATATGTTGGAGGACTGCAGAGGAAGTTTTACTCTGTATCTAACCGGTGCTGTACCTACCCTGGGAGTGTTTGATGGGACAATGTAGAGGGAGAATTACTCTGTATCTAACCCGTGCTGTACCTGCCCTGGGAGTGTTTGATGGGACAGTGTAGAGGGAGCTTTACTCTGTAACTAAGCCATTCTGTACCTGATCCTGATTCTGACTGTCCAATTTAGGAAAGGTACCATTCCTTTATATCAATAATTAACACAGAAACGATCTACAGCTTAGCTTATTGGGAATGAAATTGCAGGAATTACAGATGCAAATTGAGGTTGGCATGTGTGTAGGCTGTTTTGATTGTACAGTAACAACAACTCATGTCTGTAGTTGATCATGTTTAAGACTTATTACAGAAATGTGTGTTGGATGGATGACATCATCTCTGTAAAGAATGAGGACCATTGTAGGGAATTGGCTGGACTGAGGTATTTGATTAGACCCAGCGAAAATCTAACATTATATTTCACCGTCCACGTAACTTCTGCGGTATAAGTAACTTAAATGTGTGGCTGAAGAATATGCCAGGGCCACATTTGATATGCATGGGACCATTTAGTTGACTGACATGTTACTTATAACCTGCTTGTTTTAACAAGTCTGTTTTGAATATGTGTACAGCTCTCCTCCCAATCACGATTGCTGCAGGTTGGGTACAAACAACAGTTATTATTAAGCATCCAGTGAAGTAAATCTCCAAATGCAGTTTTACACACTGGAATTTGGAACCTCAATGTGAATGTCGGGAGGGATGTTTAGAATAGTCGGGGGCCCTATGAATGGGTTCGACAAAAAGAAATATGTTGGAGGACTGCAGAGAGAGCTTTACTCTGTATCTAACCCGTGCTGTACCTACCCTGGGAGTGTTTGATGGGACAGTGTAGAGGGAGCTTTACTCTGTATCTAACCCGTGCTGTACCTACCCTGGGAGTGTTTGATGGGACAGTGTAGAGGGAGCTTTAATATATATTTAACCCGTGCTGTACCTGCCCCAGGAATGCCGGAACATACAGAAAAGATTTACAAAAATGAAAAACTAGAAAGAAAGATAAAGAAGAAAGAATTTTTTAAGTGTAGCTGCTGTAGTAATGTAGGAAATGCAGCTGTCAATCTGCACACAGCAAGCTCCCACAAACAGCAAGGTGATAATGACCAGATAATCTGTATTAGGTGTTGATTGAGCGTTAATTATTGGTCAGACACCATGGCGAAATGTATCGTGATGAGAGAAAATGATGCAAGCATTTTGATGCAAAAAGAACTGATATTTGACCAAGGTAGGAATCACACTGCACATCAGACAGCACTGGACTGTCGATGGAATGGCTGCTGTTTCAGGTGGAAGGCCTCGGGGCTGTTGAAGTAGGTCCACCTGGAACTTTAAACCGCCTCGCTCTGTGAGATGTCCGCCTGGAGTTTCCGTGCACCCGCTCCCGGTGTTCTGCCTCAACCGCGGTGGGAGTTTGGCGGAAACTCTGGAGAAATCGGTTGAACAGTCGCGAACACCATTTCCTCCCACATTCCTCCGATCTCCCAGCAGATTTGGAGTGAGGCTTCCACGGAAATTCCGGGCTGCTTGGTGTCATCAGTATTTTCTTTTTGCAGAAAGCTGGCTTGTATTCCCTTGAGTTTAGAAGGTTGGGCGTCGATCGAATCAAGTTGTTCGAAATGATTAAAGGATTCGATAGGGTAGAGCGAGAGAAACTATTCCCTCTGGTGGGGGGAGTCCAGAACACGGGGGTGTCACCTTAAAATTAGAGCCAGGCCATTGAGGGGTGATGTCAGGAAGCATTTCTTCACACACAGCGCAGTGGGAATCTGGAACTCTCTCCCCCCAAGAAGGCTGTTGAGGCTGTGAGGTCAATTGAAAATTTCAAAACTCAGATTGATGGATATTTGTTAACAACATAGGACCAGCAGTTGGCCATTCAGCCACTCAGGCCTGTTCTGAGATCTGTTAAGATCTGCATCGTAACGCTATCTACACTGCCTTGGTTTTCTGACCCTAAATAGATTTTGCCCAACAAAAATCGATCAATCTCAGTTTTTACATTCTCACTTGACTCCCAGCCTCAGCAGCTTTTTGGGATGGAGAGAGTTCCAGATTCCCACTGCCCTTTGTGTGAAGAAGTGCTTCCTGACATCACCCCTTCGGTAAGGGTTATCGAGAGTTAAGGAGCACTTGAGGTCGAAGATCAGCCATGATTTAATAGAATGGCGGAACAGCCGAGAGAGGCTGGATGGTCTCCTATTCCTAGATCAGGTATCCAAGCCTTATAAGAACATGAGAATTAGGAGCAGGAGTAGGCCATTCGGCCCCTCGAGCCTGCTCCGCCATTCAATAAGATCATGGCTGATCTTCGACCTCAACTCCACTTTCCCGCCCGATCCCCATATCCCTTGATTCCCCTGGAATCCAAAATTCTATCGATCTCAGCCTTGAATATGCTCAACAACTGAGCCTCCACAGCCCTCTGAGGCAGAGAATTCCAAAGATTCACCACCCTCTGAGTGAAGAAATTCCTCGTCATCTCAGTCCTAAATGGCCGCCCCCTTATCCTGAGACTGTGCCCCCTGGTTCTAGACTCTCCAACCAGGGCAAACAACCTCTCAGCATCTACTCTGTCAATCCCCCTCAGAATTTTGATTGTTTCAATGAGATCACCTCTCATTCTTCTAAACTCAAGAGTGTAGGCCCAATCTACTCAATCAAAATGAAAAACTAGAAAGGAAGATCAAGAAAGAACGAATTTCTTAAGTGTAGCTGCTGTAGTAATGTTGGAAATGCAGCTGTCAATCAGCGCACAGCAAGCTCCCACAAACAGCACAATCTACTCAATCTCTCCTCAGAGGACTCATCCCAGGGAGCACTCTAGTGGTAGTTGATCATTGCTGAGATAGATAGATTTTTGGAGTCTAGGAGAACCATTCCGGGGATGAGGGGGTTGACTTATGAGGAAAGGTTGAGTAGGTTGGGCCTCTACTCATTGGAATTCAGAAGAATGAGAGGTGATCTTATTAAACGTATAAGATTATGAGGGGGCTTGATAAGGTGGATGCAGAGAGGATGTTTCCACTGATGGGAGAGACTAGAACTATAGAGGGCACGATCTTAGAATAAGGGGCCGCCCATTTAAAACCGAGATGAGGAAAAATTTTTTCTCACAGAGGGTTGTAAATCTGTGGAATTTGCTGCCTCAGAGAGCTGTGGAAGCTGGGACATTGAATAAATTTAAGACAGAAGTAGACAGTTTCTTAAACGAAAAAGGGATAAGGGGTTATGGGGAGCGGGCGGGGAAGTGGAGCTGAGTCCATGATCGGATCAGCCATGCTCTTATTAAATGGCGGAGCAGGCTCGAGGGGCCATATGGCCTACTCCTGCTCCTATTTCTTATGTTCATATATGGGGATCGGGCGGGAAAGTGGAGCTGAGGTCAATGATCAGCCATGATTTTATTGAATGACGGAGCAGGCTCGAGGGGCCAAATGTGAGGTTATCCACTTTGGTGGTAAAAACAGAGAGACAGACTATTATCTGAATGGTGACAGATTAGGAAAAGGGAAGGTGCAACGAGACCTGGGTGTCATGGTACATCAGTCATTGAAGGTTAGCATGCAGGTACAGCAGGCGGTTAAGAAAGCAAATGGCATGTTGCCCTTCATAGCGAGGGGATTTGAATACAGGGGCAGGGAGGTGTTGCTACAGTTGTACAGGGCCTTGGTGAGGCCACACCTGGAGTATTGTGTACAGTTTTGGTCTCCTAACTTGAGGAAGGACATTCTTGCTATTGAGGGAGTGCAGCGAAGATTCACCAGACTGATTCCCGGGATGGCGGGACTGACCTATCAAGAAAGACTGGATCAACTGGGCTTGTATTCACTGGAGTTCAGAAGAATGAGAGGGGACCTCATGGAAACGTTTAAAATTCTGACGGGTTTAGACAGGTTAGATGCAGGAAGAATGTTCCCAATGTTGGGGAAGTCCAGAACCAGGGGTCACAGTCTGAGGATAAGGGGTAAGCCATTTAGGACCGAGATGAGGAGAAACTTCTTCACCCAGAGAGTGGTGAACCTGTGGAACTCTCTACCACAGAAAGTAGTTGAGGCCAATTCACTAAATATATTCAAAAGGGAGTTAGATGAAGTCCTTACTACTCGGGGGATCAAGGGGTATGGTGAGAAAGCAGGAATGGGGTACTGAAGTTTCATGTTCAGCCATGAACTCATTGAATGGCGGTGCAGGCTAGAAGGGCTGAATGGCCTGCTCCAGCACCTATTTTCTATGTTTCTATGTTTCTATCTCTTATGTTCTTATGATCTAATTGATGCGATTTGCCATCGAGCTTGTTCCACTGCCCTTACCGCCTCTGCCTATCTTGCTTGCAGTGCTCCGAGATGACTTCCGCCAGAACCCCACAGACGTCGTCGTTGCTGCCGGTGAACCAGCCATCATGGAGTGCCAGCCGCCCCGTGGGCATCCAGAGCCCACCATCTTCTGGAAGAAGGACAAGACCACCATCAGCGATCGTGATGACAGAATAACGGTTCGTATCTCGGGGCGGGTGCTTCGTGTTCTCTTTGTCTCTCAATGAAGACCAGAGGAGGTGCGGGGCTTGTTGAGAAGGGAAGACACTGGGTGGTTCAATGAGTTCGACATTGGCCTTTGCAAACAGGCCCAGATTGATGGGCTGGTGGTCCCACCTGTCGGCTGGCAGTAAGGGAACCTGCGTGAAATGATTTCGCTCAGTTTTAACTCCATTTCTGGTTGGCAGAGGGAGTGGGACTAAAGATATTTCCTTCAAAGAGCAAGCTCCGGCATGATGAGCCGAATGGCCTTCTTCTGTGCTGTATCGTTCTATGAAAGACAAAGACGCACTGTCCCTAATTCGGCATAATTGGCAATCTGACTCCGAGAGATTGCAGGATAGCTGGTCTGGCAAATGGAACAGTCTGTCACATTGAGGCATCGGGCGTGCTCTTCTGAAGTTGGGAGTGAGACACATTGTTGGGACAGTGTAGAGGGAGCTTTACTCTGTATCTAACCCCGTGTTGTATCTGCCCTGGGAGTGTTTGATGGGACAGTGTAGAGGGAGCTTTACTCTGTATCTAACCCATGCTGTACTTGTCCTGGGAGTGTTTGATGGGACAGTGTAGAGGGAGCTTTACCCTGTATCTAACCCGTGCTGTACCTGCCCTGGGAGTGTTTAAAGCTGACACAAGTTGCTTAAACTGGGAAGAAGTCCATTCATTGGCTTTCTTCATCTTGAGGAACACAAGAAATAAAAGACAATAACATTTTTTTGTGTCGTGTCTGACATTTTCAGCCCTTGTTCACACAGGACCTGCATGCATGCTGCACTAATTCTGGACCTTCAGAGAATCATAGAATGACACAGCACTGAAGGAGCTATTCGGCTCATCGTACCTGTGCCGACTCTGTGAAAGAGCGATCCCATCAATCCCACTCCCCCCGCTCTTTCCCCACAGCCCCGCTAATTTTTCCCCTTCCAGTATTTATCCAATTCCCTTTTGAAAGTTACTATTGAATCTGCTCCCACCGCCCTTTCAGGCAGCCCGTTCCCGATCACAACTCGCTGCGTGATAAAATTTCTCCTTATCTCTCCCTCTGGTTCTTTTGCCGATTAGCTTCAATCTGTCTCCTCTGGTTACCGACCATCCTGCCACTGGAAACTGGTTTACTTATTTACTTTTATCAAAAACGCATAATAATTTTGAACATCTCTATCAAAGCTCCCCTTAACTTCTCTGCTTGTTTACAAATCACTCCATGGCCTCACCCCTTCCTATCTCTGTAATCTCCTCCAGCCCCACAACCCCCCTGAGATCTCTGCGCTCCTCTAATTCTGCTCTCTTGAGCATCCCTGATTATAATCGTTCCACCATCGGTGGCCATGCCTTCTGTTTCCTCGGCTCTAAGCTCTGGGATTGTCTGCCTAAACCTCTCTGCCTCTCTACCTCTCGTTCCACGCGCTCCTTAAAACCTACCTCTTTGACCAAGCTTTTGGTCACCTGCCCTAATTTCTTCTTATGCGGCTCGGTGTCACATTTTTTGTCTCCTGTAAAATGCCTTGGGACATTTCACTACGTTAAAGGCGCTATATAAATACAAGTTGCTGCTCTTGTTACCCGAAGGAGTACAACCCCAGCTTCTCTAAGCCTCTCTGTGTGCCTGAAGTCCCTCGTGTCTGGAACCGTGCTGTCAGGCCTGTGCGAAGTAGGGGCTGTGAATGAACGAGTGAGAAGACAGCGAGAGGACTGCAGTCGTCCCAGGGAAAGGGCCTCGAAACCTTTTCCATTTGCCGAATTTATCTTTGGTTTCCTAGATCCGTGGAGGCAAACTCATGATTTCGAACACCAAGAGGAGCGATGCCGGCATGTACATCTGCGTTGGGACCAATATGGTGGGCGAGAGGGACAGTGATCCTGCAGAACTGACTGTGTTTGGTGAGTACCTCCTTTCTTATGCTACCTGAAGATTTTTCTCAACCAGCTACATCTCATTGTATTTTATTGGTTGGGGGTCTGGCCTTGCTTTTCTCGTAGGAGCACAAGCCAGGACCCTTGGGAGACCACCTCCCACACTGGGAAAAGTGGCGGGCAAGATGGAGGCTGGTGAGGAAGGCCATTCAGTCCATCCAATCTGATCTGTCCACCCACACCAAACATCTTCCCTCCAGCCCAGCATCAAACCATTCCATTGCCACTCGAAAAGTGAAGGCTGAGGGGGTGACCTGATGGAGGTCTTTAAGTTTATGAAAGGGTTCGATAGAGTAGATGTAAGGAAGATGTTTCCACTTGGAGTCCACAACTAGGGGCCATCAATATAAGATAGTCAGTAATAAATCCACAGGGAATTCTGGAGAAACCTCTTTACCCAGAGAGTGGTGAGAATATGGAACTCGCTCCCACAGGGAGTGGTTGAGGTGAATAGTATCGATGCATTTAAGGGGAAGCTGGACAAACACATGAGGGAGAAAAGAATAGAATGATATGGTGATGGGGTGAGAGGAAGAAGGGTGGGAGGAGGCTCGTGTGGAGCATAAACACCGGCACGGAGCAGTTGGGCCGAATGGTCTGTTTCTGTGCCGTACACTCGATGTAATTCTATGATGGAAGTCGGGAGAGGGCAGGAGGACGGGCACGGCTGTGATACTCCCATGGTCATATAGCTTGCTGAAGAATAACCAGTTGGGCGAGTTACCAGGTACAACTCACACCACATACTACAGCAAGGAGTCAGCACCTTCAAAAGTGGTAGGGGTGAGGTGGGGGTTGCGGGGGGCGGGGGGGGGGGGGTAGGTGGGGAGGGCAGGAGCGTTGGTCACGTTGGCTGTAAGAATTTGTAGAATTGGGATTTCTGAGGTTAACACAAATGGTAGCGACACCAGTGGCCTGGTAAATGGAGACAGAGTCCTGTCTGGTACTAAGCCACGCAGGTTCAAGTTCAATCCCCTGATTGGTGCTGAGTCCATGGCTCAGATGTGATGCTCTTCATAGTCAAATAGTCCGAGAAGCTTACTGCTTGGACTCAAACATGAAGATAAGCTACTTGGGAGAGCCGGTAATAGATGTTGGGGGTGGGTGGAGGGAATCCTGCACCTGTGGAACTGGGAACCCAGTGAGAAGGTCTTTCAGGAGAGGAAAGATTGAACACGCTAAGGGCTGTTTGATCTAGAAAAGTGAAGGCGGCGGGGTGACCTGATGGAGGTCTTTAAGATTATGAAAGGGTTTGATAGAATAGATGTAGAGAAGATGTTTCCACTTGTGGGGGAGACCAGAACTAGGGCCCATAGAACAGAAGAACATAAGAATTAGGAGTAGGCCATTTGGCCCCTCGAGCCTGCTCCACCATTCAATAAGATCATGGCTGATCTGATCTTGGCCTCAGCTCCACTTCCCTGCCCGCTCCCCATAACCCTTGACTTCTTTATCGCTCAAAATAGAAGATCGTCACCAAGAAGTCCAATAGGAGAAACCTCTTTACCCAGAGAGCGGTGAGAATGTGGAACTCGCTCCCACAGGGAGGGGTTGAGGTGAATAGTATCGATGCATTTAAGGAGAAGCTGGATAAGAACATAAGAACATAAAAATTAGGAACAGTAATAGGCCATCTAGCCCCTCGAATAGCTCCGCCATTCAACAAGATCATGGCTGATCTGGCCGTGGACTCAGCTCCACTTACCCGCCCGCTCCCCGTAACCCTTAATTCACTTATTGGTTAAAAATCTATCTATCTGTGATTTGAATACATTCAATGAGCTAGCCTCAACTGCTTCCCTGGGCAGAGAATTCCACAGATTCACAACCCTCTGAGAGAAGAAATTCCTTCTCAACTCGGTTTTAAATTGGCTCCCCCGTATTTTGAGGCTGTGCCCCCTAGTTCTAGTCTCCCCAACCAGTGGAAACAACCTCTCCGCCTCTATCTTGTCTATCCCTTTCATTATTTTAAATGTTTCTATAAGATCACCCCTCATCCTTCTGAACTCCAACGAGTAAAGACCCAGTCTACTCAATCTATCATCATAAGGTAACCCCCTCATCTCCGGAATCAGCCCAGTGAATCGTCTCTGTACCCCTCCAAAGCTAGTATATCCTTCCTTAAGTAAGGTGACCAAAACTGCACGCAGTACTCCAGGTGCGGCCTCACCAATACCCTGTACAGTTGCAGCAGGACTTCCCTGCTTTTGTACTCCATCCCTCTCGCAATGAAGGCCAACATTCCATTCGCCTTCCTGATTACCTGCTGCACCTGCAAACTACCTTTTTTGGGGATTCATGCCCAAGGACCCCCAGGTCCCTCTGCACTGCAGCATGTTGTAATTTCTCCCCATTCAAATAATATTCCCTTTTACTGTTTTTTTCCCCAAGATGGATGACCTCACACTTTCCGATATTGTATTCCATCTGCCAAACCTTCGCCCATTCGCTTAACCTATCTAAACACATGAGGGAGAAAGGAATAGAAGGATATGGTGATGGGGTGAGATGAAGAGGGGTGGGAGGGGGCTGGTGTGGAGCATTAACACCGGCACGGAGCGGTGGGGCCCAATGGCCTGTTTCTGTGCCGTACACTCGATGTAATGAAATGGGAGTCCTGCTCCTCCAGGGATCCCCTCTGGAAAGTCAGGGTTGTGTGTCTTTCTGCGGACATCCCGTGCTCCTTGGGGCGGTGCGGGCCTGTGGTCCGTGCTATTGATTGTGATTAAAGGGAGAAAACGAGGCAGAATGGCGACTCCAGTGTCAAAGGTCGCAAATTGCTAATAGATGCACGGTCGCGCGTATGAGTAATGTGTTTTATTTCAGCACACAGGACTGGATTCCCCTGGTGGGAGATTAAACAGTGTAAGCAAACTGTGCAGGTGATTCGAATCATGTTAATCTCGTCATAAAAGAAGTTAATTATCAGGGGCATTCACCGTGACTGTGAGGCAGTGAAGGAGCAAATTGCTGGTCGCTGACTCACCTCCAATTCTGGCCTTGATTCACAACCGCTCTTGTGTTTTTTTTTTGTTTCTACCCTTTGCTGGCCGGCAGAACGTCCCACCTTCATCAGGAGACCCATCAACCAAGTGGTGCTGGAGGAGGAGGGGGTGGAGTTCCGATGTCAGGTGCAGGGTGACCCGTTGCCCACCGTGCGCTGGAGGAAGGACGACATCGACGTCGCCAGGGGCAGGTTGGTGGATTCTAGCGTGGGGAACCTCCCCTCGCCCCCCCCTGCTCCCTCACCCACTTTCAGCAAATCGTTGCTCAGCACTCACTGATCATTCAATTAACCGCGGTGCAAGTCCATCAGCAGTAAGCTCAACGGTCTGAATTCATCACAGAAATACCCGTCCCCAAAACTGTCCCCACATAACCCCCAAAACAGTCCCCACATAACCCCCAAAACGGTCCCCACATAACCCCCAAAACAATCCCACAAAACCCCCAAAACTGTCCCCGCATAACCCCCAAAACAATCCCACAAAACTCCCCAAAACTGTCCCCACATAAACTCCAAAACTGTCCCCACAAAACCCCCAAAACTGTCCCCATAAAGCCCCCATAACTGTCCCCACATAACCCCCAAAACTGTCCCCACAAAACCCCCAAAACTGTCCCCACATAACCCCCAAAACTGTCCCCACAAAACCCCTAAAACTGTCCCCACATAACCCCCAAAACTCTCCCCACAAAACCCCCAAAACTCTCCCCACGTAACCCTCAAAACTGTCCCCACATAACCCCCAAAACTCTCCCCACGTAACCCCCAAAATTGTACCCACATAACCTCCAAAACTGTCCCCACAAACCCCCCCAAAACTGTCCCCACAAACCCCCCCCAAACTGTCCCCACAAAACCCCCAAAACTGTCCCCACAAAACCCCCAAAACTGTCCCCACATAACCCCCAAAACTGTACCCACATAACCCCCAAAACTGTACCCACATAACCCCCAAAACTGTCCCCACATAACCCCCAAAACTGTCCCCACATAACCCCCAAAACTGTCCCCACAAACCCCCCAAAACTGTCCCCACATAACCCCCAAAACTGTCCCCACATAACCCCCAAAACTGTACCCACATAACCCCCAAAACTGTCCCCACATAACCCCCAAAACTGTCCCCACATAACCCCCAAAACTGTCCCCACATAACCCCCAAAACTGTACCCACATAACCCCCAAAACTCTCCCCACGTAACCCCCAAAACTGTCCCAACATAACCCTCAAAATTGTCCCCACATAACCCCCAAAACTGTTCCCACATAACCCCCTAAACTGCCTCCACAAAACGCCAAAACTGTCCCCACAAAACCCCCAAAACTGTTCCCACATAACCCCCAAAACTGTCCCCACATAACCTCCCAAACTCTTCCCACAAAACCCCCAAAACTGTCCCCACAAAACCCACAAAACTCTCCCCACATAACCCTCAAAATTGTCCCCACATAACCCCCTAAACTGTCCCCACAAAACCCCCAAAACTGTCCCCACATAACCCCCAAAACTGTCTCCACAAAACCCCCAAAACTGTCCCTACAAAACCCCCAAAACTGTCCCCACATAACCCCCACAACTGTCACCACAAAACCCCCAAAGCTGTCCCCACAAACCCCCCAGAACTGTCCCCACATAACCCCCAAAACTGTCCCCACATAACCCCCCAAACTCTTCCCACAAAACCCCCAAAACTGTCCCCACAAACCCCCCAAACTGTCCCCACAAAACCCCCAAAACTCTCCCCACAAAACCCCCAAAACTCTCCCCACATAACCCCCAAAACTGTTTCCACAAAGCCCCCAAAACTCTCCCCACATAACCCCCAAAACTCTCCCCACATAACCCCCAAAACTGTCCCCACAAAACCGCCAAAACTGTCCCCACATAACCCCCAAAACTGTCCCCACAAAATCTACCAAAAGCATGCCCTGCCCTGGGCGTGTTTAATTGGACAGTGTAGAGGGAGCTTTACTCTGTATCTAACCTGTGCTGTACCTGCCCTGGGAGTGTTTGATGGGACAGTGTAGAGGAAGCTTTACTCTGTATCTAACCCGTGCTGTACCTGCCCTGGGAGTGTTTGATGGGACAGTGTAGAAGGAGCTTTACTCTGTATCTAACCCGTGCTGTCCCTGCCCTGGGAGTATTTGATGGGACAGTGTAGAGGGAGCTTTACTCTGTATCTAACCCGTGCTGTACCTGCCCTGGGAGTGTTTGATGGGACAGTGTAGAGGGAGCTTTACTCTGTATCTAACCCGTGCTGTACCTGCCCTGCGAGTATTTGATGGGACAGTGTAGAGGGAGCTTTACTCTGTATCTAACCCGTGCTGTACCTGCCCTGGGAGTGTTTGATGGGACAGTGTAGAGGGAGCTTTACTCTGTATCTAACCCCGTGCTGTACCTGCCCTGGGAGTGTTTGATGGGACAGTGTAGAGGGAGCTTTACTCTGTATCTAACATAGAAACATAGAAACATAGAAAATAGGTGCAGGAGTAGGCCATTCAGCCCTTCTAGCCTGCACCGCCATTCAATGAGTTCATGGCTGAACATGAAACTTCTGTACCCCCTTCCTGCTTTCTCGCCATAACCCTTGATCCCCCGAGTAGTAAGGACTTCATCTAACTCCCTTTTGAATATATTTAGTGAATTGGCCTCAACTACTTTCTGTGGTAGAGAATTCCACAGGTTCACCACTCTCTGGGTGAAGAAGTTTCTCCTCATCTCGGTCCTAAATGGCTTACCCCTTATCCTCAGACTGTGACCCCTGGTTCTGGACTTCCCCAACATTGGGAACATTCTTTCTGCATCTAACCTGTCTAAACCCGTCAGAATTTTAAACGTTTCTATGAGATCCCCTCTCATTCTTCTGAACTCCAGTGAATACAAGCCCAGTTGATCCAACCTTTCTTGATAGGTCAGTCCCGTGCTGTACCTGCCCTGGGAGTGTTTGATGGGACAGTGTAGAGGGAGCTTTACTCTGTATCTAACCCGTGCTGTACCTGCCCTGGGAGTGTTTGAAATGGCGATAACACTAACAATCTTGATCAGCGAAAAATTCTCGAAAGAAAAAGGACAGCTGAGATTGAAGGAGAAGATGATCCTTTTAATTTGAAAGAAACTTGTAACTTTGAAGAGATTTGGGATCAAAGACACTGCTGGTAGCTTCTGCTGAAACAAGAATCAGATTGCAGATAATGGCAGCGCTCGGGAAGCTGGTAGCGAGCTTGGTCAGTAACCGGCATGGCGTGCAATAAGTGAATGAGGAATGTAACAAATTCTCTGATAATGTGACAGTGTTTAGATTCCAGGTGGATGCTGTCAGCTTTGAAACGGCAGACAGCTGCAGGATGAGTATGGCAGGAGTATGAGTGTCCTAAGTTCACCAAAGTTTTATTATCCTGAAATGTAAGTTGCCAGGTTACCTCAGCACAGGCCGCTGATTTAAAGCACGCGCCCTTGAATCGCCCGTCCACCCGTCCGCCGCTGAAGCGTTGCGGTGGGAGAGAGGGGTTTTTCGGTGACAGCCCTGTTTGTAAAAATAAAATCAGACGCCAGTCCCACACTCTGTTTATTCTGTTCTATTTGTTTCCCCTGTCCCCAATTATTCTGACCTCCTCCGCCAAGTCTGCTCACTTGTGCTAGTCCTGTGCTGCAGCCTCTGTCTGCCCTCTGCTACCGTGCCCAAGTGGTCACTCTGTATACGCACCTGGACAGTGAGTGACGCTGTGTGCTGTGCAGATACAGGAGCTGATCCTGAAACATACACCCACGGGTCGCACAGTGCCAGACGGGAGTGAATTGTTCCCTTTTACCCGCTGTGTACTGTACAGATCATCATCATCATCATAGACAGTCCCTCGTGTCGAGGATGACTTGCTTCCATGCCGAAAAGGGATGAGTTCACAGGTGTTTCAATGAAGGACCTAATATTCCAGATCCCGAACTACATGTTGAAGGGTGGAAGATGCCTGTGGGTGGATTTTTTTAACGTGTGGTGACCGTTGCACACTAGCCACCACACGGGCTTGACAGAGCCAGGTCTTGGTCCAGTGGTAAGGATTAACCAAGACGACTGGAGACCAGCTCTGCTGCACGGACCTAGTGCGCACACATATCGCGGTGTGGGCTGGCCCGTGCTGCCCCTGGGCCCTTGCCTCTCCTGGGCCCCTGAACTCACGCCTCTCCTGGGCCCCGATCACGTCCCTCTACGAACTCTCGCCACTCCTGCTGTGCCTGCCCGCACTGCAATCAGCGACCTGGATTTGGGTGACAGATACAGGAGCTGACAGAGACACACACGGGCCATACATTACCAGACGGGAGTGAATCGTTTCCTCTGACACTGACACTGGAATAGCGAGAAGCTTTACCCAATGTGCATGTTGCTTGTATTGAAACTTTGGGAGAATATTGAAGTACGCAAGGGGCCTTACTTTGCAGTACGCTTCGTAGATTTAAATTAGCATACGCCCGTGGCCTGTGGCAAAACAAATTCTCGTTCTTCCACAAGTTTTGAGCTGCATCTGGGCGGCATCTCATGTTTTTAAATTGATGGGAAATAATGTTTGTCCCACATGAGCAGGAATGCTTAACCCTTTGCAGACCGAGGCGTGAGCTTAGAAAGACTTCTTCCCCCCTCTAGTGGGTGGGCTGGCTGAGACACCGAGTAAGTGAGGCGTACCGAGCAGGATGTTCCCCAAACTGGGCTCCACCCACCCTAGCCAGAGCCAGTCGCCCTCCGCGCTCCCGAGTTAGGGAGGGAAGATCGTTCAGGCCGCTCCCGATCATTATCCAACGACCCTCTCGCTTGCGCGCGCGTCCGGGCGTCACATCGGTGCGAAAGGGTCAGGAATCGGGCCTTTCCGTGATGCTCAATGCAGTCAAATAGCCCACTGGCCCTCGCCACCCACACTCGCACACTTGAAGAAAGGCCGCTTGGGCCAGGGGATAGCTGAGGGAGCAGGAAGCCCATCGACCGCGCACCTCAACCAGAGTCCGCACCAGCAAAACCCGGAGGGGAAAGTTTGATAAAGATTTACCGCTGGAAAAACATTACATTTCACTCCCGCCTCCCCACCACCCCACCTCGCATCATAGAATGACGCAGTGCAGAAGGAGGCCATTCGGCCCATCGAGTCTGTGCCGGCTCTTTGAAAGAGCGATCCAATTAATCCCACTCCCCCCTTGCTCTTTCCCCACAACTCCGCAAATGTTTCCCTTTTCAAGTATTTATCCAAGTCCCCTTTTAAAAGTCACTATTGAATCTGCTCCCACCGCCCTTTCAGGCAGCGCGTTCCCGATCACAACAATTCGCTGCATAAGAACATTCTCCTCATCTCCCACTCTGGTACTTACTGATCTTATTAAATGGCGGAGCAGGCTCGAGGGGCCTTATGGCCTACTCCTGCTCCTATTTCTTATGTTCTTTTGCCAATGGTCTTAACTCCGTGTCCCCTGGTTACTGTCCCTCCTGCCACTGGAAACACTTTCTCCTTATTTACTCTTGTCAAAACCTTCATTATTTTGAACACCGCTATTACATTTCCGGTTAACCTTCTCTGCTCTGAGGAGAATAATTCCAGCTTCTCCAGTCTATCCATGTTACTAAAGTCGCTCAGCCCTGGTTAAAAGAATCCAGGCACAGGCATCTTCCACCCTTCAACATGTAGTTCGGGACCGGGAATATTAGGTCCTTCACTGAAACACCGGTAAAACATCCCTTTTTGGCGTGGAAGCAAGTCATCCTCGACATGAGGGACTGCCTATGATGATGATGATCATTCTAGTAAATCTCTTCTGCACCCTCTCCAAGGCTTAGAATCACAGGGGTGGAAATTCGGTGTCGTACGGTTTGAGGCGGAGACAACTTTAGCGCCGGGTCGGCAACTTTAGCGCCGGGCGATGTTTACCGCCTCCAACCGGGTTATTCACTTTTAGCACCCCAGGAGGGGAGTGGAGCGCCAAGGGAGGCGTGCCTCACCCCTCTCAGGGCGCCAACCCTGATCCCTGAAGCGCTATCGCAGGAGCATTGCTGAGGCTCTGTCGCTCGGCAACCGGCATCCCTGCGCCGAAAGGGGAGGTCAGCTGACCACCCGGAAACGTTACAGAAACGCCAAGGCAGCTAAACCACAGTGTGCAGCATCGTGGAGAGATGCGTTGCTGGGAAAACATTTCATTGTGAGCTGCCCATCTGCTCCCCCCTCGGGCATATCGCCGCGGCAGCGTCCCCGTGGCAACTGCTTTCCCTGTCGGTTTCAGTGCCAGGCGCTATGGCAGGCGAGAGCAGTCAAGTTCACGACCGCGATGCTATGGGTGGGGGTAGTGGGGGGGGGTGATGCACACTGGGTTTCGGCCCCACAGAAGGAGGCCTTTCAGTCCCTCAAGCCCCGTCCCACTTCATTCAATTTACGACCATTGGACGTGAAAAATCGACGCAGTCAACGCACGTTCAGCGACGTTTGAGTGAGTGGGCTGGTGGCAGCGTACGGACCCCCAAGGGGTTTCGGAGTTGGCTGAGCGAGCGTTGTCATGGCTGAACACAATGGTCGAGGAGGGGGCTCCTCGTGGCTCCTTTTACCTAAAGGTACTGATGCCCACTGTGGGTCCGATTCCCCGGCGGGTACATCAACCTTGGTCCAACGTTTCCCCTCCCACCTACCCACCACCACCACCTTGCTGCTTGTTGGATCTTGCTGTGCGCAAAAAAGCGCCCTCCCCCCCCCCCCCCCCCGCGTCTGCCTTGCCTACTGACAGTCGCCTCGCTTCACCCCAGTGCGGTAAGGCACCGGGAGGGGCATCTTGCTTCGCGCGCTGGATCGCGCGTTAGCTGCTCGACCATGGTGTGCATCACGGGCCAGGCGGATTGTGCGTTTCCGTGTGGCCGGGAGGGTTTCTCAGCGGGATTCACCAATCGGCTGCGGGTTGCAGACAGGCCAGGGGGACTAAACCGTGGCCCTTTCCCAGTCTGTGCGGCTCAGAACCGGAGCCAGAGCAAGAGTTCTCGGCAACTGAGGCATTCCGCAGAGCTCCTGAAAGCCAGTCCTTCATTTCCATTCTCTTGAGGAAGCAGAGCACATTATAGACCAGGAAATATGCTAAAGTGCTGCAGGCATCTGTGCAAGTGCACGGTATCAATAAGGAGTTTCTTTGTGGCAGCTTTTGAGAATAGTAATTAGTCTGTGCAAGTCGGCACGCCAGCTCTGTGCAGCTCTGAGGGGTGAGACAGAGGGCAGCTCACAGATCTGACCCCATCGCCTCCAGTAAAAACACTGTAATCACTTGTGCTGAATCGCACAACTCCAAAATAATGCTCCAGTGATTGGGTTTGTAGGATGCAGCAAAACGCTGAAGGTGTTTTTGTACCTTGGCATGCAAAGGTGGCTTTCCTTCTCCTGCGCTTCCCGCTACCAATTGCAAGTAAGGTGGATTAAATCTATAGAGAGAAGCACACACACACATCAACCCATTCTCACTCACACACACGCACAGGCACATACACACCCACTCACACTCACACACACACACTCACACTCGCGCACACACTCACACTCGCACACTTACGCACACACACACACACACTCACCCACACACTCACACACACTTACATATTTACACACTCACACTCATAATCACACACTTACACACACACACTCACACACACACACACATTCAAACACACACACACTCACACACCCGCACACACACTTACACACTCATACTTACACACACACACTTACACACACACATACGTACACACACTTACACACATACAGACACACACACACTGATTTACATACTTGCACACTCACACTCACAATCACACACTTACACACGCTCACACACTCACACACTTACACACACACACACACACTCACCCACACACTCACACACACTTACATATTTACACACTCACACTCATAATCACACACTTACACACACACACATTCACACACACACACATTCACACACACGCACACACACTTACCCACATACAGACACACACACACACGAATTTACATATTTACACACTCACACTCACAATCACACACTTACACACACTCGCACACACACAAACACACACACTCACACACACACTCGCACACACAAACTTACATACTCACACACACATGCACTTACACACTCACGCATGCACTTACACATACACTTCTACACTCACACTCACACACTCTTATATGCTCAAACTTACACACACACACACACTCACACACACTTACATATTTACACACTCACACTCATAATCACACACTTACACACACACACACACACACACTCACACACACACACACACACACTTACACACCCGCACACACACTTACACACATACAGACACACACACACACACACTAATTTACATACTTACACACCCACACTCACAATCACACACTTACACACACTCGCACACACACAAACACACACACTCACACACACACTCGCACACACAAACTTACACACTCACACACACATGCACTTACACACTCACGCATGCACTTACACATACACTTCTACACTCACACTCACACACTCTTATATGCTCAAACTTACACACACACACACACGTAGACACTCACACTCACACACACACACCTTTGGGGGTAATATATTAGCATGGATAGAGGATTAGCTAACTAACAGAAAACAGAGTTTTGGGATAAATGGGTCATTTTCCGGTTGGCAAACAGTGACTAGTGGGGTTCTGCAGGGATCGGTGCTGGGTCCTCAACTATTTACAATCTATATTAATGACTTGGATGAAGGGACCGAGTGTAATGTAGCCAAGTTTGCTGATGATACAAAGATGGGTGGGAAAGCAAATTGTGAGGAGGACACAAAAAATCTGCGAAGGGATATAGACAGGTTCAGTCAGTGGGCAAAAATTTGGCAGATGGAGTATAATGTGGGAAAATATGAGGTTATTCACTTTGGCAGAAAAAATAGGAAAGCAAATTATTATTTAAATGGAGAAAAATTATAAAAAGCTGCAGTACAGAGGGACCTGGGGGTCCTTGTGCATGAAACACAAAAAGGTTAGTATGCAGGTACAGCAAGTGATCAGGAAGGCAAATGGAACATTGGCCTTTATTGCAAGGGGGGATAGAGTATAAAAGCAGAGAAGTCCTGCTACAACTGCACAGGGTATTGGTGAGGCCACACCTGGAGTACTGCGTGCAGTTTTGGTCTCCGTATTTAAGGAGGGATATACTTGCATTGGAGACTGTTCAGAGAATGTTCACTAGGTTGATTTCGGAGATAAGGGGGTTGACCTATGAAGATAGGTTGAGTAGGTTGGGCCTATACACATTGGAGTTCAGAAGAATGAGAGGTGATCTTATCGAAACATACAAGATAATGAGGGGGCTCGACAAGGTGGATGCAGAGAGGATATTTCCACTCATAGGGGAAACTAAAACTAGGGGACATAGTCTCAGAATAAGGGGCCGCCCATTTAAAACTGAGATGGGGAGGAATTTCTTCTCTCAGAGGGTTGTAAATCTATGGAATTCTCTGTCCCAGAGAGCTGTGGAAGCTGGGTCATTGAATATATTTAAGGCGGAGATAGACTGATTTTTGAGCCATAAGGGAGTCAAGGGTTATGGGGAGTGGGCAGGGAAGTGGAGCTGAGCCCAAGATCAGATCAGCCATGATCTTATTAAATGACGGAGCAGACTCGAGGGGCCAAATGGCCGACCTCTGCTCCTATGTTCTTATGTTCTTATGTAAACACATAAAGAGCATGTGTGGCTGCATTTCGTTGTCTCTGCCCGACACCTCGCACGTCCAATTATCCTCCAATGGGAAGGGTTGAGATTTGCAGCTGCAGTCCTCCAACGGTTAACTGAGCGATATTTCACACTATCAGCCTCAAGTGTGGCCGCAGAGATGTGTAATTTCAGCCTAGCCTGCGTTAAACAACAATTAAAAAAAATATATATATATGTATGTATTTTACCTGATCTGCAATTTCCCTCTTGCCCCCCTAATTACACTCCAGTGTCAGACGCAGCTTAAGTCTGCATTTTGCCAATGAGACAGAAAGCAAAACTGATTAAGCAGCGTTCCTTAGCCGCTCATGTTCTGTTCTGTGCCTCCTGTGTGTCTGTCTGCAGTTGCTTGCAAACAGCCCAGCCCTCTCAAAATGATGGTGTTTGGTCTTGGCTTAACCCTCTCCCTCAGCCGCATTTGAATCCAGAGCTCCAAGTGAAGATTTATTAGTTGGAAGGGAAGTAACGCTTTTTAAAAAATATAATTTATTCTCGGGATGTGGGCATCGCTGGCAAGTCCGACATTTATTGCCCGTCCCTAACTGCCCCTCGAGAAGGTGGTGGTGAGCCGCCTTCTTGAACCGCTGCAGTCCATGTGGTGAAGGTGCTCCCACATTGTCGCAATGGTTTGGTACAACTGCATGGCTCGCGAGGCAGTTAAGAGTCAACCACATTGCCATGGGTCTGGAGTCACATATAGGCCAGACTATGTATAGTTAAGGACAGCAGATTTCCTTCCCCAACTGACATGAGTGAACTAGACAGGTATTTCCGACAATCCGGTAGTTTCATGGTCACTCTTGCTGATACTAGCTTTTTAAAAAAATTCCAGATTTATTTAATTAACTGAATTTAAATTCCCCAGCTGCCGTGGAAATTACAACATGCTGCGGTGCAGAGGGACCTGGGGGTCCTTGTGCACGAATCCCAAAAGTTAGTTTGCAGGTGCAGCAGGTAATCAGGAAGGCGAATGGAATGTTGGCCTTCATTGCGAGAGGGATGGAGTACAAAAGCAAGGAGGTCCTGCTGCAACTGTACAGGGTATTGGTGAGGCCACACCTGGAGTACTGCGTGCAGTTTTGGTCACCTTACTTAAGGAAGGATATACTAGCTTTGGAGGGGGTACAGAGACGATTCACGAGGCTGATTCCGGAGATGAGGGGGTTACCTTATGATGATAGGTTGAGTAGACTGGGTCTTTACTCGTTGGAGTTCAGAAGGATGAGGGGTGATCTAATAGAAACATTTAAAATAATGAAAGGATAGACAAGATAGAGGCAGAGAGGTTGTTTCCACTGGTCGGGGAGACTAGAACTAGGGGGCACAGCCTCAAAATACGGGGGAGCCAATTTAAAATCGAGTTGCGAAGGAATTTCTTCTCCCAGAGGGTTGTGAATCAGTGGAATTCTCTGCCCAGGGAAGCAGTTGAGGCTAGCTCATTGAATGTATTCAAATCACAGATAGATAGATTTTTAACCAATAAGGGAATCAAGGGTTACGGGGAGCGGGCGGGTAAGTGGAGCTGAGTCCACGGCCAGATCAGCCACGATCTTGTTGAATGGCGGAGCAGGCTCGAGGGGCTAGATGGCCTACTCCTGTTCCTAATTCTTATGTTCTTATGTTCTATGTGGTGGGATTTGAACTCCAGTCTCCGAATGGATCATTCGTCCAGGTCTCTGGATTACTAAATGAGTGATGTAACTGCTGTACTCCCTTGCAATCTTTTCCGCACTGATTTTAGAACGAGTCTTAATTCATGATGGTACCCAGTACATTAAAGTCTTTCAGATGAGACGTTAAACCGAGGCCCCGTCTGCCCTCTCAGGTGGATGTAAAAGATCTCACGGTTACTATTTCGAAGAGGAGCAGGCGAGTTCTCCCCGATGTCCTGGAGCCAATATTGATCCCTCAACCAACATCACTAAAAAGCAGATTATCTGGTCATTTATCACATTGCTGTTTGTGGGAGCTTCCTGTGCACAAATTGCTTGCTGCGCTTTCCCATATTGCAGCAGTAACCACACTCCAAAATAAAGTACTTCATTGGCTGGGAAGCGTTTGGGGACGTACTGAGGTCGTGCAAGGTGCTATATAAATGCAAGTTCTTTCTTTCAGTGTGAGGGGGAAGTTTCTTCTCTCTCTCTCTCTCTCTCTGTCTCCCTGGCAGCGTTACATATTGCAAAACCATTCCACACAGACCATCATCACTGCATTGTGAAAGCGACATTAATCACACACTGCAACAATGATCCGCCTCGGAAATGCACTCAGCTTTTCCCGAATCGAGAATCACCCCTGAATTGTATTGGGATTTGCATCTTAACGCCCAGTGATATTTCCAATATCACTTTCCCAGCACGTTACGCCATGAACAATTCTGCTGCTGGGTTTTATTATTTTTTATCAGGTGTATTTTCTGCTCACCATTTTAAACAGGAAGAGCATAAATTGCAGGAAGAAAGCCAGGTCCCTCTCACCCATCACCCCCTGTGCACACTGACCTACATTGGCTCCCGGTCCAGCAACTCGATTTCAAAATTCTCATCCTTGTTTTCAAATCCCTCCATGGTCTCGCCCCTCCCTATCTCTGTAATCTCCTCCAGCCCCACAACCCCCCGAGATCTCTGCGCTCCTCCAAATCTGCCCTCTTGAGCATCCCTGATTAGAATCGCTCCACCATTGGCGGCCGTGCCTTCAGCTGCCCGGGCCCCAAGCTCTGGAACTCCCTTCCTAAACCTCTCCGCCTCTCTACCTCTCTCTCCTCCTTCAAGACGCTCCTTAAACCCTCCCTCTTTGACCAAGTCTACCGTAATTTCTTCTTTTGTGGCTCAGTGTTGAATTTATTTTTTTCTCTCATCACACTCCTGTGAAGCATCGTGGGATGATTTACAATGTTAAAGGCGCTATATAAATACAAGTTGTTGTTGTAATTCACATCTCATCATCATTCATTCAGCGAGGGATGACTTGCATCCACGCCAAAAAGTGATGAGTTCACAGATGTTTCAATGAAGGACCTAATATTCCGGATCCCGAACTACATCCTGAAGGGTGGAAGATGCCTGTACGTGGATTTTTTTCACGTGGGGTGACTGTTGCACACCAGCCACCACACGGGCTTGACAGAGCTAGGTCTTGGTCCAGTGGCAAGGATTAACCAGGACGACCGGAGACCTGCTCTGCTGCACGGACCTCATGCGCCCACATATCGCAGTGTGGGCTGGGCCCGTGCTGCCCCTGGGCCCTCGCCTCTTCTGGGCCCCGAACCCGCGTCTCTCCTGGGCCCCTGGACCCAGTGCGGCGGCCCCGACCTCGTTCCCATTTATTGCGGTGGGGAACGTTTTTTGGGGGGAGTGAATCTTCACTGGGTAAACGTAGCACTGCTCTCAGTACAGATTGAGACAGCTATTCAGCCCATCGGATGTCAACAGCATTCCCCACCACTGTGTCAAACTGCGCTAAGTCTGCCCGACCCAAGCTATTCACCCATCAACACCTGTGCTCGCTGACCGACATTGACTCCTGGTCCGGCAATGCCTCGATTAAAAAACATTCTCATCTTTGTAATGAAACCCTCCAAGATGTCCGGACTCCTCCAATTCTGCCCTCTTGTGCATCCCTGATTTTAATCGCTCCACCATCGCTGGCCGTGCCTTCAGTTGCCTAGGGCCTAAGCTCTGGAATTCCCTCCCTAAACCTCTCCGCCTCTCTCCTTATGTGGCTTGGTGTCAGATTTTGTCTGATAATCGCTCCTGTGAAGCGCCTTAGGACGTTTTTACTATGTTAAAGGCGCTATATAAATGCAAGTTGTTGTTGTCGTGCGCTAATGTCCGTAACTTGACACCGAGTTACACGGGACGTTCTGGGTTTGAGTTATCTGACCTTAGCCAGCCATCAGTCGGGGCCTCAGTGCCCCCAAATAGAGAGATTACAGGCCTACAAATCCAGAGAACGTGAGTTCAAATCCCAATCATGGCGCGTTGACAATTTTAATGCAGTTGAAAGCAAATAAAATCTGGAAATATAAAGCTTGTGTCAGCAAGGGTCAGGCTCAGTGAGAGGGCAAAAATTTGGCAGATGGAATATAATATTGGAAAGTGTGAGGTCGTGCACTTTGGCAGAAAAAAAAAATCAAAGAACAAATTATTATTTAAATGGAGAAAGATTGCAAAGTGCCGCAGTACAGCGGGACCTGGGGGTACTTGTGCATGAAACACAAAAGATTAGTATGCAGGTACAGCAAGTGATCAGGAAGGCAAATGGAATGTTGGTCTTTATTGCAAGGGGGATGGAGTATAAAAGCAGGGAAGTCTTGCTACAGTTATACAGGGTGTTGGTGAGGCCACACCTGGAATACTACGTGCAGTCTTGGTTTCCATATTTAAGAAAGGATATACTTGCTTTGGAGGCTGTTCAGAGAAGGTTCACTCGGTTGATTCCGGAGATGAGGGGGTTGACTTATGAGGAAAGGTTGAGTAGGTTGGGCCTCTACTCATTGGAATTCAGAAGAATGAGAGATGATCTTATCGAAACGTGTAAGATTATGAGGGGGCTTGACAAGATGGATGCAGAGAGGATGTTTCCACTGATGGAGGAGACTAGAACTAGAGGGCATGATCTTAGAATAAGGGGCCGCCCATTTAAAACTGACATGAGGAGGAATTTCTTCTCTCAGAGGGTTGTAAATCTGTGGAATTCGCTGCCTCAGAGAGCTGTGGAAGCTGGGACATTGAATAAATTTGAGACGGTTTCTTAACCGACATTGGCTCCCAGTCCGGCAGTGGGGAGCGGGCAGGGAAATCGACCCGAGTCCATGATCGGATCAGCCATGATCGTATTAAATGGCGGAGCAGGCTCGAGGGGCCGTATGGCCTGCTCCTGCTCCTATTTCTTATGTTCTTATAACATCCCCGTTCATTTTTCTTTTTGGGTGCGCAGCCCCTTTAATGGGCTGCGTGCCCCTCTCAAATTGCCGGGCATGCGCGGTTTTTCCTGTTGTAAAGCTGGTGTGAGCATGTGCGGGTGTTCCCGCCTGCTACGCGACCACGCGGCCTACAGGGAACATTGGGTCTCCGTAAACGTGACCAGGAAGCTGTCGGATTGTTGCAACTGGTTCACCCGTGTCTCTTCAGGGAAGGAAACCTGCCGTCCTCACCCCATATCTGGGCCTATACGTGACTCCAGTCTCGCGCCAACGCGGTTGACTCTCTACTGCCCTGTGAAGTGTTCACTCAGTTGTATCAAAACTGTTACCAGCAGTTCAAGAAGGCAGGTCTCCACCAGCTTCACATGGCAACTGGGGATGGGCATGGGCAACAAAGGCCGGCCTTGCCAGCGACGCCCGCATCCCAGGAAAATGAAAGGGAAAAGGAGGGTTCCAGCTCCTGATCCTTAGCCAGTGTTTCCTGCTTAAAACAAAAGTGTGCGTGCGTTTCGACCTCAGGTCAGGGCAGGATCAGACCGTGACTACCATGTGCCCCTCCACCATGATGGTAAGGAGGTCTCATCAGTTGTCTGTCGTGGCTCACTGGGTAGCATCTCTCATCTGAGCTCGAAGGCTGTGGGCTCAAGACCCGCTCCAGAGACTTGAGAACACGCACCCAAGCTGACACTCCCAGTGCAGTGCTGAGGGAGCGCTGCTCTGTCGGAGGTGTCATCTTTCGAATGAGACGCTAAACTGAGCCCCCCGTCTGCCCTCTCGGGTGGATGTAAAAGATCCCAGGCCCACTGTGGGAGTCCGCGCTGTGGGAGCACCTTCACCACACGGACTGCAGCGGTTCAAGAAGGCGGCTCACCACCACCTTCTCAAGGGGCAATTAGGGATGGGCAATAAATGCCGACCTTACCAGCGACGCCCACATCCTGTGAATGTATATAACAGAACAATTAGAAGAAGAGCAGGGGAGTTCCCCCCCACCCCGGCCAATGCCAATATTTATCCTTCAACCAACATCACTGAAAAAACAGATTATCTGGTGATTATCTCATTGCTGTTTGTGGGAGCTTGCTGTGCGCAAGTACTTTTCTTTTTTTCCCTTTTAAAAAAAATAATATGGGTAAATTTTCCTCTTTCATGTTCCTGACCCCGAGCTTTGCAGGTCAGGGGCGAGTAATCTGGGGCCACAAATTGAGGCCTTCACCCTGGTTCTCGATTAATGCTCCCATCATGCAACGCGGGACAGACTCCTCCCGCAGAGAGAAAGGAAGAGGCCTGTGAAGGAACAACAACAATGAGTATTTATATAGCGCTTTTAACGTAGTGAAACGTCCCAAGGTGCTTCACAGGAGTATTATGAGATTTAAAAAATTGACACCGAGCCGCATAAGTAGAAATTAGGGCAGGGGACCAAAAGCTTGGTCAAAAAGGTAGGTTTTAAGGAGCGTCTTGAAGGAGGAAAGAGAGGTAGACAAGTGGAGAGGTTTGTGGGAGGGAGTTCTCGAGCTTGGGGCCCAGGCATCTGGAAGCACGGCCCCCAATGGTGGAGCGATTATATTCAGCGCTCAAGAGGACAGAATTAGAGGAGCACAAATATCTCGGGGGGGGGGGGGTTGTGGGGCTGCAGGAGATTACAGAGATAGGGAGGGGCGAGGCCATGGAGGGATTTGAAAATAAGGATGACAATTGTGAAATCGAGGCATTGCTTAACCGGACGCCAATGTAGGTCAGCGAGCACAGGGGGTGATGGGTGAGCGGGACTTGGTGCGAGTTAGGACACGGGGCAGCCGAGTTTTGGATCACCTCTAGTTTACGTAGGGTCGAATGTGGGAGGCCAGCCAGGTGTGCATTGGAATAGTCAAGTCTAGAGGTAACAAAGGCAAGGATGGGGGTTTCAGCAGCTGATGAGCTGAGGCAAGGGGGCGGAGATGTGCGATGTTACGGAGGTGGAAATAGGTGGTCTTGGTTATGCCGCGGACATGTGGCCGGTAGCTAATTTCTGGGTCAAATCTGATACCAAGGTTGTGAACAGTCTGGTTCAGCCTCAGACAGGAGTTGGGGAAAGGGATGGAGTAGGCGTCTGGGGCAGGGAGCAGCAAAGGCCACGTGAGAACGGATCCTTCACCTGCCTCTCTTCCCTTCAGATTCGACATTAAGGACGACAACACCCTGCGCATCAAGCGGGTGAGCAACGGCGACGAGGGCACCTACACCTGCGTGGGAGAGAACCGCGTGGGATTGGTCGAAGCCACTGCCACCCTGACCGTGCGAGGTAAGCCGGCGGCGGTGCGGCACTCTCCCGCCTCCCGGAGCGCGACGGGTTTGGGGGGGGGGGGGCGGGGGGGGGGTCGTGTTGAGTGTGCGCCACTTGCTCCCCATCCGCAAGGTGTGCAGCTTATCCAGTGCAGGTCGGGTCGCCAGCACTGGTTGGAGGTATTCCTGGAGGTTTTGTCACCTGATCTCCTGCCCCTCCCTCCCCCCCACCCCCCCTTCGCCATCCTGCCATTGGCCGCCCATCTTCATGGCTTTCCCGCATCGGATCCCACGGGAACTTTCAAAAGGCAATTGGACAAGTGCTTGAAGAGCACTAATTTGCAGGGCTGTGGGGCAAATGCAGGGGAGCGGGACTGAATTGGAGAGCTCTTTCAAAGAGCGCCCCAAGGGCCTCCTCCTGTGCTGTGAAGTTCTGTGATTTAATGGGAGGAGGGAAGGCCGGCTGTACCTCAGCTGGCCGCCAGGGGGAGCTCAAGGCCATGCCCGAAAGGAGGCGAATTTTGCTCAGACCACTCCTGAAGCGGCTTGACTTGGCTGAGTCAAATCTCTTCATGCGGATTTGAATGGAAAACAGTATTCATTGGCTTCGATCCGTAAGCATCCTGTAGGTCCGCTGTTCACGGCTGTGAATAATAACATGTCAGGCAGCAAGGGCCTGGATCTGAGGCCCGTTTTACGCACTGACTGACGGTTTCAGCCCCTCGAGCCTGCACTACCATTCAATGAGACCAGGGCTGATCTGTGACCTAATTCTATATACCCGCCTTTGTCCATAGCCCTTAATACCTTTGGTTAACAAAAAGCTATCGAACTTAGATTTAAAATTAACAATTCACCGAGCACCAATTGCCGTTTTGTGGAAGAGAGTTCCAAACTTCTACCGCCCTTCCACTGACACCTGGGAGTCCCTGGCCAAAGACCGCCCTAAGTGGAGGAAGTGCATCCGGGAGGGCGCTGAGCACCGCGAGTCTCGTCGCCGAGAGCATGCAGAAAGCAAGCGCAGGCAGCGGAAGGAGCGTGCGACAAACCAGTCCCACCCACCCCTTTCCTCCAACCACTGTCTGTCCCACCTGTGACAGAGACTGTAATTCCCGTATTGGACTGTTCCGTCACCTGGGAACTCACTTTGAGAGTGGAAGCAAGTCTCCCTTGATTCCGAGGGACTGCCTATGATGATGATGATGTAGAAGTGTTTCCTAATTTCACTCCTGAAAGATCTGGCTCGAATTTTTATACGTTGCAACCTTGTCCTAGACTCCCCAACCAGCAGGAATAGTTTCTCTATTTCTACCCTATCTGTTCCCCTTAATATCCTGAAAACTTCAACCAAATCACCCCTTAATGTTCTCAATTTCAGCAAACACAACCCTAAGTTTGTGTAAACTCTCCTTGTAATTTAACCCTTGGAGTCCGGGTATCAATCTGGTAAACCTACGCTGCACTCCCTCCAAGGCCAATATATCCTTCCTAAGGTATGGAGCCCAGAACTGCTCTCAGTGCTCCAGGTGTGGGCTAACCAGTGCTTTGTACAGCTGCAGCATAACTTCTACGCCATTGTATTCTACTCCTGCAGATATAAAAGCCAGCATTCCATTCGTCCTTTTGATTAATTTCTGTAGCTGCCCCTGACATTTTAATGATCTGTGTACCTGGACCCCCCCCGAGTCTCTTTGGACCTCCACGGGCACCGGGCTCTGGTTCCTGGTCCATGTAACGGGATTACTCACTGCATAAATCAGCTGTACCCTTGTGCGGAACTGCGGCGCTGGAATTACAGCGTGGGACACTAGCGGGTAAAAGTTTAACGTAGAATCATAGCGTCTTAGAGCACAGAAGGAGGCCATTCGATTCATCCTGCCTGTGCCGGCTATTTGTAAGAGTCTTCAATTAGTCGCACTCCCACCGACCCCTCCCCCCACCCCCCGCTCTTTCCCCCACAGCCCTGCTAATTTTTTTCCTTTTCAAGTTGATAGAGAGATAAAGAAACGCTGCTCCCTCTGGTGACTGGATCAATAACCAGAGGTCATAGGTTAAAAAAAAATTGGCAAAAGATCCAGCGGGGAGACGGGGAGAAATGTTTTCACTCAGAGAGTTGCGGGGATCTGGAACACTCGACCTGAAGAAGTGGTGAGGGCTGATTCCATCAGTAATATTAAGAGGTAGTGGGACAGGGGCTTGAGGAATGAAGAACTGTCGGGGCTACTGACAATAACCAGGGATGTGGGACGGAGCGCGACTGCTCTGTCACAGAGCCAGCACAGAAACGACGGGCCGAATGGCCTCCTTCTGTGCTGTAAGGTTCACTGATTCTATGAAGTATTTATCCAAATCCCTTTTGAAAGTTACTATTGAATCTGCTCCCACCGCCCTTTCGGGCAGCGCGTTCCCGATCACAACCACTCGCTGCGTAAAAACATTCTCCTCATCTCAATCTCTGGTTCTTTTGCCAATCACCTTCAATCTGTGTTCCCTGGTCTTCCATCCTCCTGCCACTGGAAATAATTTCTCCTTATCTACTCCATCACAGCTCTTCAAGCTCGTCAGCGCGCTTGTGTGATGTTCCTCTCTCTGGAATGCTGCAAGCCTTGATACTTTGTCAAAGTATTCAGTGCCTTTGTGTTGCTGGACAATGGGACGGAATCAATACTGATTGCAATCTTCTGGATTCTGGTTGTACACTCCTCTCTGCCCCCACGCCCCCTCACCCGAGACACGTCCCCTCACTCTGGATAAGCAGCGTGTGGGATCTCTCGGAGATACGGCCACAGGCAATTTCCAGCCGAGCATTTCAAAGAGGGTCAGTAACGGACTCGCTGTGTCGCTAGTGAGTGTCATAGAAACATAGAAACATATATTGAAAAAGGAGTTAGATGAAGTCCTTACTACTAGGGGGATCAAGGGGTATGGCGAGAAAGCAGGAATGGGGTACTGAAGTTGCATGTTTAGCCATGAACTCATTGAATGGTGGTGCAGGCTAGAAGGGGCCGAATGGCCTACTCCTGCACCTATTTTCTATATTTCTATGTTTCAATATGATCGTGGCTGATCCTCTATCTCAACACCATATTCCCGCTTTTCCCCATTCCCCTTGATGCCTTTTGTTTTAGAAATCTATCTATCTCCCTCTTAAATATATTCAGTGACTTGGCCTCCAGAGCCTTCTGTGGTAGAGAATTCCACAGGTTCACCACCCTCTGAGTGAAGAAATTTCTCCTCATCTTGGTCCTAAATTTCCTACCACATATCCTGAGACTGTGACCCCCTTGTTCTAGACTTCCCAGCCAGGGGAAAACATCCTCTCCTCATCCAGTCTATCCAACCCAGTCAGAATTTTATACGTTTCAATGAGATCACCTCTCATGCTTCTAAACTCAAGTGAATACCGGCCTAGTCGACTCAATCTCTCCTCATACAACAGTCTGCCATCCCTGGAATCATTCTGATGAACCTTCGCTGCAGTCCCTCTATATCCTTTCTTAGGTAAGGAGACAAAAACTGCACACAATACTCCAGGTGTGGTCTCACCAAGGCCCTGTATAACTGTCATAAGGCATCCTTGCTCCTGCAAATCCTCTTGCAATGAAGGCCAACATACCATTTGCCTTCCTAACTGCTTGCTGCACCTGCATGTTTGCTTTCAATGACTGGGACGAGAGGGAGGGGTAGACCAGCCCGAAACCTTGCTCCTCATCGGGGCAAGAGCGATTCCAAGCTGGGCTGTGAGGTCCTCCCTGGTCAAGTAACTACTCTTGTCCAAGCTCGCGCGTGTGAGCAACGGGCCACTGGGACGTGGTATTGAAGGGCAGCCAGCACCCCAGCGGGGAGCCAGAAGGGAACATAAGGACAGTAGGGCATTCAGCCCCTTGAGCCTGCTCTGCCATTCATAGAATCATAGAAGTTTACAGCACAGAAGGAGGCCATTTCGGCCCATCATGTCCATGCCGGCCAACAAGAGGTTATCCAGCCTAATCACACTTTCCAGCTCTAGGTCCATAGACCTGCAAGTTATGGCACTTTAGGTGCACATCCAAGTACTTTTTAAATGTAGTGAGGGTTTCTGCCTCTACCACACTTTCAGGCAGTGAGTTCCCCACAACCCTCTGGGTGAAGAAATTTCCCCTTATAATGCCCTCTAAACTTTCTACCAATGACTTTAAATTGATGCCCTTGGTTCAATAAGATCATGGTTAATCTGATCTTGGCCTCAACATCTATCATCATCATAGGCAGTCCCTCGTATCGAGGATGACTTGCTTCCATGCCAAAATGAGATGAGTTCACTGGTGTTTCAATGAAGGACCTAATATTCCCGGTCCCGAACTACATGTTGAAGGGTGGAAGATGCCTGTGCGTGGATTTTTTTAACGTGTGGTGACTGTTGCACACCAGCCACCACACGGCTTGATAGAGCTAGGTCTTTATCCAGTGGCATGGATGGGCCTCAGTGTCTACTTCCCTGCCCACTCCCCATAACCTTTGACTCCCTTATCGCTCAAAAATCTGTCTATCTCCACCTTAAATATATTCAATGACCCAGCCTTCACAGCCCTCTGGGATAGAGAATTCCGAAGATTCACGACCCTCCGAGAGAAGAAATTCCTCCTCATTTCCGTTTTAAATGGGCAACCCCTTATTCTGAAACTATGCCCTACCGCCCTCCCTGGACCCCACCTCCCGTCCCCTCAGCTATATATTTAATCGGCAGGGCAAGTCACTGTGTATGTCGTTAATGGGATCATTTAACTTCTCCAAACTGTCTCATCTTCCAGGAGAGAGGGGAACAGCTGTTTGTGCCAGCTGTTGTGTGCTAAAATAATTGTCTTTTTATTGAATATAATTTCAGATTGCTCCTGGATTCTCCCATGTTTGTTACTTGCCCATTCTCATTGACAGTGAGTGACACTTAGAGGACGGCCCCTCAATCTGTAACCCAGAAATTCTCTAATACATCTCCTCATTGCCATTACCCCCTCCTTTACAATTCATAGAATCCTTCGGCACTGAAGGAGGCCATTCGGCCCATCGAGCTTGTGCCGGCTCTTTAAAAGAGCGATCCAATCAGTCCCATTCCCCTCTGCTCTTTCCCCACAGCACCGCAAATGTCTCCTTTTCCAGTATTTATCCAAATCCCTTTAGAAAGTCACTATTGAATCTGCTCCCACCGCCCTTTCAGGCAGCGCATTCCCGATCACAACAACTCGCTGTGTAAAAAAATTCCTCCCCACCTCCCCCTTATTCTTTTGCCAATCATCTTAAATCTGTGTCCTCTGGTTACCGACCCTTCTGCCAATATATTCACAGGCTTGTAGAGCTGTTGCTACGCTCCTGATCTTTGGGCACCCTGTGCGGAGGGGAGCGGGCAGGTCGGAAGGCCCCCTCGTAGGCCTGCTCCTGGGCATGGCCAAGGGGGCCATCAGCCGGCCCAGGCAGCGGGCGGTCGAGGGGGTCATTCAGTCCGACTGCCCGCCTCTCTTCCGTGTTTACATCCTGGAGATGGAGCACGCTTGTGGCCTTCCGCGAGAGGTGGGCGCCGGAGTGCATCATTTCAACTGGGAACAGAATTTTAATTTGATTTGATTTGACAAAAGTTACCTTTAATTTCCAATTGATAAATTGTGGTTGTTGGTGCCCTCAAAATAAAAGGGGGCACTTGATTTAAAGTTGATTTAAAGTTACTTTTCAAAGTAGTTGCAGAGCTGTTGCATTGTGAGTGGCTTAGCCAGCCACGTGATGTTCACAAGTCTCAATAAAACCCCAGCCACTTGGATCTAGGTCATCCTCAATGAGGTATGCAGTTGTGAGCCTAGTGGATGAACTGGTAATGTGTAGTGCATTTGTATAACCTTTGTTAATAAACCAACTAGTTCTTAATAACAGTGTGTTGCTATGAATTCTTAAGCAAAGGTCCCATGAAGCAAATACATTACACCCAGCTTCTCCAGTCGCTCCGCATAACTGAAGCCCCTCATCCTCAGTATCATGCTCCGTCCCAAGTAGTCCCACTCCCCTCCCTTTGCTCTTTCCTCACAGCCCTGTGATACGTTTCCTTTCCAGCTCACCTCCCATTCCCTCCGGCGAGCCACGTTGGAGCTGGATTCCCCTCCACAGGCGGGAATAACGGGATTTCCTCCCGACTTCCGCTGAGGTTCCCGCGCCAGAGCGGGAGAAGCCGCGGGAAATTGCCAGCCCCACGCGTGTGTCCGCTGATGTCCCACAATGCGACGTCCGGGGTGGGGGAGGGTGGGTCTGGGTTCTTCAGTCTATCACCCTCGTCACCTTGGCTGAAATTACTCCCATGGGACAGCGCAGTGGGAAATACAGGCGGAGGCTGGAACTCGCTGGGGGAGCTCCGGGAATGAGTTACTAATCGATGTTCACCACCACATCCACATGTTCCAGTTTCCAGTGGGTGTAAGGAGTGAGGGCCAGCACTGTGTGACGTCGCCGCTGTCTCCTGAATACTATGCCGCAGCGATCGATTGTGTTTCAGATGCGAGATGGACCTTATTTTCTTATTGTATATTGTGGTTTGACATCGAATGACTACTTTTCCTTTTTGTTTTAAACCCCTTCCTGAAACACAACGGTTATAATCTTTTACACATGATTTGTGGAGAAACATTGATTGCTCTTCTTAAATGTGTCACTCACACTCAACAGCTCAGGTCTCAGCCAGCCCACACCATCTCTCGCAACACAAAATATAATGTTCGGGAGCGAGAAAAGATCACACCCTTCAACCCCACCTACCCTCCCCATATCCCCCAACCCCACCTCCCTATATCCCCCAACCCCACCTACCCACCCTCCCCCATATCCCCAACCCCACCTACCCACCCTCCCCATATCCCCCAACCCCACCTACCCACCCTCCCCCATGTCTCCCAACCCCACCTACCCACCCTCCCCCATATCCCCCACCCCACCTCCCCATATCCCCCAACCCCACCTACCCACCTTCTCCCCATGTCTCCCAATCCCACCTACCCACCTTCTCCCCATATCCCCCAATCCCAACTACCCACCTTCTCTCCATATCCCCCAACCCCACCTACCCACCCTCCCCCATATCCCCCAACCCCACCTACCCACCTTCTCCCCATATCCCCCAACCCCACCTACCCACCTTCTCCCCATATCCCCCAATCCCACCTACCCACCTTCTCCCAATATACCCCAATCCCACCTACCCACCCTCCCCCATATCCCCCAACCCCACCTACCCACCCTCCCCCATATCCCCCAACCCCACCTACCCACCTTCTCCCCATATCCCCCAATCCCACCTACCCACCCTCCCCCATGTCTCCCAACCCCACCTACCCACCCTCCCCCATATCCCCCACCCCACCTCCCCATAATCCCCCAACCCCACCTACCCACCTTCTCCCCATATCCCCCAATCCCACCTACCCACCTTCTCCCCATATCCCCCAACCCCACCTCCCCACCTTCTCCCCATATCCCCCAACCCCACCTTCCCCCCATATCCCCCAACCCCACCTACCCACCTTCTCCCCATATCCCCCAATCCCACCTACCCACCTTGTCCCCATATCCCCCAACCCCACCTACCCACCTTCACCCATGTCTCCCAACCCCACCTACCCACCCTCCCCCATATCCCCCAACCCCACCTACCCATCTTCCCCTCATATCCCCCAACCCCACCTCCCCATATCCCCAACCCCACCTACCCACCTTCTCCCCATATCCCCCAACCCCACCTACCGTCCTTCTCCCCATATCCCCCAACCCCACCTACCCACCTTCTCCCCATATCCCCCAACCCCACCTACCCACCTTCTCCCCATATCCCCCAACCCCACCGACCCACCTTCTCCCCATATCCCCAAACCCCACCTACCCACCTTCTCCCCATATCCCCAACCCCACCTACCCACCTTCTCCCCATATCCCCCAACCCCACCTACCCACCTTCTCCCCATATCCCCCAACCCGACCTACCCACCTTCTCCCCATATCCCCCAACCCCACCTACCCACCTTCTCCCCATATCCCCCCAACCCCACCTACCCACCTTCTCCCCATATCCCCCAACCCCACCTACCCACCTTCTCCCCATATCCCCAACTACCCACCTACCCACCATCTCCCCATATCCCCAACCCCACCGACCCACCTTCTCCCCATATCCCCCAACCCCACCTACCCACCTTCTCCCCATATCCCCCAACCCCACCTACCCACCTTCTCCCCATATCCCCCAACCCCACCTACCCACCTTCTCCCCATATCCCCCAATCCCACCTACCCACCTTCTCCCCATGTCTCCCAACCGCACCTACCCACCTTCTCCCCATATCCCCCAACCCCACCTACCCACCTTCTCCCCATATCCCCCAACCCCACCTCCCCATATCCCCCAACCCCACCTACCCACCTTCTCCCCATATCCCCCAACCCCACCTACCCATCTTCTCCCCATATCCCCCAACCCCACCTACCCACCTTCTCCCCATATCCCACCTACCCAACTTCTCCCTATATCCCTGAAACTAATATCCAGCTTCCTCTCTATAAAAAGGGGTGTTTATTTCAGGCAGTGATGCTTGGCTCCTGGCCTATTGATATCTGAGACTGCTGAGTATGTCAGTGAAATTGTCCTCCCCTGTGTGTAAACATCGAATGCATCATTCATTCTAACTTCATGATTTCTCTATTTTTTTTCCCCCTTTTCCTTAAAAAAAATTGTCAAATCCTTTGTTATCTCCACCCACTCCATTGTGTCCTGTCTCCAGCACACCCTGTTGGTAAGTAATCATCACTCCTTTCATATAGCATGACTGTAAACGCTTGAAACTATTCAGCTGTCAGCCTCTCCCTATTACCTTCACCTGCGTTGTCTAACTTGAGGGCGGGCGGGGGCAGTGCGTAACTCAAAGCGAGCAATGCGTAGCACCCCCACCAGGGATTAGAGGCCAGAGATTGCACCCAGCGACGCCACACTGCGTTGTAACACCAGCTGCAGCTCTCTTTCTCAAACAAACCCTCAAAAGCCTGACGCGGAGAATTCTTGTGACAATTTAATTGATCTCACTTGAAGGTGTTTGTAAGAAAATAGATAGATTTGACTTTTTCTGGTGTGAAGTATTTGATGGTCTATTAGGTTGCCGGAAGGCACCTGATTTATATTGTGGACCACACCGAGACACTCGGATACAGACACATACACACACTCACAAACATACACACAGACACACACATGCACACAGATATACACACACAGATATATACACACACAGATACACACAAACACTGACACACAAACACTGACACACAGACACACAGACACAGATACACACAGATGCACACATGCAAACACACACACAGATACACACACACTGACACACACACACACACACAGATACACACACACAGATACACACACACAGATACACACACACTGACACACACACAGATACAAACACACACAGATACAAACACACACAGATACACACACAAAAATACACACACATACAGATACACACACAGATATACACACAAATACACACATATATCCACATACAGATACACACATCATGAACCACACAGACAAGCACAGACTCACACACACAGACTCACATACAGACACACACACACAGACATATGCACATAGACATTCACATACAGTTATACTCCAACACAGCCTTACCGACACAGATATTCACATATGCACAGACAAACACACAGACATATATTTACACACGATCACAGAAACACACACACACAGATGGTATAACATATGTTTGAATAACACCTGAGAGAGCATTGGATGTAACAAGCAGTCAGCGTGTCGCTGGGTTTGCAGACTGGATAGAGTCTGAGTTCTTGCCGCTGACCAGCAGCCAGTGAGCAGTGCTGCACAGTGAGCACGTGTGTGGGTGCTGGGCGAGGACCCTGGGGGAGTGAGGTACAGGTGAGTACCCAGTGCCTGTGGGTTAGCACATCAGGAGAGGTGCAACCTGAGGGTGGGGTGGGGGGTGCACGGGGAGCGGGCGGTGCGGGGGGAGGGGGGGGGGGGCAATGAGGAACATTGGAGAAAAGACCAGTGTATTTTCTCATGTGCAGCGTAGAGTCTGACAGGATTCTAGTCTCACGTGGGGCTCTGCTTGAACTGCATGCTGCTTTCCCTTTCTGCTTGTCTCGCTTCCAACCTCATCCGCTGTGTTTTTTGTCGGAAAATTAAAGAAAGAGAAAATTAAAGAAAGAGCTGTGATTTCAGAACTCTGTGGGCCACCTGAGTCAGGTGGGGCGAGATGTGATGAAGACTTTAGCCAGGTTGTGTGGCGGGGGAGTACAGGGAAGGGAACAGATACCTCAGGCGGAGTGATTGTAATATTGATCGGCTGCGGGACGGCTAATCGGGTGGTGGCGGCCATCTTGATTAGAGACAACAACAAAAACAACAACTGCCGTTTATATAGCGCCGTTGAACATAGTGAAATGTCCCAAGGTGCTTCACAGGAGCGTTAGCTGATATGTCCTTACTATACAGTACAAATGCACACAAGGCTCATGCTTGAGAGAAGGTCACTCTGTGACCAGCAACTTTTATTCCAGCACTGAAGTGATGAAGGTGGGTGAAGCTTCCCCTTTTATACCTGAAAGACCAGGTTAGGAGTGTCTCCCACAAGTTCACCACCTAGTGGTCAATGTTCTCACAGTGTACAACTTAGGTCAGTTTATACATGGGTTACAATGACAGTTAAAAACATGACATCACCTCCCCCCACAAAGTCTTATTGGGATCACAGGTTAAGTCTCTCTGATGGTTTACGCTCCCTTGTAGAGCACCTGAGTTGGGGCTCCGGTTGTTGGCTGCTGGCCTGAGTGTCTGCTGTTTGTGGTGCCTCAGGCCTGTCCGGACTGCCCACAGTGACTGGGCTCTCCTCCACTTGGTTCCTGTGTTCGGTCACCTATGGAGGATTGAACTCTACATCGTGTTCTTCCTCTGCTTCTTCTATGGGGTTGTTGAACCTCCTTTTTGTTTGATCCACGTGTTTGCGGCAGATTTGTCCACTGGTAAGTTTAATTTGTCCACTGGTAAGTTTAACTACCAGAATCCTATTCCCCTCTTTGGCAATCACAGTGCCTGCGAGCCATTTAGGCCCTGCAGCGTAGTTGAGAACAAAGACAGGGTCATTGACATCAATACATCGCGCCCTCGCATTCCCGTCATGGTAGTCACATTGTGACTGACGCCTGCTCTCAACAATTTCTTTCATGGTGAGGTGTTTAAAGGATAACCTGGTTTTGAGCGTCCTTTTCATTAGCAGCTCTGCGGGTGGGACACCTGTGAGCGAGTGTGGTCGGGATCTATTGGCCAACAGGAGGCGTGATAAGCGGCTTTGTAGGGAACCCCCTTGGATTCTGAGCATCCCCTGTTGGATTATCTGCACTGCTCGTTCCGCCTGGCCGTTTGAGGCCGGCTTGAACGGTGCCGTTCTGACACGGTTGATATAATTTCCTGCCATGATGTCCTGGAATTCAATGCTTGTAAAGCATGGGCCATTGTCACTGACCAAGACGTCCGGTAGACCATAGGCGGCGAACATTGCCCATAGACTTTCTACCGTGGCCGAGGATGTGCTTGAATTGAGAATGTCACACTCGATCCATTTGGAGTAGGCGTCAACTACAACCAAAAACATTTTTCCCATGAAAGGACCTGCATAGTCCACATCGATGCGTGACCATGGCTTGGCGGGCCAGGCCCAGGGGCTAAGGGGGGCTTCCCTGGGCGCATTGCCCAGCTGGGCGCACGTGTTGCACCTGCGAACACAAAGTTCCAGGTCTGCATCTATCCCTGGCCACCAAACGTGTGACCTGGCCATTGCCTTCATCATGACAATGCCCGGGTGGTTATTGTGGAGTTCTCTGATGAACATCTCTCTGCCCATCTGGGGCATGACTACGCGGTTTCCCCATAGTAGGCAATCGGCCTGAATCGAGAGTTCATCCTTGCGCCTGTGAAGTGGTTTGAATTCCTCAGGGCATGCCCCATATGTGGCTGTCCAGTCCCCATTAAGGACACATTTCTTGACTAAAGACAATAGCGGGTCTCTATTTGTCCAGACTTTGACCGATGGGCTGTCACGGGTGAGCCTTCGCTTTTGAAACCTTCCACAGCCATGACCATCTCAGCAGCATGCTCGGTTGCCCCCTCGGTTGTGGCTAGTGGAAGCCTGCTGAGTGCATCGGCGCAGTTTTCAGTGCCCGGTCTGTGCCGAATTGTATAGTCATAGGTGGCTCATGCAAGTGCCCACCTCTGTATGCGGGCCGATGCATTTGCATTTATGGGGTGTCAGCCAAAAGGGATGTTAGGGGTGTGTGATCTGTCTTCAGCTCAAATTTCCTGCCGAAAAGGTACTGGTGCATTTTTTTACAACATATACACACGCAAGCGCTTCCCTTTCTACCATCCCGTAACCCCGTTCTGCCTGGGACAGTCTTCTGGAGGCATAAGCTACTGGCTGTAACTGACCCTTGGCATTAACATGCTGCAACACACACCCGACCCCATAGGACGACGCGTCGCATGTTAAAACAAGTTTCTTACATGGGTCATATAGTGTTAACAGATTGTTGGAGCATAACAAATTTTGTGCTCGATCAAAAGCCCTTTCCTGGCTGTCCCCCCAGACCCATTCTCGACCTTTGCGTAGGAGCATGTGTAGCGGCTCTAACAGCGTGCTCAATTTGGGAAGAAAGTTGCCAAAATAGTTCAGGAGCCCGAGGAACGTCGTGTTACGGGGTCTGGGTGCTCTCTGGATCACTTCTGTTTTGGACGCAGTAGGTCTGATCCCGTCTGCTGCTACCCTCATCCCCAGGAATTCTACCTCTGGAGCTAGGAAGACACACTTCACCTTTTTCAGTCGCAGACCTACCCGGTCCAGTCTGTGTAGCACCTCCTCCAGGTTGTGGAGGTGTTCTTCAGTATCACAACCCGTGATGAGGATGTCGTCTTGAAAAACCACTGTCCTTGGAATCGACTTGAGGAGGCTTTCCATATTGCGTTGAAAGATCGCGGCGGCCGAGCGAATTCCGAACGCACATCTGTTGTACTCAATCAACTCCTTGTGTGTCGTGATGGTGGTCAGCTTCTTCAACTCACTCGCCAGCTCCTGCGTCATGTAAGCTAAGGTTAGGTCCAATTTTGAAAAAAGTTTGCCACCGGATAGCGTCGCGAAGAAGTCCCCCGCTCTCGGTAGTGGGTACTGGTCTTGGAGTGACACCCGATTGATGATGGCCTTGTAATCACCACATATCCTGACTGACCCATCCGCCTTGAGCACTGGCACAATTGGACTCGCCCAGTCACTGAATTCGACTGGCGAGATGATGCCTTCCCTCAGCAGGCGGTCCAATTCGCCTTCTATCTTTTCCCACATCACGTACGGCACCGCTCTGGCCTTGTGGTGTACTGGCCTGGTGTCCAGGTTTATGTGAATCACTACCTTGGTCCCCATGAAAGTGCCAATGCTGGGTTGAAATAGTGAGTCAAATTTGTCCAGGACATGTGAGCATGATATTCGCTCCACAGAAGAAATTGCATTGACATCGCCCCATTTCCAGTTCATGACAGCCAGCCAACTTCTCCCCAGTAGTGCGGGACCGTCCCCTGGGACAATCCAGAGTGGCAACTTGTTCTCCGAATCTTTGTGGGTCACCGTGGCGCTGCCTAGCAATGGAATGATCTCCTTTGTGTATGTCCGTAGCTGTGCATCAATTGGCAATAATTTTGGCCTCCTGGCCTTGGACGCCCACAACTTGTCGAACTGTCTGATACTCATCAGGGACTGGCTGGCCCCTGTGTCAAGCTCCATTGATACTGGGATGCCATTGAGGAGCACTTTCATCATTATTGTTGGCGTCCTGGTGTATGAACTGTATACGTGCTCCACATGAACTCACTGAACTTCAGCTTCCAGCGATTTCCTCCAGTGTTCATTTGGCCTCGTAGAGCTTACATCGGGCCCGTCCTCCTCGTACATCAACCTGGCTACAGGCTTCCTGCACATACGCGCCAAGTGACCGCTGACATTGCAATTTCTGCAGGTATATTGCTGATACCTGCAAGCTCTGGCTGTGTGTTTGCCTCCACACCTCCAACATGAGCCGTTGTTGGAAACAAAAGGTCCATTACCAGTCGATCGTCTCTGACTGTCTCTGTAACTGTTTTTAAGCACACCATTGACAGGTGTTGATGGCCCCATTACTGGCCGCATTGTCCCTTGCAATGGCATGAATAGCCGTTCAGCTAGCCATTGTCTCTGTTGAATTCCCCCTTTGGATTCGACTACATGCTCGGGCATGTCCGATTGCCCCTGTCTGCCTGGGGAACTGTGTGCTGCGTTAACAATGTTGACTCCCTGTCCATTTGCTGCATTTAAACCAAGATTTTCGTCAAACATCATTCTGGTCTCTTTCTCCCCTGAGATAAATGTCTGGGCCATCAAAGCCGCTCTTTCCAGGGTCAAGTCTTTGGTCTCGATCAGTTTCCTGAAAACCCCAGCGTGCCCGAAGCCCTCAATAAAAAAAGTCTCACAGCATCTCCGCTCTGCATGCATCTGGGAACTTACATAGGCTTGCCAGTCTCCGGAGATCTGCCACGAAGTCAGGAACGCTTTGCCCTTCTCGCCGCCAGTGCGTATAAAACCGGTGTCTCGCCATGTGCATGCTGCTCGCCGGTTTAAAGTGTTCCCCGATCAACTTACTGAGCTCTTCAAAAGTCTTTTCCGCCGGTTTCTCTGGTGCTAGAAGGTCCTTCATCAGGGAGTACGTCCTGGATCCACAAACCATCAGGAGATGAGCCCTGCGTTTGTCGGCCGAATCCTGTCCCAACCATTCCTTAGTGACGAAACTTTGCTGTAGTCTCTCAATAAAGTTGTCCCAATCATCACCAACACAGTACCTCTCGTCTGTGCTGCTAGTGGCCATGCTCGCGTGGTTTAAATCCCAGTTTCTCGTCGTCAATGATATGCCCTTACTATACAGTACAAATGCACACGAGGCCCATACTTGAGAGAAGGTCACTCTGTGACCAGCAACTTTTATTCCAGCACTGAAGTGATGAAGGTGGGTGGAGCTTCCCCTTTTATACCTGAAAGACCAGGTTCAGAGTGTCTCCCACAAGTTCACCACCTAGTGGTCAATGTTCTCACAGTGTACAATTAGTCAGTTTATACATGGGTTACAATGACAGTTAAAAACATGACATTATCAAACAAATTTTGACCCTGAGATATTAGGGCCGGTGACCAAAACCTTGGTCAAAGAGATAGGTTTTAAGGAGGAGAGCGAGGTGGAGAGGTTTAGTGAGGGAGTTCCAGAGTTTGGGGCCCAGGCAGCTGAAGGCACGGTCACCAATGGTAGAGCGAAGGAAATTGGAGATGCGCAAGAGGGCAGAATTGGAGGAGCGCAGAGATCTCGGGGGGGGGGGAGGCGGTTGTAGGGCTGGAGGAGGTTACAGAGATGGAGAGGGTGAGGCATAGACACATGTCACATGACATAACACGCCACCATTACTACAGAATTCAAAAATAGCTTGCCTGGCCTGTCGCTTGTGATGAGAATTACTTCCAATCGTTCCCCAAGGTATAATGCATTGTGAAAATACTGAGCCATGGCTGTCCAGAGTCCTGGCTGGTGCAATGGGATCCACACAAGGTGAGCCACTTTGGTGAGCAGCTTCAAATCCAGCTCAGACTCAGGTGATGGCGTGAAATGAGCTTGGACACAGTTCAATTTGTATCCTATTTGCTCATCCGTGCTGTACCTGCCCTGGGAGTGTTTGATGGGACAGTGTAGAGGGAGCTTTACTCTGTATCTAACCCCGTGCTGTACCTGCCCTGGGAGTGTTTGATGGGACAGTGTAGAGGGAGCTTTACTCTGTATCTAACCCGTGCTGTACCTGCCCTGGGAGTGTTTGATGGGACAGTGTAGAGGGAGCTTTACTCTGTATCTAACCCGTGCTGTACCTGCCCTGGGAGTGTTTGATGGGAGACTGCTTGCCTGAAATGGGAAGTGTTCCATTCCCAATGCTAACACCATCACATTGTGGAGCAGGAAATGTGTGATCAGTTTGCAGTTCATTAAGGTATGAATAATGTACCTCTGTAACTGCGGAGAGGGAGCTCCCACATTTGTTGAAGGTGAAAAGAGTGTATATAGAAAAGGCGAATTATCTTCGCTAGCGCTGGGGGTTGTGTTGGCACAGTTGAGGCTGCCATCGAGGAACAGTCGGCAGTGCCATTGTCCAACCAGAACCGCGACACACACAATCGACACAGCCCCGAGTTACAGTCCCAAGATCTGTGCAGAGAGCCTGCGTTTTTAGCTCTCTGCCTTGGCATCCACTGGGCTTGGTTCGGTCATTGTCAAGCACACCCCTTCCCCACCCCACCCGACTCGTATTTAGAAAGATGAAAAACCGAAGGAACTTGCATTTCTATCGTGCCTTTCACAACGTCAGGGTGTCCCAAAGCGTTTTACAGCCAATGAAGCACTTTTTAATTGTAGTCACTGTTGTAATATAGTAAAACGCAGCAGCCAATCTGTCCACAGCAATCTCCCAATAACCATCGGTGGTCCCTCGAGCGAGGATGACTCGCTTCCTCGAGAGTTCACAGGTGTTTCAATGAAGGACCCGATGTTCCAGTGCAGCGCTCCCTCAGTACTGCCCCTCCGACAGTGCAGCGCTCCCTCAGTACTGCCTCTCCGACAGTGCAGCGCTCCCTCAGTACTGCCCCTCCGACAGTGCAGCGCTCCCTCAGTACTGCCTCTCCGACAGTGCAGCACTCCCTCAGTACTGCCTCTTCAACAGTGCAGCGCTCCTTCAGTACTGCCTCTCCGACAGTGCAGCACTCCCTCAGTACTGCCTCTCCGACAGTGCAGCACTCCCTCAGTACTGCCTCTCCGACAGTGCAGCACTCCCTCAGTACTGCCTCTTCAACAGTGCAGCGCTCCCTCAGTACTGCCTCTCCGACAGTGCAGCACTCCCTCAGTACTGCCTCTTCAACAGTGCAGCGCTCCCTCAGTACTGCCTCTCCGACAGTGCAGCACTCCCTCAGTACTGCCTCTCCGACAGTGCAGCACTCCCTCAGTACTGCCTCTTCAACAGTGCAGCGCTCCCTCAGTACTGCCTCTCTGACAGTGCGGCGCTCCCTCAGTACTGTCCCTCCGACAGTGCAGCACTCCCTCAGTACTGCCCCTCCCACAGTGCGGCGCTCCCTCAGTACTGCCCTGGGAGGGTCAGACTCGGATCATGGGCGCTTCGAACCCACTCATAGGCGAGAGAGAGAGAGAGAGAGTGCTACCCAATGATCCATCCCAAAGGAGGATGGGAGCGCAGTGTGCAGATGGCGACTGTCAGTACCTTGCCCTGTTCGGTTTGCAGTGGATTCTGTGAGTCTCCGAGGGGGAAGGATTTATCAGCCAGAGGCGAGGGGGATGGTGTGCTATATTCAAACACCGAGGTAACATCACCCAATCCTTGGCGCTGATCTTTAATTTCTATTTTTAACGCCAGTTTCACGATGTTTAGGCAGCTTTGAGCTCCCTGATTGCAGTCAGCCACTGCTGGAGTCACAGCTCTTTGAGGATTCCAAGCGGATAGCCTGCTCACTGTAATTGCCTTATCTTGCTGAATAAAACATGATAGGAGGAGGCTTCAAAAAAAAATTTTTTTTTTTAAATCCTCCGGCCTCGGGCATCTGCATTCCATCATGAATTAAATATCGCCCTTGATAATCCATTTCCACTGAAGTGAAAACGACTTTAATAAATCATTAAAGTCTCCCATCAAAAAGAAGGCACGCTGCCGTTTAAAAAAAAAAGAGAAATCGGAGGTTCAAAGGGACAATTGTCACCCTCCATCCCGTCCAACATCCCTCGTTTTGTTGTTTAAACATGCATCAACCCGTGTCCCATCCCACAGATCAAAGTCTCCTTTTTGTAGTACAGAACAAGGAAGGTCCCAGGGTCTGGCTCCCTTCTGAACTGAGTTCGAAAGAAAGAAATACTTGCGTTAATATAGCGCCGTTCACGACCACTGGATGTCCCAAAGCGCTTCACAGCCACTGAAGGGCTAAGGGAGTGCTGTGCTGCCGGAGGTAGACCGGGAGCAGGAAGACACCCTCCAGCCTTGCAACCCTTCACGATCTCTGCGCTCCTCCAATTGTTGGAATGTGGGAAACACGGAAGCCAATTTGCGCACATCAAGCTCACACAAACAGCAACGTGATAATCAGCAGGAAATTGGTTGAGGGATAAATATTGGCCCCAGGAAACCGGGGATAATTCCCCTGCTCTTTGAAATGGGATTCCATGGGATCTTTAACATCCACCTGAGGGAGCAGACGGTTTAACGTCTCATTCGAAAGACGGCACCTCTGACACTGCGGCACTCCCACAGCACTGCACTGGGAGTGTCAGCCTAGATTTATGTTCTCAAGTGTCTGGAGTGGGCCTGGAACCCACAAACATCTGCCTCAGAGGCAATGGGGCTACTCACTGAGCCACTGCTGACCCAGTCCCAGCTGGGGAAAATGCCGGAAGGCCCACTCTAGTTGGCCTCAGTTTCCCGTGTGAGTGGGCGGGGGGGACAAATTGGCCAGGGTTTTTCACGTGGATGTGGGCGAAAGACAGGATCTGTGAAGCCCACTTTGGTTAAATATCATGACGACTGCATTCATGAAGGATGAGCACTTGGACCAGGAGCATGAAGGCAGCCTCCAGCCCTGCAATCCTCCGAGATCTCTGCGCTCCTCCAAATCTGGCATCTTAAGCATTCCCCAATTCCTTTGCTCCACCATTGGCAGCCATGCCTTCAGCTGCCTGGGCCCTAAGCTCTGGAACTCCCTCCCTAAACCTCTCCGCCTCGCTACCTTTTTCTCCTTCTTTAAGACGTTCCTTAAAACCTACCTCTTTGAGCAAGCTATTGGTCATCTGTCCTAATATCTCCTTCTGTGGCTCAGTGTCAAATTTTTGAAAACTCTCCTGTGAAGCGCCTTGGGACATTTTACTATGCTAAAATCGCTATATAAATGCAAGTTTTTGTTGTTGTTGTCAGGGTAAAGGAAATCGAGGATGTATATATGGGTGTGTGTGTGTGTATGTGGTTGTATGGGTGTGTGTGTGTATGGGTGTGTATGTGTGTGTGTATGGGTGTGTGTGTATGGGTGTGGGTGTGTGTATGTGTGTGTATGGGTGTGTATGTATATGGGTGTGTGTGTGCATGGGTGATGATCGGTGTGTGTATGGGTGTGTGGGTGTGGGTCTGTATGGGTGTGGGTGTGTGTGTATGGGTGTGTGGGTGTGTGTGTATATGGGTGTGTGTGTATATGGGTGTGTGTGTATTTGGGTGTGTGTGTGTATATGTGAGTGTGTGTATTTATGTGTATGTGTGTATATATGCCAATTTGCGCACTGCAAGCTCCCACAAACAGCACTGTGATAATGACCAGGTAATCTGTGTTAGTAATGTTGGTTGAAGGATAAATATTGGACAAAAACCAGGTTAACTCCCCTGCTCTTCTTCGAAATAGTACCATGGGATCTTTTACATCCACGATTGATGCATGTTTAAACAACAAAATGAGTGATGTTGGACGGGATAGAGGGTGACAATTGTCCCTTTGAACCTCCGATTAGAAAAGAAAATGGCAGCGTGCCTTCTTTTTGATGAAAAACCAGGGCACTGTCCGCCCTCTCGGTCAGAAGTAAAAGATTCCATGGTACTATTGGGATGAGTATATGTGAGTGTGTGTGTGTGTGTGTGTGTGTATGTGAGCATGTGAGCATGAGATACCCGTCATGGTAGAATATCCTGCCGATACTAACCGTTTAAGCTCCAACCCAGATGAAATGTCCATGCGACTATTGCACAGGGAGATTCAGGAATGGCGGAGGCAGGGGGGCGGTGGGGCAGAGGCAGGGGTGGTGGGGGTCGCGGGGTATGGGGTGGTGGGGGTCGCAGGGGTGGCAGTAACTAAGCGGGGAAGGATGAAAAACAAAGATGAGAGAAAGTTCAACCAAGAGATAAGAAATGCTGGTGCTTTGCTGTTCCGTGTCTTGTGTCGATTTGTGGCTCTGCTGTCGTTGCTGTGGAACAAAGGTCAACATGGAATGAGTTAACCTCTTGTGTGTCTCACAGTCCCTCTCCTCCAACCTCCCCTCAATGTTCCTCCAGTCATGTCCCACCCTGTTGTTCCCCCACGCCGCCTTGTTACGTTTTTAAGCTTCGCTCTGGCTGAATGTGGCATCATTTGTCAGAAATCTGATCGAATTTAGCAATTCGCGGTAAGATGACCCCAGACACTTTACCCGCTGATCTGCTAAAATGTCCCAGGCCTCCCAATCTTTAATTGCCTCTCTCTCGCTCTCTCTCTGGCCCTCTCCCCTCTGCTTGCTTGGCTTCAATTATCACTGAGCTTAATCCAGATGCTTCTGAGTGGCTCTGTGTGTGTGTCTGTGTGTGTGTGTGTCTGTGTGTGTGTCTGTGTGTGAGTGTGTGTGTGTGTGTGTGTGTGTGTGTGTATGTGTGCGAGTGTGTGTGTGTGTATAAGTGTGTGTGTGCGCGAGTGTGTGTGTGTCTGTGTGTGTGCACGTGAGTGTGTGAGTGTGTGTGTGTGTATATGAGTGTGTGCGCGCGCGAGTGTGTGTGCGCGTGTGTGTGTGTGTGTGTATAAGTGTGTATGAGTGTGTGTATGTGAGTGTGTATAAGTGTGTGTGCATGCGAGTGTGTGTGTGTGTATAAGTGTGCATTTGTGTGTGTGTGTGTGAGTGTATAAGTGTACATTTGTGTGTGTATGTGTGTGCGTGCGTGTGTGTGTATAAGTGTGGGTGTGTGTATAAGTGTGGGTGTGTGTGTGTGTGTGTGTACATGGGTGTGGGTGGGTACGTGTGTGTGTGTGTATGTGTGTGTGGGTGTGTGAGTGTCAATGTGTATGTTTGTTTTTTCAGCCTCGCCCATGCATGCTGGGCCCTGCAAATTATTTTAGACTGTGTTTAACTATTGTGTTTTGATAACATTAACAAAATCAGTAGGTGACTTGGCATGGTGATGTGGACTGGGACCAATTTGTGCTTGGAATTTGTGCAAGTTCTAATCTGATCTTCTTTGCAGGCATTTCCAGATCTCAGCGAGATTTCTGCTGTTTTATTGTCATTATTCTGTGCATGTAAATCAAAGGACTTTCATATCTGATAGTCACACCATCCATTACCCCTTGGAGAGAGTCTCACCATCAGGGACCCCTTTTATAGAGAGTCTCCCCATCAAGGACCCCTTTTATAGAGAGTCTCACCATCAGGGACCCCTTTTATAGAAGGAGTCTCACCATCAGGGACCCCTTTTATAGAGGGAGTCTCCCCATCAGGGACCCCTTTTATAGAGAGTCTCCCAATCAGGGACCCCTTTTATAGAGGGAGTCTCCCCATCAGGGACCCCTTTTATAGAGAGAGTCTCCCCATCAGGGACCCCTTTTATAGAGAGTCTCCCCATCAGGGATCCCGTTTATAGAGGGAGTCTCCCCATCAGGGACCCCGTTTATAGAGGGAGTCTCACCATCAGGGACCCCTTTTATAGAGAGAACGACCATCAGGGACCCCTTTTAAAGGGGGAATCTTACCTTTTAAAAGCAGTTTTGATAGTTCCGCTAAACATAATTAATTTTAGATATTAAACAGAGAGTTATTTAAGAGATATCCTATACCAAACTATGCGCACTGATAGACCCTGAGGAACTGACAGTGTGAGGGCCATGGGTTAACAGCCTCACACAGATGAAAGTGCAGTTACACATGTGATCTGAAGTTCATGTATCTGTGCTGATGGTAATTCAACCCTCATGCTCCGTTAGCTTAAGTGGGTCCTGTCAGCCACATCGCCAATATTATCATCAACATTGACTGAAGGCAGCGAAAAATAAACAAAGGATGTAACAGGGCCATTGTCTGCAATTGGCCATTGCAAACCTCTACGTTAAGGAAACGGCGGGTAATTAGACAGGGTTCCTGCTCCTGATCACTGCCCAGTGACCCCTGGGTTAGAGAGAGAGGAAAATCAGCCAGGATTCCTGCTCCTGATCACTGCCCAGTGACCCCTGGGTTAGAGAGGGGAAAATCAGCCAGGATTCCTGCTCCTGATCACTGTCCAGTGACCCCTGGGTTAGAGAGGGGTAATCAGCCAGGGTTCCTGCTCCTGATCACGGCCCAGTGACCCCTGGGTTAGAGAGGGGTAATCAGCCAGGATTCCTGCGCCTGATCACTGCCCAGTGACCCCTGGGTTAGAGAGGGGTAATCAGCCAGGGTTCCTGCCCCTGATCACTGTCCAGTGACCCCTGGGTTAGAGAGGGGTAATCAGCCAGGATTCCTGCTCCTGATCACTGCCCAGTGACCCCTGGGTTAGAGAGGGGAATTGAGCCAGTATTCCTGCTCCTGATCACTGCCCAGTGACACCTGGATTAGAGAGAGGGGAAATGAGCCAGGATTCCTGCTCCTAATCACTGTCCATTGACCCCTGGGTTGGAGAGAGGGGAAATCAGCCAGGATTCCTGCTCCTGATCACTGCCCAGTGACCCCTGGGTTAGAGAGAGAGGAAAATCAGCCAGGATTCCTGCTCCTGATCACTGCCCAGTGACCCCTGGGTTAGAGAGGGGAAAATCAGCCAGGATTCCTGCTCCTGATCACTGTCCAGTGACCCCTGGGTTAGAGAGGGGTAATCAGCCAGGGTTCCTGCTCCTGATCACGGCCCAGTGACCCCTGGGTTAGAGAGGGGTAATCAGCCAGGATTCCTGCTCCTGATCACTGCCCAGTGACCCCTGGGTTAGAGAGGGGTAATCAGCCAGGGTTCCTGCCCCTGATCACTGTCCAGTGACCCCTGGGTTAGAGAGGGGTAATCAGCCAGGATTCCTGCTCCTGATCACTGCCCAGTGACCCCTGGGTTAGAGAGGGGAATTGAGCCAGTATTCCTGCTCCTGATCACTGCCCAGTGACACCTGGATTAGAGAGAGGGGAAATGAGCCAGGATTCCTGCTCCTAATCACTGTCCATTGACCCCTGGGTTGGAGAGAGGGGAAATCAGCCAGGATTCCTGCTCCTGATCACTGCCCAGTGACCCCTGGGTTAGAGAGAGAGGAAAATCAGCCAGGATTCCTGCTCCTGATCACTGCCCAGTGACCCCTGGGTTAGAGAGGGGAAAATCAGCCAGGATTCCTGCTCCTGATCACTGTCCAGTGACCCCTGGGTTAGAGAGGGGTAATCAGCCAGGGTTCCTGCTCCTGATCACGGCCCAGTGACCCCTGGGTTAGAGAGGGGTAATCAGCCAGGATTCCTGCTCCTGATCACTGCCCAGTGACCCCTGGGTTAGAGAGGGGTAATCAGCCAGGGTTCCTGCCCCTGATCACTGTCCAGTGACCCCTGGGTTAGAGAGGTGTAATCAGCCAGGATTCCTGCTCCTGATCACTGCCCAGTGACCCCTGGGTTAGAGAGGCGAATTGAGCCAGTATTCCTGCTCCTGATCACTGTCCAGTGACCCCTGGGTTAGAGAGGTGTAATCAGCCAGGATTCCTGCTCCTGATCACTGCCCAGTGACCCCTGGGTTAGAGAGGGGTAATCAGCCAGGGTTCCTGCTCCTGATCACGGCCCAGTGACCCCTGGGTTAGAGAGGGGTAATCAGCCAGGATTCCTGCTCCTGATCACTGCCCAGTGACCCCTGGGTTAGAGAGGGGTAATCAGCCAGGGTTCCTGCCCCTGATCACTGTCCTGTGACCCCTGGGTTAGAGAGGGGTAATCAGCCAGGGTTCCTGCTCCTGATCACGGCCCAGTGACCCCTGGGTTAGAGAGGGGTAATCAGCCAGGATTCCTGCTCCTGATCACTGCCCAGTGACCCCTGGGTTAGAGAGGGGTAATCAGCCAGGGTTCCTGCCCCTGATCACTGTCCAGTGACCCCTGGGTTAGAGAGGTGTAATCAGCCAGGATTCCTGCTCCTGATCACTGCCCAGTGACCCCTGGGTTAGAGAGGGGAATTGAGCCAGTATTCCTGCTCCTGATCACTGCCCAGTGACACCTGGGTTAGAGAGAGGGGAAATGAGCCAGGATTCCTGCTCCTAATCACTGTCCATTGACCCCTGGGTTGGAGAGAGGGGAAATCAGCCAGGATTCCTGCTCCTGATCACTGCCCAGTGACCCCTGGGTTAGAGAGAGGGGCAATCAGCCAGGGTTCCTGCTCCTGATCACTGCCCAGTGACCCCTGGGTTAGAGAGAGAGGAAATCAGCCCGGGTTCCTGCTCGTGATCAATGTCCAGTGACCCCTGGGTTAGAGAGAGAGGAAATCAGCCAGGGTTCCTGCTCCTGATCAATGTCCAGTGACCCCTGGGTTAGAGAGAGAGGAAATCAGCCAGGGTTCCTGCTCCTGATCACTGCTCAGTGACCCCTGGGTTAGAGAGAGGGGAAATCAGCCAGGGTTCCTGCTCCTGATCACTGCTCAGTGACCCCTGGGTTAGAGAGAGAGGAAATCAGCCAGGGTTCCTGCTCCTGATTACTGCCCAGTGACCCCTGGGTTAGAGAGACAGGGAAATCAGCCGGGGTTCCTGCTCCTGATCACTGTCCAGTGGTCCCTGGGTTATGGAGAGGGGAAATCAGCCCGGGTTCCTGCTCGTGATCAATTCCAGTGATCTTTGGGTTACAGAGAGAGGAAATCAGCCAAGGTTCCTGCTCCTGATCACTGCCCAGTAACCACTGAGTTAGAGAGAGGGGAAATCAGCCAGTTTTCCTGCTCCTGATCACTGTACCTCTGATCCTTGTTAGAAATTGTGGGATGTGGGGTGAAGAGCGGACTGGCTGTGCCGTGGGAGCCCTACTCAGTGAGACGCTCCCACATGGTGAACAGTCACATGGGCAAGGGGCAGGGGTGGAGAGTCTGTGGCACATACCTCAGGGGAAGCCCCATACCCCAATGGGCATCAATGGGGGTGGGGGGCTGGGGGGGGAGGAGAGAATTGGGTAAAGGGCAACTGAGCTTGAAATCGCACGCAGATAATTAACTTCCCAAGAGAGTGGCAGAGGTGGATAGCGCGGAGTGACTCCGTGAACCGTCAGCTCCCGGTCCTCTCTGCCCGTCCGTTGTAGAAAGCGTTCAGCCAACCGCACTCACCTTCTTCTCTCTGCTCTCTGACATGTCGTCTGGTCGATCCCTGCAGCTGCTCCCCAGTTTGTCGTGAGGCCGAGGGATCAGATCGTGGCTCAGGGACGCACAGCCACCTTCCCCTGCGAAACCAAGGGAAATCCTCAGCCGGCCGTCTTCTGGCAGAAAGAGGGAAGCCAGGTGAGTGATCCCCCCGACTCTCCTCCTCATCATCAACAACTTGCATTTACGTAGCGCCTCCAACGTAACCGGATTGAATTCTGGGATGAAGGGGCTGACCGATGAGGAGAAACATAGAAATAGAAACATAGAAAATAGATGCAGGAGTAGACCATTCGGCCCTTCGAGCCTGCACCACCATTCAATAAGATCATGACTGATCGTACAACTTCAGTACTCCACTCCTGCTTTCTCTCCATACCCCTTGATCCCTTTAGCCGTAAGGGCCATATCTAACTCCCTTTTGAATATATCTAATGAATTGGCCTCAACAACTTACTGTGGCAGAGAATTCCACAGGTTCACAATTCTCTGAGTGAAGAAGTTTCTCCTCATCTCGGTCCTAAATGGCTTGCCCCTTATCCTTAGACTGTGTCCCCTGGTTCTGGACTTCCCCAACATCGGGAACATTCTTCCTGCATCTAACCTGTCCAATTCCCGTCAGAATTTTATATGTTTCTATGAGATCCCCTCTCATTCTTCTAAACTCCAGTGAGTACAGGCCCAGTTGATCCAGTCTCTCCTCATATGTCAGTCCTGCCATCCCGGGAATCAGTCTGGTGAACCTTCGCTGCACTCCCTCAATAGCAAGAACATCCTTTACTCTCTGGAGTTTAGGAGAATGAGAGGTAGTCTTTACAGACTAGGGAAATCGAGGGATATGGGGCTGGGACGGGAAAGTGGAGTTGAGGTCGATGATCAGCCATGACCTTATTGACTGGCAGAGCAGGCTCGAGGGGCCGTCGGGCCGACTACTGATCCTATTCCTCATGTTCTCATCATTTAATTGAAATGTATAACATTTTTAGAGGGCTTGACAGGGCAGATGCTGCCAGGCTGCTTTCTCTGACTAGAGGGACTAGAACCAGGGGTCACGGTCTCAGGATAAGGGGTCAGCCATTTCGGACTGAGATGAGGAGGAATTTCTTCACACAGAGGGTGGTGAATCTTTGGAATTCTCTGCCCCAGAGGACTGTGGATGCTGAGTCGTTGAGTATATTCAAGGCTGAGATTGATGGAATTTTGGACTCGAGGGGAATTAAGGGATGTGGAGTTCAGGCGGGAAAGTGTTGAGGAAGATCAGTCTTGATCTTATGGATTGATGGAGCAGGCTCGAGGGGCCTTGTCCCGCTCCTATTTCTTATGTAAAACGTCCCAAGGTGCTTCACAGGAGTGTTATCAGACAAAATTTGACACTGAGCCACATAAGGAGATATTAGGGCCGGTGTCAGTACTGAGGGAGTGCTGCGCTGTCAGAGGTGAGATGTTAAACTGAGGCCCCGTCTGCTCTCTCAGGTGGATGTAAAAGATCCCATGGCCACTATTTTGAAGAAGAGCAGGTGAGTTCTCCCTGGTGTCCAAAATTTATCTCTCAATCAACATCACTAAAACAGACGATCTGATCATTATCACACTGCTGTTTGTGGGAACGTGCTGTGCCCAAATTAGCTGCCGGGTTACAACAGTGACTACACTTCAACATGTACTTCATTGGTGAAGCGCTTGGCGACTGGGATCCTTCATTCACACCCAAGCGGCTGGAATGTTACATGCGGCAAGAGTCAGGGCTGAACATGAGATAAAATACAGACAGGTTTGGATGAGGGAAATATTTGCTTCACGGAAAGCAGGAAGTGAACAGCAATGGGGCTGGGTGAGAAGTTAGGATTTAGAAATAACAAGAACTTGTACTTATATAGCGGCCTTAAGGCGCTTCTCAGGAGTATTATGAAACAAAAATTTGACACCGAGCCACGTAAGTAGAAGTTAGCACAGGGGGTCAAAGAGGTAGGTTTTAAGAAGCGTCTTGAAAGAGGAAAGAGTGGTAGAGAGGTGGAGAGGTTTAGGGAGGGAGTTTCAGAGCTTGGGGCCCAGGCAACAGAAGGCACGGCCGCCAATGGTTGAGCGATTATAATCAGGGATGCTCAAGAGGGCAGAATTAGAGGAGCGCAGATATCTGGGGGGAGTTGTGGGGCTGGAGGAGATTACAGAGATAGGGAGGGAGCGAGGCCATGGAGGGATTTGAAAACATGGATGAGAATTTTGAAATCGAGGCGTTGCTTAACCGGGAGACAATTTCTAACAGCGAGCACAGAGGTGATGGGTGAGTGGGACTTGGTGCGCGTTAGGACATGGGGCAGCCAAGTTTTGGATCACCTCTAGTTTGCGTAGGGTAGAACGTGGGAGGCCGGCCAGGAATGTGTTGGAGTAGTCAAGTCTAGAGATAACAAAGGCAGGGATGAGGGTTTCAGCAGTGGATGAGCTGTGCCAAGGGCGGAGACGGGCGATGTTACGGAGGTGGAAATAGGCGGTCTAAGTTATGCTGCGGATATGTGTTTGAAAGCTCAGTTCAGGGTCAAATATGACACCAAGGTTGCAAACAGTCTGGTTCGGCCTCAGACAGAAGTTGGGGTGAATTGCCCTCATTGAAAAAACGAGAAGCATTTGGAGAAAAAAATTATATTGTGCAATTAAAAACGCAGGCCTACTGATCAGGGTTAAAGTACTGCTGGGCCCTTGATGATACCGGTGTACTGGCCTGTGCCGTGGAGGACCTGACCAGCATGAGAACACCAGCGGCAGGTCGGAGCCATAAAAAGAGCAGCGTGGAGGCATACCACTCCAGGGAGCAGCGCGAGCTGGTGCAGGCGGGCGACGGCAGCGAAGAGTGACCTCATCAAGGTCCAGCACTTGCCCACTGGATTGGAGCGTGGGCAGGTACAGCAGGAGCGGTGAGGTCGGGGCGAAGGAGCGGCGAGAGATTGCAGAGGGACGTGATCGGGGCCCCAGGAGAGGCATGAGTTCGGGGCCCAGAAGCAGCACGGGCCCAGCCCACACTGCGATACGTGTGCGCACTAGGTCCGTGCAGCAGAGCAGGTCTCCAGTTGTCCTGGTTAACCCTTGCCACTGGACCAAGACCTAACTCTGTCAAGCCCGTGTGGTGGCTGGTGTGCAACGGCCACCACATGTTAAAAAAATCCACGCACAGGCATCTTCCACCCTTCAAGATGTAGTTCAGGACCTGGAATATTAGGTCCTTCATTGAAACACCTGTGAACTCATCCCTTTTTGGCGTGGAAGCAAGTCATCCTCGTTTCGAGGGACTGCCTATGATGATGATGGGATGATGATGTACTGACCTGTTCTGAGTGAGGCTCATCACTACAACTGCTGCTGCTGCCTGTGTTGTGATTCATGCAGGCTCCAATGCTCTCTGAAGCTTACAATTTGTGCACCTTTAATCAGCGTGTAAGATCAGGACACGAGAGGTAAACAGGAGATGCCCGAAGATTATTTTTCTGCAACAGAAATGTGAAAACTTTTTTTTTTTGCTTGTTTCCTATAAATCTTGAAGAGTTTTGATCGCGTAAATCGGGAGAATCTGGTTCCACTCGCAGGGGAGTTGGTGCTCAGAGGACTTTTACAATATACATCAATGATTTAGACGAAGGAATTGAATGTAATATCTCCAAGTTTACAGATGACACTAAGCTGGGCAGTGGTGTGAGCTGTGAGGAGGATGCTAAGAGGCTGCAGGGTGACTTGGACAGGTTAGGTGAGTGGGCAAATGCATGGCAGATGCAGTATAATGTGGATAAATGTGAGGTTATCCACTTTGGTGGCAAAAACAGGAAGACAGAATATTATCTGAATGGTGACAGGGGAGGTGCAACGAGACCTGGGTGTCATGGTTCATCAATCATTGAAAGTTGGCATGTAGGTACAGCAGGCAAATGGTGAAGAAGGCAAATGGTATGTTGGCCTTCATAGCTAGGGGATTTAAGTACAGGAGCAGGGAGGTCTTGCTGCAGTTGTACAGGGCCTTGGTGAGGCCACACCTGGAATATTGTGTACAGTTTTGGTCTCCTAATCTGAGGAAGGACGTTCTTGCTATTGAGGGAGTGCAGCGAAGGTTCACCAGACTGATTCCCGGGATGGCAGGACTGACATATGAGGAGAGATTGGATCAACTGGGCTTGTATCCACTGGAGTTTAGAAGAATGAGAAGGGATCTCATAGAAACATATAAAATTCTGACGGGATTAGACAGGTTAGATGCAGGAAGAATGTTCCCATTGCTGGGGAGTTCCAGAACCAGGGGACACAGTCTAAGGATAAGGGGTAGGCCATTTAGGACTGAGATGAGGAGAAACCTCTTCACTCAGAGAGTTGTTAACCTGTGGAATTCTCTACCGCAGAGAGTTGTTGAGGCCAGTTGGTTAGATACATTCAAAAGGGTGTTAGATATGGCCCTTACGGCTAAAGGGATCAAGGGGTATGGAGAGAAAGCAGGAAAGGGGTACTGAGGGAATGATCAGCCATGATCTTATTGAATGGTGGTGCAGGCTCGAATGGACGAATGGCCTACTCCTGCATCTATTTTCTATGTTTCGATGTTTCTATGACACTGAGTGAAGATCGTTGGCTAAAGAACTAGAGTGGACAGATGAGGAGAAATCCTTTATGCAGTGAGTTACTTTTGAAGTATTGTCACTGTTGTAATGTCGGAAACGCAGCAGCCAATTGTGCATAGCCACCACCCACATACAGCAATGTGATAATGACCAGAATTTTATTCTTATTGATTGAGAGATAAATATTGGCCCAGGACGACATCGGAGCAAACTCCCCTGATCCCTGTGGGCGTGGGATCTGTCACATCCATCTGAGAGAGTAGACTGGGGTTAACGTCTGAACGAAAGACGGGCACCTGTGACAGGGCGGGCCACCCCCTGAGCTCCCGTCCCTGGAGCGGGACTTGAATGCACGATCTGAGCCACAGGAGAGGGCGCTACCCACTGCGCCACGGCTGGTACCATCCTGAGGCCAATGCATTGCTTCTTCTGCGAGCGCAGCCAGTGAATGGGGAATAAAGTCCATCGCCGTGACACTTTCTCTCCCTTCCCTTGCCCTCAACAACCACAGCTTGCACTTATATAGCGCCTTCAACATCCCGCTGCGCTTCGCAGGAGCGATCCATCAGACAGAATGTGACACCGAGCCGCACAAGGAGACAGTTGGGACAGGTGACCAAAGGTTTGGTCAAAGCGGTTGGTTTTAAGGAGCACGCGAGCAATCTGATTCCAACAGGTAATGGGGGGGGGGGGGCGAAATTGCCTCTTTTTAAAGCCCCGTTAGCGCCTCGGTGGGGGGGGGGGTGTGCTAATGGGGTGCAAGAGAGTTTTCCCCCGGGGGAGGGGGGGGGGCGCTAACACCTCCTGGGAAATTGCCCTGGGATGCCACGCAGCCGGCGATGACATCATCGGCGTGCGCGGCGACCCCTCACCGCCCCGCGGGTTCGCGAACACGGCGGACGTCCGCTCTCGGGGCGATGATTAAAGGGGACGGAGGGCACTAGCGCCCCAGGCCGCCATGTTTTTTTTTGCTGGCCGACTCTTGGGTCGGCTCGACCATGGCGGCCCCGGTATTGGTCCCGGCCGCTGGCCCGGGTTGTACGTTGCCCTGGTAGCCCAGCGGTGTCCATCAGAGGCCGTGCAGAGAGGGCAGCAGCCCGCCCCTTTAATGGAAGAGGAAGGGGGCGTTGAAGCACACGGAGCACTACCGATCGCGCCCGTAGTGCCGTGGGACCCGCCCCCAAAGGCAGTGGGAGCGCCGGCCGGAGTTAGCGCTGCCTTTTCCTTTGAGCGGCGGTGGGCCCAATTCAGTGGAGGGGAGCGGGACCTCCACGCTGGGCGCTAAAATGCCCTAGCCCCACCCCCAGAAGGTTACCGCCCCCATTCGGAGCGCGGGCCAATAGCGCGCCCATTATCCCTCGTGCGCCTGCCGTTGCCCTTTTAAGAATGTCAAGAACTGTTCAAGCAGCCAGACAGCCTTAATTGCGAGGATGTAATCATAATGGATGGAGTGAGGATACTGTGTTCGCAGGGTAGGAGTGTGACCGACTAATGGAGGGCGAGCTGATAACTGCGCTGCCAAATAATGCAAGGTTAAGCATAATTTGCAGAACCCATAAGAGACATCATTTGTTAGCTGCAACAAGGGCTAATGGCATCATCCTTGAATCTATCAGACTGGACAATCCATCATTGGCTAATAAAAGTATGCACCTCTTAATTAAGCAGCGACATAATTTAAGGGAGTGTGAAAATTGCCGGCTGTCTAATTGAAAAGCGTTAATGTGCCACAGTGTTCTCCCGCACAAGGGGATGGAAGCCTCGGAAAAAGCAACCTGGGCCATCGAGCCTCATCCGTCTCGCGCCCAGCCCCTCCCACCTCTGTCCTCAGCCCTGCCAATACTGGCCCGCAAATCCCAGGCAACTCATAGAGTTTTAAAATTCTCATCCTCCTGTGCAAATCCCTCCCTTGCCTCGCCCCCTCCCTATCTCTGTAACCTGCTCCAGTCTCACAACCCTCCCCACAGATCTCTGCCCTACTCCAATTCTGGCCTCTTACGCATCCCCCCGATTCCCGTCGTGCCACCATCGGCGGCCGTGCCTTCAGCTGCCTGGGCCCCAAGCTCTGGAACTCCCTCCCTCGACCTCGCCGCCTCTCTAACTCCTTCAAGACATTCCTTCAAACATATCTCTTTGACCAAGCCATTTGTCACCTGCGCTAATTTCTACTTTTGCGGCTTGGTGTCAAATTGTTTATCTCATAATACTCCTGTGAAGCGCCTTGGGACGTTTTACTATGTTAAAGGCGCTATATAAATACAGTTTGTTGTTGTTGTCTGTATTTTGTGTAGCGGGAGGATTCACAACGACTGTTCTTCGTGTCAATGCCTCATGGGTGGATTAATCGATAATCACCGAGGCCTGTTAGAACCTGAGACAGAGGGGGATCAATGAGATTCAAGCTTTACATTGAAAGAAAGACTTGCATTTCTATAGCACCTTTCACAACCTCAGGACGTCCCAAAGCGCTTCACAGCCAATTTTCGGCGTGTAGTCGCTGTTGTAATCTGCGCACAGCAAGCTCCCACACACAGCAATGTGATAGTGAGCAGATAATCTATTTCAGTGTTGTTGGTTGAGGGATAAATATTGGCCCCAGAGCACCAGGGAGAATCTCCCTACTCTTTATCTAACAGTGCCATAGAATCTGTTACGTCCATCTGAGAGAGTAGACAGGGCCTCGGTTTAATGTCTCCTCCGAAAGAATGGCACTCCCTCAGCACTGCACTGGGAGTGGCAGCCTGGATTTTGTGCTCAAGTCTCTGGAGCGGGACTTAAACCCACAACCTTCTGACTCCGAGGTGAGGGAGAGCACTACCCACTGGGCCACAGCCAACACTTTAATTGTCTGGTCGGTGTGGACCCATTTAAAATACGTGGGTTATTATTACCTTGAAAGTGCTTTGGGACATTCTGAGATCGTGAAAGGTATGATGAAAATGCACATTCTTTCTTTCCTGCTCTGTATGGCTTAGTGAATCCCAGGCTGACTGTCAATCCCATTTTAATACTTGATTTTAATGTTTACTTTTTATTCATAGGATGTGGGCGTCGCTGGCAAGGCCAGCATTTATTGCCCATCCCTAATCGCCCCTTGAGAAGGTGGTGGTGAGCCGCCTTCTTGAACCGCTGCAGTCCGTGCGGTGAAGATACTCCCAAGGGCTAACTTTATCGCAGTGGTTGATACAACTGAGTGTCTCGCTAGGCCATTTTAGAGGGCAGTTAAGAGTCAACCACATTGCTGTGGGTCTGGAGTCATATATAGGCCCAGACCAGGTAAGGGCGGCAGGAAATCAGATGGGTTTTTACGACAATCCGATAGTTTCATGGTCACCAATTCTGATGCAAGCTTTTTAAATTCCAAATTTGTTTAATTGACTGAATTGAAATTCCCCCAGCTGCCGTGGTGGGATTTCAACTCAAGTCTCCGGATGATTAGTCCAGGCCTGGGGATTGCTAGAGCACTGTCACAACCACGATGCTGCTGTCCCCGTTTTAAAGTTCAAGGCAGTGTTTCCCTCAGTGTGTGTGCGAGCGGTGTCAGAGAGTCCCACGTGGGTTTCAATGGGTTTCCTCTTGCCTTTCCCTTCTAGAATCTTCTGTTTCCCAATCAGCCTCCGCAGCCTTCCAGCAGGTTTGCCGTCTCCCCGAGCGGGGACCTCACCATCACCGGCATCCAGAGGTCTGACGCCGGCTACTACATCTGCCAAGCCCTGACCGTGGCTGGAAGCATCCTCGCCAAGGCTCAGTTGGAGGTCACGGACGGTGAGTAAGGGGGACTTCGAAAGCCAAGCTCAACCGTACAGTTCGGACAAAGCGGGGGCAGAGGTTCAAGCCGCGGGAGGGGTGGGGTGGGAATTCTGGACCTGATTATCAGGAAGGTCTTTGTACAGAGCTCCTCCACTTGTGGACTACTGTGGAGGCCAAGTCACTGAATATATTAAGAGGCAGATGGATAGATTTACATAAGAACATAAGAACATAAGAATTAGGAACAGGAGTAGGCCATCTAGCCCCTCAAGCCTGCTCCGCCATTCAACAAGATCATGGCTGATCTGGCCGTGGACTCGGCTCCACTTACCCGCCCGCTCCCCGTAACCCTTAATTCCCTTATTGGTTAAAAATCTATCTGTCTGTGACTTGAATACATTCAATGAGCTAGCCTCAACTGTTTCCTTGGGCAGAGAATTCCACAGATTCACAACCCTCTGGGAGAAGAAATTCCTTCTCAACTCGGTTTTAAATACGCTCCCCCGTATTTTGAGGCTGTGCCCCCTAGTTCTAGTCTCCCCGACCAGTGGAAACAACCTCTCTGCCTCTATCTTGTCTATTCCCCTTTCTAGACACAAAAGACATCAGGGGGTTTGGGGAAAAAGCAGGAATATGGTGTTGAAGTCGAGGATCAGCCATGATCATATTGAATGGTGGTGCAGATTCGAAGGGCCGAATGGCCTACTCCTGCACCTATTTTCTGTCTTTCGATGTTTCTATGCATCTGCTGATGGCTATACAATAAAAAGGTCACAAGGTCACATGATGACACGTTCCTGTAGAGCCATCCTGTGTGTCGTGTGTTTGTGATGTCGTACAGAATATATCGCAGTCATCATCCTAGGTGGTCCCTCGAACGAGGATGATTTGCTTCGACGGCCCCTCGAGCCTGCTCCGCCATTCAATAAGATCATGGCTGATCCGATCATGGACTCAGCTCCACTTCCCCGCCCGCTTCCCATAACCCCTTATCCCCTTATCGTTTAAGAAACTGTCTTAAATTTATCTTGTGCAGTAACCTTTTATGTGGCACCTTGTCAAATGCATATTAGGGACGGGGTTCAGGATTGTGACCCAGCGATGATGAAAGAACGGCCGATATATTTCCAAGTCAGGATGATGTGTGGCTTGGAGGGGAACGTGGAGGTGGTGGTGTTCCCATGCACCTGCTGCCCTTGTCCTTCTAGGCGGTAGAGGTCGCGGGTTTGGGAGGTGCTGCTGAAGAAGCCTTGGCGAGTTGCTGCAGTGCATCTTGGAGATGATACACACTGCAGCCACGGTGTCTGGGACAGCATCTGATAGAGTAATGTGGCAAGTGGTATGGGTAAGGTAATGCTGGGGCACAACTTATAGGTGAACCAGGACACTAGGACCTGGCGGTATCGGATCAAACGGTCGAGAAGAACGATTGGGACTGATATCAGGAAACACTCTCAAGCCCTGCATTCCCCATCTCCAATATTCTTATAACCAACAAGATGTTCAAACAAGTTGGAAAAAAGAACACAATTGTTTTTTATTGCCCCTGTGATCTTTCTCCCATTGGTCGCTCACAGCTGCTGTCCTAGAGATTAATCTTTCAATCCTGTCTTAAATTTCTGTCTTAAATTTATTCAATGACCCAGCTTCCGCAGCTCTCTGAGGCAGCGAATTCCACAGATTTACAACCCTCTGAGAGAAGAAATTCCTCCTCATCTCTGTTTTAAATGGGCGGCCCCTTAGTCTAAGATCATGCCCTCTAGTTCTAGTCTCCCTCATCAGTGGAAACATTCTCTCTGCATCCACCTTGTCAAGCCCCCTCATAATCTTATACGTTTCGATAAGATCACCTCTCATTCTTCTGAATTCCAATGAGTAGAGAGAGGCCCAACCTACTCAACCTTTCCTCATAAGTCAACCCCCTCATCTCCGGAATCAATTTTGTGAACCTTCTCTGAACTGCCTCCAAATCAAGTATATCCTTTCGTAAATATGGAAACCAAAACTGCACGCAGTATTCCAGGTGTGGCCTTACCAATACCTTATATAGCTGTAGCAATACTTCCCTGCTTTTATACTCCATCCTCTTTGCAATAAAGGCCAAGATTCCATTGGCCTTCCTGATCACTTGCTGTACCTGCATACTAACCTTTTGTGTTTCATGCACAAGTACCCCCAGGTCCCGCTGTACTGCGGCACTTTGCAATCTTTCTCCATTTAAATAATAACTTGCTCTTTGATTTTTTTCTGCCGAAGTGCATGACCTCACACTTTCCAACATTATACTCCATCTGCCAAATGTTTGCCCACTCACTTAGCCTGTCTATGTCCGTTTGCAGATTTTTTGTGTCCTCCTCACGTATTGCTTTTCCTCCCATCTTTGTATCGTCAGCAAACTTGGGTACGTTACACTCAGTCCCTTCTTCCAAGTCATTAATATAGATTGTAAATACTTGGGGTCCCAGCACTGATCCCTGCGGCACCCCACTGGTTGTCAACCCGAGAATTAACCATTTATTCCGACTCTCTGGTTTTTGTTATTTAGGCAATCCTCTATCCATGCTAATATATTACCCCCAACCCCGTGAACTTTTATCTTGTGCAGTAACCTTTTATGTGGCACCTTATCGAATGCATATTAGGGAGGGGGTTCCAAGATTTTGACCCAGCGATGATGAAAGAACAGCTGATATATTTCCAAGTCAGGACTTGGAGGGGAACTTGGAGGTGATGGTGTTCCCATGCACCTGCTGCCCTTGTCCTTCTAGGTGGTAGAGGTCGCGGGTTTGGGAGGTGCTGCTGAAGAAGCCTTGGCGAGTTGCTGCAGTGCATCTTGGAGATGATACACACTGCAGCCACGGTGTCTGGGACAGCATCTGATAGAGTAATGTGGCAAGTGGTATGGATAAGGTAATGCTGGGGCACAACTTATAGGTGAGCCAGGACACTAGGACCTGGCGGTATCGGATCAAACGGTCGAGAAGAACGATTGGGACTGCTATCAGAAAACACTCTCAAGCCCTGCATTCCCTATCTCCAATATTCTTACAACCAACAAGATGTTCAAACAAGTTGGAAAAAAAACTCAATCGGTTTTTATTGCCCCTGTGATCTTTCTCCCATTGGTTGCTCACAGTTGCTGTGCTCGAGATTAATCTTTCAATCCTGGAAACTCCAGGGCAGCCCTGGAGGTGTTGGCAACACTAAATTAATGGGCAGAATGACCTAGAAAAACATATGGGCTGAAATTGCCCCCCCCCCCCGACCCCCCGCTGAAAACGCAGTACACTTCCCGTGTTTCAGTTGATTTTACTGGAGCGGTGGATGCGGTGGCCTCTTGAGCGATATTCCGCTCTTTGGCTTTTTTTTTCCAGCGGCCCGGAAGTCGGTCATAATGGGGGCAGGAGTGAGGTGGTGAACGGAAATTCGCACGCTCGAGGGGCGGAAGTGGGGGGCGGGCAGAGCGTCCGGTGACCTCATCGCGCTGGCGCGTCACCATGTCCCTCCCCCTCACTTAAAGGGGGAGAGCCGCTGCGATTCTTTAAGTTCGGTCCATTGAGCCACCAGGGAGGCTTCCAGACAGGGCCAACGGCCTGGCACCCAAGAGTGGGTAACCAGCCTGCCTGTTGGCGGCCCGGCCGAACCGGGGGAGGGGGGGGGGGGGCCGTGATTGTCGGCCTGACCTGGCAGTCGGCCAACAAGATAAAAAAGATGGCGGCCGCAGCAGTGCGCCCTCCCCTTTAATGACAGCCGCACCGCCATTGTGAGCGCACTCCCAGCTCAGTGCACCGGCAGAAAAAGCTGTCGGCGACACCGAGCGGCAGCAGCAAGCTTTTCTCCGCGGAATTGTGCGTTCGGGGTGGGGCGGATTATCGGCGGGGCGCGCTCTGATGACGCACTTTGGACGGATCGGCAGCAGCGGAGCAGTAGTGGGGGGAGCGAGTCACCGCCGGGACACTGCAGGAGCGGAATTTTCAAAATGGCAGCCATTACACGAAAAATCGGCGGCCATTGCACTCCACAACATGGCCGCCCATTTCTGGCGGTAACGGGCCTTAAGGGACGGGGCAATTTCAGCCCCAATGTTCAATAGCAGACTGAGAGATGATCACCTCAGTGAGGCAAATGGCAAGGCATGCAGGGACAAGAGAATGTGAGAGCAAAGAGATTGAAAGGACACAGGAGAGGCCTGGACAAACAAAGTATTGTACACAGGTGCAAGTGTGTGTACACTGGAATACATCAAGGAATTTGTGAACACAGATCGAAATGAAGCTGTTTACGCTTGGGGAGGGGAGATGGGTTCCTAACGACCTGCAGCGATAGACAAACAATGTCTCCTGTGTTTTAACCTCAATATTAGAGCCAGGCTGTTCAGGGTTGATGTCAGTAAGCACTTCTTCACACATAGGGTGGTGGGAATCTGGAACTCTCTCCCCGCTAAAACAGGCGGGGGCTGAATTGAAAATGTCCAAACTGAGATTTGTAGATATTTGTAAGGCAAAGGTTACTAAAGAGTTACAGAACCCAGGTGGGTAGCTGGAGTCAAAATACAGATCAGTCCTGATCTACAACAACACCTTGCATTTATATAGTGACTTTAACGTAGTAAAACGTCCCTAAGCGTTTCACAGGACCAACTATCAAACAAAAATTGACACCGAGCCACCTGAGGTGATATTAGGGCAGGTGTCCAAAAGCTTGGTCAAAGAGGTAGGTTTTAAGCAGCGTCTTAAAGGAGGAAAGAGAGAAAGAGACGGAGAGGTTTCTGGCTAATATTTATCTTTCAACTCAATAAAACAGATGGTCTGGTCATTTATCACACTGCTGCTGTGTGTGGGAGCTTGCTGTGCGCAAATTGACTGCTGCATTTCCCACATTACAACAGTGACTACACTTCGAAAAAAAAAGTACTTCATTGGCTGTGAAGCGTTTTGGGACGTCCTGAGGTGGTGTAAGGCGCTATATAAATGCAAGTTCTTATTTTTATCTTTTGAAGTAGTGTAGGGGGGTGGGTGACAGATTCAGATGCGAGTTATTCTCGCCCATCACAGTTTATAATCTTGGTTGCCGAGGCCCTATTTGTCCCATTAGCCGCAGCTAATGGCTTCTTTCGGAGGAGGTCGTAAGTCTCGCTAAACCGAATCATTAAGACATTCTGAACTGGGGATTTGATTGGAGCTCTGTCTCCTTGCATTTTGATCTAAGCACTTACAAGTGCTGCTTGACTAGAAGGGCTTAAGGTACTTGGGAATTGTACACACCGAGATTGCCTGATGATCGGACTGGTTTCAACCACTGCACAAGCCCTTACACGTAACGCTGCTTTTTATTGTTTCTGCAGACGGAGGCATTTAAACTTGAATTTTATTTTGGAGTGCAATGGGGCGGGGCGGGTTGGAGCAAGAGGGCGGTGTGGAATATGCATGGAGGTTGTATCCCTACTCCGACCCCCGTCCCCCCACCCAACACCCTCATCCTGAGAGCTCAGTTGTTAAGAAATGAGTCGCTGAAAAAAATGAAAGGACTTGCATTTATATAGCGCCTTTCACAACCTCAGGTCATCCCAAAGCACTTTGCAGCCAATGAAGCACTTTTTGAGGTGCTGAGTGGCACAGGCCAAGTAGATCCCAGGTTAGCTGACTCGGGCTGGGGTAACAGAGTGGGGACCATGATTCACTGCTGCTCTCCGTGGGTCTGGGGGTGCATCGGGTGGGGTCCCCACTCCTTATTAATCCCCAACTCTTAATGGGAAGTATTAACATCCAGACAATGACAGACCCTCTGGAGCATTCAACCCGTCCCACACAAAGTGTGTGCGTGTGTCAGTGTTTGCTTACGTGTGTTTGTACACTCAAGGGATGTGTGTGTGTATCAGCGTGTGTGTGTATTTGTGTGCATGTGTCTATTTGTATACGGGTAAGTGTGTGTTGGTGAGTGTGTGTTGGTGTGTGTGTGTGTGTGTTATGTCTCAAATAAAGCAATGTGACTGAGTACTGTAGACTTGAGTAAGTGTGACGTTAGTCTCCTTATTCTGACTCCAAAGTGCTAGCACAGCATGGGAGGCCTGCTTATGTGCAGTGCTCCCAAGGGATGCTGGGATCCCTTGGGACTCCAACAGATGCGCCCTCTGGTGGCGGTAGAATGCTGGTTACAAGATGTTGCATACATAACATCACTACCCCCCAAAGTCAATAGTACACTGATTTACAGGGTGAGGCGATCTGGAGCTTTCCACTCCCTCATCAACCGTGATGTCGGTTGCCACTTGTGTGTGTATTGGAGGGTCAAAATTGGTGGTGTCCTCTTGGGTTGCTCGTGGCTGTCTGTGAATCGCAGTTTGGTTTGGTCCAAATACCTTCTGCGAGTTAGTCCATTTGCGAGTTTGGCCTGAAACACTTTACTCCCTTCTTTGGCTATGACAGTGCCAGCAAGCCATTTGGGACCATGTCCATAGTTGAGTACAAATACAGGGTCATTGACTTCAATATCGCGTGACAAATTTGCGCGATCATGCTGCATGCTTTGTTGATGCCGCCTGCCCTCGACATAATCAGAGTGGATTAGAGAGAGCCTTGTTTTGAGCGCTCTTTTCATGAGCAGTTCGCAGGGTGAACCCCGGTGAGCGAGTGGGATCTTGTGCGGTAGCTGAGCAGGACTCGGGACAGGCGGGTCTGCAGGGAGCCTTCCGACACGCGTTTCAAGCTTTGCTTGATGGTCTGAACTGCCCGTTCTGCCTGCCCGTTGGATGCGGGCTTGAACGGGCACAGATATGATGTGCTTGATCCCATTGCGGTTCATGAATTCCTTGAATTCAGCACTGGTGAAGCACGGCTCATTGTCACTGACAAGGTCATCAGGCAGGCCGTGCGTGGCAAACATGGCTCGTAGGCTTTCGATGGTGGCAATGGACGTGCTTACAGACATTATTACACACTCAATCCATTTTGAATAAGCATCCACAACAACCAAAAACATTTTGCCTAGAAACGGGCCAACAAAGTTAACATGGATCCTAGACCACAGTTTGGAGGGCCACGACCACAAACTTAGCGGTGCGTCCCTGGGTGCATTGCTCAGTTGAGAGCAAGTGTTACATTGGCGCATGCAAGACTCCAAATCTGAGTCGATGCCAGGCCACCACACATGGGATCTGACTATAGCTTTCATCATTACTATGCCTGGGTGGGTACTGTGTAGGTCACGTATGAACGTTTCCCTGCCTTTCTTGGGCAAAACCACGCGATTACCCCACAAAAGACAGTCCGCCTGTATGGACATTTCGTCTTTGCGCCGCTGGAACGGCTTGATCTCTTCATGCATCTCCGCTGGGACACTGGACCAGCTCCGATGGAGGACAGTTTTTTTTACAAGGGACAGTAAAGGATCCTGGCTGGTCCAGGTCCTGATCTGGCGGGCCGTAACGGGGCACTTTTGTTTTCAAATGCATCCATCACCAAGAGCAAGTCTGCAGGCTGTGCCATTTCCACCCCGGTGGTGGGCAATGGTAGCCGACTGAGAGCATCAGCGCAGTTCTCTCTGCCTGGCCCGTGGCGGATTACATAGTTATATGCAGACAGCGTGAACGCCCATCTTTGGATGAGAGCAGAGGCATTGGTATTCATACCTTTGCTCTCTGAGAATAGCGATATGAGCGGCTTATGGTCAGTTTCTAACTCGAACTTAAGCCCAAACAGATACTGGTGCATTTTTTTCACCCCATAAACGCATGCCAGAGCTTTTTTAATCATGCTGTAGGCTCTTTCGGCCTTGGACAAACTCCTGAACGCATAAGCGACCGGTTGCAATGTTCCCGGTTCGTTTGCTTGTTGTAACACACACCCGCCCGGTACAAAGACGCATTGCAAACTCGCACTAAACGTTTACATGGGTCATACAGACCAAGAAGTTTGTTGAAACATAAGAGATTTCTGGCTTTCTCAAAAGCAGTCTCTTGTGATTTCCCCCATACCCAGTCATCTCCCTTGCGCAGCAACACGTGTAGCAGTTCTAGCAAGGTGCTTAAACCGGGTAGGAAATTACCAAAATAGTTGAGGAGTCCCAGGAACAATCGCAGCTCTGTCACGTTCTCTGGTCTCAGCGCGTTCTTGATGGCCTCCATCTTGGCATCGGTGGGTCTGGTGTCGTCTGCCGCGATTCTTCTTCCCAAGAACTCGACCTCTGGTGCCAGGAAAACACACTTCGAGTGTTTCAACCTGAGTCCCACACAATCTAGCCGACTTAGAACCTCTTCCAGGTACTGCAAGTGTTCGATGGTGTCCCGATCTGTGATCAATATTTCGTCCTGGAAAACCACGGTGCGTGGAACTGACTTTGGCAGACTCTCCATGTTCCTTTGAAAAATAGCCACGGCCGATCAAATCCCAAATGGGCAACTATTGTAGATGAACAGACCTTTGTGAGTGTTGATGCAGGTGAGGCCTTTCAAAGATTCCGCCAGCTCCTGGGTAATGTCGGCCGAGGTCAGGTCCAACATGGTGAATGTCTTCCCTCCTGCCAGCATCGCAAATAGGTCGTCTGCCTTGGGTAGCGGGTACTGGTCCTGCAGCGAAAAACGGTTAATCATTACTTTATAGTCCCCACAAATTCTGACCGTGCCATCGCCCTTGAGAACCGGAACAATCGGACTGGCCCACTCGTTGAACTCAACCGGCACGATGATACCCTCTCGTTGCAGCCTGTCCAACTCAATCTCTACTTTCCCTCGCATCATGTATGGCACCGCATGTGCCTTGTAGTGGATGGGTCGTGTACCGGGAACCAAGTGGATCTGCACCTTCGCCCCAGAGAAATTTCCGATGCCTGGCTCAAACAACGATGGGAACTTGCTCAAAACCTGGACACATGAGGTGTCATCGACAGACGAAAGCGCTCGGATGTCGTCCCAGTTCCAGCGGATTTTTTCCAGCCAGCTTCTGCCGAACAATGTGGGGCCATCTCCTGGTACAATCCATAGTGGGAGTTCGTGCACCGTTCTATCATAGGAGACTTTTACTGCTGCACTGCCAATTACAGGGATCAGCTCTTTAGTGTAAGTTCTCAGCTTGGTATGAATAAGGCTCAGCGTGGGCCTTTGTGCCTTGTTGCACCACAGCCTCTCAAAGGCCTTTTTGCTCATGATAGACTGACTCGCACCCGTGTCCAATTCCATGGATACTGGAATTCCGTTCAGTTCAACTTTTAACATGATCGGTGGATATTTCCTGGCGAAGGTGTGTACCCCGTACACTTCTGCCTCCTCGGTTCGAGTCTCTAGTTCAGTTTGATCCACCATGGATCGGTCTTCCTCTGCAACATGGTGGTTTGCAGGGTTTGCAGCTCGTCTGCACGTTCGCTGGAGATGTCCCATTGTTCTACAGTCTTTGCACGCAAAGTGTTTGAAGCGGCATTGATGGGCTCGATGATCACCTCTGCAGCACCAACAAGGTGTTAATTGCTTCGCATTCACACTTGATGGCGGACTCTGAGTCATTTGAGGTCGTGCAGCTGCAGGCGTGTACATTCTGCCATATGCATTCCTGCCTGAAAACGACACTGCTTTGTGTACAGTACTTGCCGATGCATCTTTATGCTGTGAAATTTGTTTGGTGTTATCGCTGGTGGACATAAATGCCTGGGCTATCGTTATGGCTTTGCTCAGATTCGGTGTTTCAACAGTTAATAGTTTGCGAAGGATAACCTCATGGCCAATGCCAAGCACAAAAAAGTCTCAGCATTTGCTCCAGAAATCCATCGAATTCGCAATGTCCTGCAAGGCGCCTTAGTTTGATGACGTAGCTCGCCACTTCCTGGCCTTCAGACCGTTGACGTGTATAAAATCGGTACCTTGCCATCAGAACGCTCTCCTTCGGATTTAAGTGCTCCCGGACCAGTGTACACAGTTCTTCATATGATTTGGTTGTTGGTTTTACCGGAGCAAGTAGATTCTTCATGAGGCCATAGTTTGTTGCCCCGCAGATGGTGAGGAGGATCGCCCTTCATTTGGCAGCGTTCTCATTCCCTTCCAGCTCGTTGGCCACGAAGTATTGGCCGAGTCACTCCAAGAAGGCTTCCCAATCATCATCTTCTGAGAATTTCTCAAGGATACCAACAGTTCGCTGCATTTTCGCGTGATGGTTTGTTATCTATTACTCGTTGCCAGTTGTTATGTCACAAATAAAGCAATGTGACTGAGTACTGTAGACTTGAGTAAGTGTGACGTTAGTCTCCTTATTCTGACTCCAAAGTGCTCACACAGCATGGGAGGCCTGCTTATGTGCAGTGCTCCCAAGGGATGCTGGGATCCCTTGGGACTCTAACAGATGCGCCCTCTGGTGGTGGTAGAATGCTGGTTACATAGGGTTGCATACATAAGAGTGTGAGTGAGAGTGTGAGAGAGTGTGAGTGTGTGTGTGAGTGTGTGTGTGAGTGTGTGAGAACGTGTGTGAGAGCGTGTGTGCGAGTGTGTTTGTGAGTGTGCGTGCGTGAGAGTGTGTGTGTGCGAGTGTGTGTGAGTGTTGTGTGAGTATGCGAGTGAGTGACAATGTGTGAGTGTGTTGTGTGTGTGTGTGTGTGTGTGTGTGTGTGTGTGTGAGTGTCCTCTGCCCACCCCCACACAGTTGATTACATGCGACCTTCACTGTTTAGGGTCGAGCCGATTGAGCGGCCTCGGGGCAGTGAGGCTGGAGTATCGGTATCCCGGCTGTAGGCTGAATCAGTGGGGCAGTGCAGGGGCTCTCTCTCGTATAAATATATATATGTGTGTGTGTGTGTGTGTGTGTAGTGTGGGGGGAGGGGTGGCGATGCTGATAGCCTGCTCTGTAGGCCTCAGAGGACTCCTTGGCTTGACAACGAAAAGTTTACACGATGTGTCAGATGATAAGCAATCAAGGTTTACGAGGAAAGAAATCCGTCAAAAAATGGCAGGTGGAAATTGCTGGAACATGGGCTGCACCTTTCTTGTGTGTGAGGTGAATTCAGTGGGAACTCGCCCCCCCCCCCCCACCCCCCGACCTCTCCCCTTTTATATATTTTTAAAAGGCCTCCCTCAAGTTTTCTGACAGGAATCAGATTTGTTTTCTTCACCCGATTTCCCCCCTCTCCAACTGTTTATTTTTTGAAGGTGACGGAAACCGCTTCCTTGAGAAGGATTTGTAGGCAAGCCCTCCGGGCTGTGACCTCCGCCAGTTGACAAAGTGATGCATTTTCATCCGATTCGAATTTACATCTAGATTAAAAGGTCATTTGGAATGAACGGCGAGGCAGTATTTTTTAATATCTGTCCACAAGGCTGTGTGATGCACAGTGTCAGCCGTGAATGGAATAAATAGGAGCGAGAGAGAGAGAGAGAGAGAGAGAGGCAAATATTGGCTGAGAGGACAGGCCGCTCTTAATAGTCACACCTGCTGACAGTTTAGTGATGGACTGAGTGGGACCTGCAAAGGCCTAGTGCTGGTAATGAGAAAATTCCTGTCTCTTATGTTCAAGGACTCGTTCTTGGCCTCTGCCCGTTCCATTGTTACAAGACTCCCTTCAATTATCCCATTTACCTCCGCGTCTGCATTGATAAAGGCCTTCACACTGGCATTGAGAGATCATATTTACCTCATTTTCGCTTGTCAACCGCGGTAATATCCTGCACTACAAAGCCTGAGGCCTTCACCTCGAGTTCTTGACAAGTACAATTGTGGAACGATTTTTTTTTTGTGTGTGTGTGTGTGTGTGTGAAGTTATTTTTTTTAAATTACACAACAATGTAGTTTAGCTGGACCAAACCTAGGATTAATATATCACTAGTTCGGTCTCCAATTCTGGGAACCACACTTTGAGGAAGAATGTCAAGGCCTTGGAGAGGGAGCAGGGGAGATTAACTGGAATGGCACCAGGGATGAAGGACTTCAGTCATGCAGAGAAGCTGGGATTGTTCTCCCGAGAGCAGAGCAGGTTAAGGAGAGATTTAATAGACATATTCAAAATTATGAAAGACTGATCGAGTTGATCGGGAGAAATTTGATTCGAGCAGAAGGGTTGATAACTGGTGGACACAGATTTGAAAATTAGCTAAAAAGCTGGGAGGGAGGGTCGGTGGGGGTGGGGGGACGGAGATTAGAATTTTTTTTTACGAGTTGTGATCAATAATTTTCAAAAGGGAATTGGATAAATAGTTGAAGGAGAAAGATTTGCAGGGGCAATGGGGAAAGAGCAGGAGTTGGACTGATTGGAGCTGGCACAGACTCGATGGGCCGAATGGCCTCCTCTTGTGCGGTATCACTCTACGCTACTCCCTCTGGAGTTATCAGCTTTCCCGTTTTCTCCCCGCCGATTGCTGGGGTTCGGTTCCCTCGGCCACGGGCCCACCTCCCGATCCTCACCCCGACTGCCGCGCGCCATGCGTGAGTGAGTGTGGGGAGGCCCTCCATCCGTGCAGAGAGTGTCACGACCAGCCCGGGTCGCCAAGCCCTCCAGGATTGGCCTGGAGTTGAAGATTCATTGAATTGAAGATTAACCTCCGGGACACTGCTGTGGGCAACACTCGGGAGAAAAATCAGAGAGGGGTGTGCTATCTGTTTCATTTTCTTTAAACACTTTTGTTTGTTCGTCATAAAACGTATTGGAGATGTGACTAAAAAAAAAAGGCTGTCCAACTGGGTGGGGCGATTGGACCGGGAGGGTCATGTGATGAAATCGCCAGAAATATTTCCAAGCAGTGATGATGAACCCACCACCAAACCCCTCCCGCCCCCCCCCCCCCCGCCCCCCCGATCCTGTCCTCAAACTCCCAACGCCCCGGCACACCTACTCTTCCAGCAACGATGCGGGAGGGGGGTGGGGTTACCATCTCTGGCAGGACTTATTCCGGAAGGTTCCATTGCCTGATCTCCGGCTCCCCATGTTACCGCCATTGGTCACCCGGCATGTACCTTGGAGAGGGAGCAGAGACGTACCGGAACGGTTACCGGGGATGAAGGGACTTCAGTCACGCGGAGAGATTGGAGGACTTGGGTTGCGTCTCCGCAGAGCAGAGTGGGTTGAGAAGAGATTTTAATCGCGGCGTTCAAAATCGCGGGGGGTTTTGATCGAGTGGATAGGGAGAAACTGCTCCCAGCGGCAGAGCGGGTCAGTGACTAGATTTAAAATAATTGGCAAAAGAACGATCAGGGAAATGAGGAGAAATGTGTTCACCAGAGAGTTGTTGTGATCTGGAATGCAATACTTGCAGGGCTACGGGGAAAGAGCCGGGGGGGGAGCGGGGTAGCGCCCCCCCCCCCCGCCCTAAAGCTGCCGAGGACGCTTGTGGGGCGATCATTCAAGGGGAGGTGGGGAAAGTAAAATGAGAAAGGCCGACTTACCAATCGCGACCTTCTTCGTCCTGGATGGCGGCTCCCCGCTCCTTGGTGCTCCAGGGATGGCCCCCGTTTCCCGCCCGCAGATTCAGTCGCTTGGCCCTCTCCCTTTAATGGAAAGGGGCGGGCCCTGTTTACGCGACAGCGACACGCATCCCACCGCGTATCACTGCGTCCCTCGCAGAGTCTTTGCGCCCCACTCGTCCCGCTGGGTAAGTGCAGCGCGATATTTTACGCCCCACTTGCTCTCGGGGGCCTTCATTGCAAGAGGATTTGAGTACAGGTGCAAAGATGTCTTACTACAGTTATACAGGGCCTTGGTGAGACCGCACCTGGAGTATTGTGTGCAGTTTTGGTCTCCTTACCCAAGAAAGGACATACTTGCCACAGAGGGAGTGCAGCGAAGGTTCACCAGACTGATTCCTGGGATGGCAGGACTGTCGTATGAGGAGAGATCGGGTCGACTAGGCCTGTATTCACTTGAGTTTAGAAGAATGAGAGGGGATCTCGTTGAAACGTATAAAATTCTGACTGGGTTGGACAGACTGGATGCGGGGACGATGGTTTCTCTGGCTGGGAAGTCTAGAACAAGGGGCCACAGTCTCAGGATATGGGGTAGGAAATTTAGGACCGAGATGAGGAGAAATGTTTTCACTCAGAGGGTGGTGAACCTGTGGAATTCTCTACCACAGAAGGCTGTGGAGGCCGAGTCACTGAATATATTTAAGAGGGAGATAAATAGATTTCTAACAACAAAAGGCATCAAGGGGTATGGGGAATAAACAGGAATACGGTGTTGAGATAGAGGATCAGCCATGATCATATTGAATGGCGGTGCAGACTCGAAGGGCCGAATGGCCTACTACTGCTCCTATTTTCTATGTTTCTATGTAACCCCAATATAGGTCTTGGGGCGGGTCCCCCCTCCCCCCGGGGCGAGTCCCCCCTCCCCCTTCCCCCCGGGTCGGGTCCCCCCTCCCCCCGGGTCAGGTCCCCCTGCCTCGTGGCTGTTACTGACCCCAAACGGTTACCCACCGAGCCACGGCTGACACCTAATTGGGGTTAATAATGGGGCGAACCACTGTTGCACAAATATGTTCAGTGTTTGCGCCCTCGAACAAACAGCAGGGGTTTCAGCTTATGACGGGTTTTAACACACTGGTTCGGATGGGTGCGGAGAGGAACATTTCACAAAGATTTATCTGGCTGGTTCTGAGAGGATTTCACAGATCACTGGGAACTTTAAGTGTTCTTTTAACCTTCGACCCCCCCATGTTCAAAAGCGAGCTATATTTTTCTGCCATCAGCGCTGCCTCGGATTCTGGAACATTCCATTATCCCGCTTCATTCAACAGACCTGTCGGAGTATTTATTTGGATTATATACTTTCTGCTATACTCCCATTAATAACATCGCTGATGTACACGATGAACGTTTCTGGGAAATCGATGACCAGCGAGCAGTTTCAGCAGCTCACCATTCGGCCCATCGAGCCTGTGCCGGCTCTTTGAACGAGCGATCCTGTTCGTCCCACTCCCCTCGTCCTTTCCACATAACACCGCAATTTTTTTTTCCTTTTCAAATATTTATCCAATTCCCTTCTGAAAAATACTATTGAATCTGCATCCACCGCCCTTTCAGGCAGTGCGTTCCAGATCATAACTTTCACAGGGGTGAGACAGTTAAATAGGGATCTAATCGATCAATTTACAATTATGAAAAGGTACATAGTGAAAGATTGTTTCTACTGCTCAGTGAATCAGTCAGTAACAAGGGGGTATTAAACAGAGAGAGAATGAGGGGTGAGGGGGAGAGGGAACAAGAGGGAGAGAGTGAATGATAGGGAGAGAAAGAATGAGGGAGAGAGGGAATAAGAAGGAGAGAGAATGAGAGGGAGAGAGAGAATGAGAGGGAGAGAGAGATTGAGAGAGAGAGAGAGAGAGAGAGAGAATGAGACAGAATGAGAGGGAGAGAGAAAGAATGAGGGAGAGAGAATGAGAGGGAGAGAGAGAGAATGAGACAGAATGAGAGGGAAGGTGATAGAATGAGAGGGAGAGAGAAAGAATGAGAGGCTGAGAGAATGAGAGGGAGAGAAAATAAGAATGAGAGGGAGAGAGAATAAGAATGAGAGGGAGAGAGAAAGAATGAGAGAGAGAGAATGAGAGGGTGAGAGGGAGACAGAGAATGAGAGGGAGAGAGAGAACGAGTGGGAGAGAGAAAGAGAATGAGATGGAGAGAGAGAGCGAGAATCAGAGGGAGAGACAGAATGAGAGGCAGTGAGAGAATTCATGGGGGAGAGAGATGCAAAGGGCAGCAGAAACCTCTTCACACACACAGTGGTCAGACTGTGGGATTCACTCCCACACACACTCACACATACCCACTCACACATACCCACTCACACACACACACACACACACACACACACTCACACACTCACACATACCCACTCACACATACACACTCACACTCACACACTCACACATACCCACTCACACATACACACTCACACATACACACTCACACACACACACTCACATACACACTTACACATACACACTCACACACACACACTCACACACACACACACACACACACTCACACACTCACACATACCCACTCACACATACACACTCACACTCACACACTCACACATACCCACTCACACATACACACTCACACATACACACTCACACACACACACTCACACATACACACTTACACATACACACTCACACACACACACTCACACACACACTCACACATACACACTCACACATACACACTCACATTCACACACTCACACATACCCACTCACACACACACTCACACACACACACACTCACACATACACACTCACACATACCCACTCACACATACACACTCACACACACACACACATACACACTCACACATACACACTCACACATACACACTCACACACACACACACACTCACACACTCACACTCACACACTCACACATACCCACTCTCACACTCACACACTCACACACACACACACACTCACACATACCCACCCTCACACACACACACACACACACACACACACACTCACACATACCCACTCACACACTCACACACACACACACTCACACATACCCACTCACACACACTCACACATACCCACTCACACATACCCACTCACACACACACACACACACACACTCACACACTCACACACTCACCCACTCACACACTCACACACACTCACACATACCCACTCACACACACACTCACACTCACACATACCCACTCACACACACACACACACACACACACACACACACACACACTCACACTCACACACACTCACACATACCCACTCACACACACACACACACACACTCACACACTCACACATACCCACTCACACACTCACACACTCACACACTCACACACACACACACACTCACACATACCCACTCACACACACTCACACATACCCACTCACACACTCACACACTCACACACACACACACACACTCACACATACCCACTCACACACACTCACACACACACACTCACACACACACTCACACATACACACTCACACATACCCACTCACACATACACACTCACACACACACACATACACACTCACACACTCACACATACACACTCACACATACACACTCACACACACTCACACACTCACACACTCACACACACACACTCACACACTCACACTCACACACTCACACACACTCACATATACTCACACACACACTCACACACTCACACACACACACACTCACACACACACACAGTGGTCAGACTGTGGGATTCACTCACACATACCCACTCACACACTCACACACTCACACACACACACTCACACACTCACACACACACATACCCACATACCCACTCACACACTCACACACACACACACACACTCACACACACACACTCACACTCACACACTCACACATACACACTCACACACTCACACATACACACTCACACACTCACACACACTCACACACACACTCACACATACCCACTCACACACTCACACTCACACACACACACTCACACATACACACTCACACACTCACACACACACACTCACACACACACACTCACACACTCACACACACTCACACACTCACACACACACACTCACACATACCCACTCACACACTCACACTCACACACACACACTCACACATACACACTCACACACTCACACACACACACTCACACACACACACTCTCACACACACACTCACACACTCACACACTCACACACACACACTCACACATACCCACTCACACAGAGCGGTGAGGCTGTGGGATTCACCCCCAGGGTCAGTGTTTGAGGCAGAAACAATGTCAACATTCCAGATTAGATTGGAGAGGGGGGCGAAAGGAAAAGAGGATGAAGGACAGGGGAACAATGGGTAAATGTGATTAGCACTATTTGCTCGTCTGGAGGGTAAACAATCGAGACTACTCTTTGGGCAACATACATGTATTTCTATACATATATATATATATATATATTTATACAATAGATATTAAGTTAAACTTGTATCGACTCTAGGCTAGACTACACTTGGAGTAATGTGCACTGTTCTGGTCTCCATTTTACAAAAATGGATATCGAGGCACTGGAGAAAGTGCAAAAAAAGATTTACAAGAATGATACCAGAACTGAAAGGGTATAACTATCAGGAAAGGCTGAATAGGCTGGGGCTCTTTTCTCTAGAAAGGCGAAGAATGAGGAGTGGTCCAATAGAGGTCTTTAACATTATGAAGGGGTTGGATAGGGTAGACGTAGAGAAGATGTTTCCACTTGTGGGGGAGTCCAGGACTAGGGACCATAACTATCAGATATCACTGATAAATCCACAGGCAATTCAGGAGAAACTTCTTTACCCAGAGAGTGGTGAGAATGTGGAACTCGCTCCCACAGGGAGTGGTTGAGGCGAATAGTATCGATGCATTTATGTCCTCTGTATCTCTCTTCCCCTTCAATTCTCTCTCTCTCCTCTCCTTCTCTCTCTCTGTTTTTCGCTCTTTCTCCTCTCATTCTCTCTCTCCCCCTCATTCTCTCTCACAGGGAGTCAAGGGTTACGGGGAGCGGCTGGTGAAGTGGAGTTGAGGCCAGAGTCAGATCAGCCATGATCTTATTGAATGGCGGAGCAGGATCAAGGGGCCGAATGGTCTACTCCTGCTCCTATCTCTTATGTTCTTATGTTAAGGGGAAATTAGATAAACACATGAGGGAGAAAGGAATAGAAGGATATGGTGATGGGGTGAGATGAAGACGGGTGGTAGGAGGTTGGTGTGGAGCATAAACCCCGGCATGGAGCGGTGGGGCCCAATGGCCTGTTTCTGGGCTGTACACTCGATGTAATTCTGCAATCTCACTTACTGCTGAAGTTCCTGCTGCTTGAGGTTGAATGCAGAAAGCTGCTAACTTTCTGTTTTTCCTTTGCTCCGTTTCTCAACAGTTCTGACAGACCGGCCTCCTCCCATCATCCGCCAGGGCCCAGCCAATCAGACACTGGGTGTGGACGGGACCACCTTGCTGAAATGCCAGGCCACCGGAGACCCCATCCCCACGATCAGCTGGCTGAAGGACGGGGTCAGTCTCCTCGGAAAAGACCCCCGAATGTCCCTGCAGGGACTGGGCAGCCTGCAAATTAAAAGCTTACGGGTAGGTGATCACAGCGATCAAACCTTCACACCGCCTGTCTCTGTTAATGTACGTGCTAGAACCTCACACAACCTTCACACCGCCTGTCTCTGTTAATGTACGTGCTAGAACCTCACACAACCTTCACACCGCCTGTCTCTGTTAATGTACGTGCTAGAACCTCACACAACCTTCACACCGCCTGTCTCTGTTAATGTACGTGCTAGAACCTCACACAACCTTCACACCGCCTGTCTCTGTTAATGTACGTGCTAGAACCTCACACAACCTTCACACCGCCTGTCTCTGTTAATGTACGTGCTAGAACCTCACACAACCTTCACACCGCCTGTCTCTGTTAATGTACGTGCTAGAACCTCACACAACCTTCACACCGCCTGTCTCTGTTAATGTACGTGCTAGAACCTCACACAACCTTCACACCGCCTGTCTCTGTTAATGTACGTGCTAGAACCTCACACAACCTTCACACCGCCTGTCTCTGTTAATGTACGTGCTAGATAACCAGAGGTCATTGATTTAAAATAAGAGAACTAGAGGGGAGATGAGGAGACATTTCTTCACTCAGAGGGTTATTAAGATCTGGAGTGTAACTTTCAAAAGGCAATTGAACATGGCCTCCTTCTGTGCTGTAACATTCGATGATTCTACAATTCTGTTGTATATTCCACACCCTTCATTAACACTCTCTGATGGGGAGGTTGCATTGAGTGTATTGGTGAGACGTGAGGTAGGCTGGGGGATATGGGGAGAAGGTGGGTAGGTGGGGTTGGGGGATATGGGGAGAAGGTGGGTAGGTGGGGTTGGGGGATATGGGGAGAAGGTGGGTAGGTGGGGTTGGGGGATATGGGGAGAAGGTGGGTAGGTGGGGTTGAGGGATATGGGGAGAAGGTGGGTCGGTGGGGTTGGGGATATGGGGAGAAGGTGGGTCGGTGGGGTTGGGGATATGGGGAGAAGGTGGGTAGGTGGGGTTGGGATATTGGGAGAAGGTTTGTCGGTGGGGTTGGGGGATATGGGGAGAAGGTGGGTAGGTGGGGTTGGGGGATAGGGGGAGAAGGTGGGTATGTGGGGTTGGGGGATATGGGGAGAAGGTGGGTAGGTGGGGTTGGGGATATTGGGAGAAGGTTTGTCGGTGGGGTTGGGGGATATGGGGAGAAGGTGGGTAGGTGGGGTTGGGGGATAGGGGGAGAAGGTGGGTATGTGGGGTTGGGGGATATGGGGAGAAGGTGGGTAGGTGGGGTTGGGGGATATGGGGAGAAGGTGGGTAGGTGGGGTTGGGGGATAGGGGGAGAAGGTGGGTAGGTGGGGTTGGGGGATATGGGGAGAAGGTGGGTAGGTGGGGTTGGGGGATATGGGGAGAAGGTGGGTAGGTGGGGTTGGGGGATATGGGGAGAAGGTGGGTAGGTGGGGTTGGGGGATATGGGGAGAAGGTGGGTAGGTGGGGTTGGGGGATATGGGGAGAAGGTGAGTAGGTGGGGTTGGGGGATATGGGGAGAAGGTGGGTATGTGGGATTGGGGATATGGGGAGAAGGTGGGGTTGAGGGCTAAGGGGAGAAGGTGGACTCATCTAGCAAAAAGGTCCAAGTTGATCCTTTCCTGTTCTTGAGAATTCTTTTCGAAAGGCCAATGCCAGGCCCTCCTCTCCACCCTGCGAACTCGCTCTCTCAGCCCTGATCACAATAGCAGACGGTGGCCTTCCGTGCGTGAACTCAGTACATCCTCAGTTATGGAGACAGTCTGCTGTATAAACGGTAGAGCTGTCGTGGCAGCTGCTGATAGAAAGGACTCGGAAAGATGACGCGGGAGATAAAGCATGAGAAGGAAAGTCTGTCTGCGGGACCTGGAATGTTGTCCGACATAAATTAATGCTAAATCGCCTTTCGACAAAACAGAATTTATTGAAAAATTAATGTCAGCGTTGGTTTAGGTAAACAATTTAGCCTTTCTTGTCATGTCGCAAGGCAGACACAGGTCAGGTGGGGTTAATGCGTTTCTGCTGTCGGAGTTGGATTAAACTCATCGCTTGAACAGTCCTGCTTTACCCGGGTCAGTCCCCGAGAGCAGCAATTAAAACCAGCAGCCAGGGGAGCTCAAACTAAACTTTCACTGGGACTGAGATCAGAGGCCCCTTGGAGAGAGACGGTGGTACCGAGCAGATGCCTGAGCTCCGTGCTCAGCATTGTAGAATAGTCAGAGGAGGCCATTCAGCCCATCCCTGCCTGTGGAAGCTCTTTGAAAGAGCTGTCCAGGTAGTCCCACTCCCCCGCCACCTCCTGCTCTTTCCCCACAGCCCTGACATTTTTTTTCCATTTCAAGTATTTATTCAATTGCCTTTTGAAAGTCACTATTGAATCTGCTCCCATCGCCCTTTCAGGCAGCGCATTCCAGATCATAACCACTTGCATCGAGAAAACAAATTCTCCTCTTTTACCGTAACTCCGTGTCCTCCAATTGTCAATCCTCCTTCCATAAGAACATAAAAACATAAGAAATAGGAGCAGGAGCGGGCAATACGGCCCCTCGAGCCTGCTTCCCCATTTAATACGATCATGGCTGATCTGATCATGGACTCAGCTCCACTTCCCTGCCCGCTCCCCATAACCCCTTATTCCCTTATCAGTTAAGAAACTGTCTATCTCTGTCTTAAATTTATTCAATGTCCCAGCCTCCTCAGCTCTCTGAGGCAGCAAATTCCACAGATTTACAGCCCTCTGAGAGAAGACATTTCTCCTCATCAGTTTTAAATGGGCGGCCCCTTGTTCTAAGATCATGCCCCCTAGTTCTAGTCTCTCCCATCAGTGGAAACATCCTCGCTGCATCCACCTTGCCAAGCCCCCTCATAATCTTACACGTTTCGAGACCCCTCATAATCTTACACGTTTCCAGTGGACTTGTTTGCATTATTTTCTTTAAACAGGAGCTGGCTGGTCTCAGCCAGGGTGGGAGTCGGGGTTACAATGTGTGCATCCGCTCAGTCACCCTTGGACTGGGGATAGGGGAAAGAGTCTGACAGGACATCTCACCGATTGCTGAATTCCACAGTAACTCCTGCTGCGGAATGTGTGTCTGCGGACGCTGTGTGAGGAGAAGGTTGGGCTTGGTAGTCATGATCCTGCAGTCGAATGGCCTGCCGATAGTCGTGATCTGGACTCGCCTCTCCCTGCATAGAATGGTCACTCCTTGGAATGGGATTTGGGAATGGGGGCAAGCATTCTGGAGTTGGATTAAGAGGCGATGGGGGAATTGCAGGTTGATAATCATAAAATTCTAGAATCTTACAGCACAGAAGGAGGCCATTCGGCCCACTATGCCTGTGCTGGCTATTTGAAAGAGCTCTCCAAATTTTTCCCCACAACCCTGTAAATTAGTCTTCTTTGGGTACATGTCCAACTGCCCTTTGAAATCCTCTGGAATCGGTTTCCACCATCGTTTCAGATCGTGCGTTCCATATCACAACATCCCTCTATGTGAGGAAATGTCTTCTTTCCCCCGTACTAGTTTCTTTCCCAATGATTTTAAACCTGTGACCTCTGGTTACCGACCCGCTTGCCAGAGGAAACAGTTTCTCTCTCCTTGCTCGATCAGAACCCATATTAAATCTCCCTCACCCTTCTCTGCTCCAAGGAGAATAATCCCAGCCTCTGCGCATGTACCAGAGGGCAGCCTATGTCGCCCAGTATTGCAGGAAGGAGAGCAAGGAGCTCTCCTCGTGTCTTAGCCAACATTCCTCCCTCGACCAAACTCCACCCAAACATGTTGGTTGCTCAATCATCCAGTTGCCATTTGCGGGATCTTGCTATGCGCAAACTGCACTTGCTAACATCGCAGCGCTCGCTGCATGTCCCAGTAATTTATTGCGGGTTAGGCATTTTCAGATGGTTTCGATGGGATGTGCTGAGGTGCTGTATCTATAGTTGTATATCATCATCATAGGCAGTCCCTAGGAATCGAGGAAGACTTGCTTCCACTCCAAAAGTGAGTTCTCAGGTGACTGAACAGTCCAATATGGGAACTACAGTCTCTGTCACAGGTGGGACAGACAGTGGTTGAGGGAAAAGGGTGGGTGGGACTGGTTTGCCGCACGCTCCTTCCGCTGCCTGCGCTTGCTTTCTGCCAAATACTGCCCTAAGTGGAGGAGGTGCATCCGGGAGGATGCCGAGCACCTTGAGTCTCGTCGCCATGAAAATGCAGTTGTACAAAGCTTTGGTTTGACCCCCCCATTTCGAGCACTGTGTTCACTGCTGGGCCCTGCCCCAGGGAGGATATATCGGTCTCGGAGGGGAACCAGCGCAGAATCACCAGAATGATACCAGGGATAAAAGGGTTAAATTATGGTTACACAGACAGGGCTTGTGTCCCATTGAATATAGGAGATTAAGGGGGGGGGGTCTAATTGAGGTATTTTAAATGATTAAAGGATTTGATAGGTTAGGTAGAGAGAAATTATTTTCTCTGCTGGGCGAGTCCAAACTAAATTAGATAGATATGGAGCCAAGGCAGAGAGCTGTGGAAGTTGCGTCATTGAATAAATTTAAGATAGAAATAGACAGTTTCTTAACCGATAAGGGAATAAGGGGTTACGGGGAGCGGGCAGGGAAGTGGAGCTGAGTCCATGATCGGATCAGCCATGGTCTTATTAAATAGTGGAGCAGGCTCGAGGGGCCGTATGGCCTACTCCTGCTCCTATTTCTTATGTTCGTACGTTCTTAAATGGAGTTAAGCTACTGATGATCCATGATCTAATTGAATGGCAGAACAGGCTCGAGGGGCTGAACGGCCTCCTCCTGTTCCTATGTATCAATCTGTGTCTGTCCATTCTCGAGGGAGGAAAAGTAGATATAGAAGCAGTTCAGTCAATGCATTGCAGCAACTCGCCAAGGCTTCTTCGGCAGCACCTCCCAAACCCGCGACCTCTACCGCCTAGAAAGACAAGGGCAGCAGGCGCATGGGAACACCACCACCTCCACGTTCCCCTCCGAGTCACACACCATCCTGACTTGGAAATATATCGGCCGTTCCTTCATCGTCGCTGGGTCACAATCCTGGAACTCCCTCCCTAACAGCACTGTGGGAGCACCTTCACCACACGGACTGCAGCGGTTCAAGAAGGTGGCTCACCACCACCTTCTCAAGGGGCAATTAGGGATGGGCAATAAATGCCGGCCTTGCGAGCGACGCCCACATCCCGAGAAAGAATGAAAAATAAAGTTTATCTAACTTTGTGTCTAAATCCTAGGTCACGGACTCTGGTATCTATACCTGTGTGGTCACAAGCTCAAGTGGAGAAACTTCCTGGAATGCATTTTTGGAAGTGCGAGGTAATTCATTAATCTTGGCTTTTATTGTTCGAAGCCAAAGTATTCCCCAATACTGTAGAATTAAAGGCGCCCTTTCCTTTAATCAAGAAGCTGAGCCCTGTCGGGCAGGACACCACTGATGTTGAAAGGAGGGGAGGAGAGAAGGGGAGGTAATTCAGCAAGTGGGGAGAATCTTGGGTTTTGAAAGCCTGGAGGTTGGAGGTGGAATAGACGACTGAAAGAGACAATACCAGAAGAGAAAACTGAGACAGAAAGGGCCGGGGGGTGACGGGTGGGGGTCAGGGGGGGACAAGCTGCAGGTCAGTGGATGGTCAGGGTTCGGCTGGAGGGCCAGGAGGTCAGGGATTGAGCTGCAGGTCACTGGAGGGTCAGGGGTCAGGGTCGCTGGACACTCAGAGGTCTAGTCGAGTGAAGGTTGCCAGCGGGTCGGGGTCAGGGGATGAGCTATGGATCGCTGGAGGGCCAAGGGTTGGGAGTCGAGCTGCAGGTCACTGGAGGGTCAGGGAATGAGCTGCAGCTCACTGGAGGGTCAGGGGTCAGGGTCGATGGACAGTCAAGGGTCGAGAGTCGAGTGACGGTCGCTGGAGGGTCAGGGTCAGGGTCGCCGGACAGTCAAGTCAAGGATCGTGAGTCGAGTGAAGGTCGCTAGGGGGGTTGGGGTCAGGGAGATGAGCTGTGGGTCACTGGAGGGTCAAGGGGTCATGGTCGCTGGACAGTCAAGGGTCGTGAGTCGAGTGAAGGCTGCTGGGGGGGTCGGAGTCAGGGAGATGAGCTGCAGGTTGCTGGAGGGTCAGTGGATGAGCTGCTGGGCGATGGACAGTCACGGGGATCAGATTCTGAGCGGTCTCTGAAACAAGTTTTTTTTTTGTAGAATCGGGCGTTGCGATTGTCAACATCAAGATGGACATGGACGCCCTGCCAGGATCGCCTTCCAAGCCGCAAGTCGCTGATGTCACGAAGAGCAGCGTCACACTGTCCTGGTTGGCGGGGAAGCACGCTGGATCTTCGCCGGTCACGTCCTACGTCATTGAGGCCTTCAGGTACGTGAGGGCGAGGAATCGCTGTCACTCTCCCTCTTTCGTTATCCCAAAATATTACTGAACTGGAGATGGTGGGAGGGAAGCAGGGCGAGAGAGAGAGAGCCAAGTCTGTGAAGTGTCCGCCTTGGCTCAGAGGGTCGCACTCTCTCTCGCCTCTGGGTCAGAAGGTTGTGGGTTCAAGTCCCACTCCAGAGGTTTGCACACGCACAAAAATCTGAGCCTGACACTCCCAGTGCAGTGCTGAGGGAGTGCCGCACTGTCGGAGGTGGCGTCTTTTGGAAGAGACGTTAAACCGAGGTCCCGTCTCAGGTGGATATAAAAGATCCTACGGCTACTATTTTGAAGAAGAGCAGGGGAATTTTCCCCAGTGTCTTGGCCAATATTTACTCCTTAACCAACATCACTAAAGCAGATTATCTACTCATTATCACATTGGTGTTTGTGGGAGCTTGCTGTGCACAAATTGGCTGCTGCATTTCCCTACATTACAACAGTGACTACACTTCAAAAAGTACTGAATTGGCTGTAAAGCATCCTGAGGTTGTGAAAGGTGCTTTTCCTTCATTCTTTTTTGCATGTCAGGCATCAGGACCTGGCCATTAGGAAGTACAAAGGAACCAAAGAGTTTACAGCACAGAAGGAAGCCATTCGGCCCATCATCTTTGTGCAGGTTCATTTCATAGAGCAATGCAAAGCTACTGCTCCCTGCCAATAGCCCTGCATCTTTCTCTGCCTCAAATATTTGTCCAATTTCTCCTTAATAACATCTTCTACTGTTCCCTGTGGCAAAACATTCCATGTACCAACAATCCTCTGTGTATAAACAATTCTCGTACACTGACTCCCTCAACGGTAATTTAAATTGATGATCCTTCATCACTGACAGAGAGGAATGGTAGTTCCCCATTAATCCTATCCAAATTCTGTATAATTAAAAAAATTCTCAATTAAATCTCTTAGCCTGTTATGCTCCAATCTTTTCTCATTTAGTTTCTCGTTTCAATTTTTATAAATGACCGCAATGCAAGGTTACCGCTCCCTCCCAATAACCCTGTATCTTTCTCTGCTTTAAATACTTGTCCAATTTCTCCTTAATAACATCCACTGCTCCCTGTGGCAAAACATTCTATGCGCCAACAACCCTCTGTGTAGGGGCAGCATTATTGCAGATGATACAAAACTTGGCGTGGCAACGTAATAGATAGCGATGAGGATTGTTGTAGACTTCAGGAGCACAGAGACAGGATGGTGAAATGGGCAGAAGCACGGCAGATGGAGTACAATGTGTCGAGCAGAGGGCGCTTGGTGTCCATATACACACAACCTGAAAGGTGGCAGGGCAAGTTGATGGGGTGGCCCAAACAGCAGATGGGTAACTTGGGTTTATAAAGAGAAGGATAGAATATAAATGCAAAGCGATCATGCTCGAAATTTATAAATCGCAGGTTCGACCTCAGCTGGAAAATTCCGGGCAATTCCGGGCGCCACACTTCAGGAAAGATGTAAAGGCCTTGGAAAGGGTACAGAGGGGGTTTACTGGGATGTTACCGAGGATAAGGGACTTCAGTTATGAGTGGTTGGAAAGATTGAGCCCTGTTTGACCCCGGTCCGGACGTGGATTGGGTCTGTAATGGATCCGTTGGTGAGGATCACGGCCTGCATGTCATCATGGAGCAGGCGGAGGATGGTGTCGAACTTTTGGGGGCATCCAAAACTGAGGAGGGCGCTCCATAGACCCTCGCGGTTGACAGTGTCAAAGGCCTTTGTAAGGTCGAAGAAGGCCATGTATAAGGACTGGCGCTGTTCTCTGCATTTTTCCTGCAGCTGTCGCGCTGTAAAAATCATGTCCGCTGTGCCCTGTAGGGGATGAAATCTGTACTGTGACTCCGGGAGGAGCTCCTTGGCCACAGGGAGAAGACAGTTGAAACATAGAAACATAGAAAATAGGTGCAGGAGTAGGCCATTCGGCCCCTCGAGCCTGCACCGCCATTCAATAAGATCATGGCTGATCATTAAACTTCAGTGCCCATTTCCTGCCTTCTCTCCATACCCCTTGATCCCTTTAGCCGTAAGGGCCACATCTAACTCCCTTTTGAATATATCCAACGAACTGGACTCATCAACTTTCTGTGGTAGAGAATTCCACAGGTTCACAATTCTCTGGGTGAAAAAGTTTCTCCTCATCTCGGTCCTAGATGGCTTACCCCTTATCCTTACCCCTTACCCCTTATGAGGAGGACTCCAGTGATGACTTTCCCAGTGGCTGATAACAGGGAGATTCCTCTGTAGTTGCCGCAGTCGGACATGTCCCATTTTTTAAAGATGGTCATGATCACGAAAAGTTCGAACGGTTCTCCTTGGAACAGAGAAGTTGACGAGGTGACCTAAAAGAGGTTTTCAAGATAATGAGAGGATGTGATTGAGTTGATAACTATTCCCTCTGGCGAGTGAGTCAGTAACTGGAGGTCACAGATTTAAAATTATTGGACAAAGATCTCGAGGGAAGACGAGGAGAAATGTTTTCACTCAGAGAGAGTTGTGGGAGTCTGGGCGCTCTCCCTGAAAGGGATGAGGGGACTGATTCCATCGATCATTTTAAGAGGAAGTGGAAGGGTACTTGAGGAAGAAGCAGGGATGTGGGACTGAGCGCGACTGCTCTGTCAAAGAGCCGGCAGAGGCACGACGGGCCGAACGGTGCTGTAAGATTCTATGACTCCCTTAAATCTGTAGCCTGCTGCGTTCCAGTGGAAATAGTCCCTCCTTGTCCACGCTGTCAAATCCAAGAGCAGTCCAACAGTAGTTTTTAGTTTCATGTTTCCTCTGACTTAATCAGTGCTCCGTAGTTCCAAGAAGGAACTTGGCTGAAATCATAATACCAGCGCTTCAAGGGATTGCTGGTGCAAAGTGATGCAACAGGAATATTAGAAACAGGAGGAGGCCATTCAGTCTGTTCCGCCATTCAATTAGATTGTGGCTGATCTGCATTGTAACTCCATCTACCCGCCTTGGTTCCGTAACCCTTAATACCCTTACCCAACAAAAATCTATCAATCTCACTCTTGAAATTTTCAATTGACCCTGCAGCCTTTGCAGTTTTTTTGGGGGGGAGAGAGTTCCAGATTCCCACTCCCCTTTGTGTGAAGAAGTGCTTCCTGACATCACTCCTGATCAAAAATAGCTTGCATTCATGTAGTGGCTTAAATGCAGTAAAACATCTGCTTCGCAGGAGCATTAGCAGACAAAATATTTAAAGAGATATTAGGACAGGGCTTGGTCAAAGGCTTCGTTTGTAGGAAAGAAAGACTTGCATTTATATAGTGCTTTTCACGACCACCGGATGTCTCAAAGTGCTTTACAGCCAATGACGTACTTTAGGAGTGTAGTCACTGTTGTATTGTGGGAATCGTGGCAGCCAATTTGCGCACAGCAAGCTCCCACACACAGCAATGTGATAACGACCAGATAATCTGGTTTTTTTTTGTTATGTTGATTGAGGGATAAATATTGGCCCAGGACACCGGGGAGAGCTCCATTGCTCATCTTCGGAATAGTGGCCATAGGATCTTTTACCTCAATCCGAGAGAGCAGATGGGGCCTCGGTTTAACGTCTCATCCGAAAGACGGCACCTCCGACAGTGCAGCACTCCCTCAGCACTGCACTGGGAGTGTCAGCCTAGATTTTTGTGTGCTCTAGTCCCTGGAGCAGCATTGTAAAGGAGGGTAGCGAGGTGGAAGGGCGGAGAGCTTTAGGGAAGGAATTCGGGAGTATGGGGCCTGGAAAGTGGAAGGCACAGGTGGAGCGCTGAAAAAAAATCAGTGATGGACAGGGGGCCAGAATTGAAGGAGCGCCGAGATCTCGGGGGGGGGGGTTGGTTGTGGGGCTGGAGGAGGTTGCAGAGATAGGGAGGGGCGAGGGCATGGAGGGATTGGGAAACCAGGATGAGAAATTTATATTTGAGGGGTTAAGAACATAAGAACATAAGAAATAGGAGCAGGAGTAGGCCATACAACCCCTCGAGCCTGCTCCGCCATTTAATACGATCATGGCTGATCTGATCATGGACTCAGCTCCACTTCCCTGCCCGCTCCCCATAACCACTTATTCCCTTATTGGTTAAGAAACTATCTATTTCAGTCTTAAATTTATTCAATGACCCAGCTTCCACAGCTCTCTGAGGCAGCGAATTCCACAGATTTATGACCCTCTGAGAGAAGAAATTTCTCCTCATCTCAGTTTTAACTGGGCAGCCCCTTATTCTATCATGCCCCCCCAGTTCTAGTCTCCCCCATCAATGGAAACATCCTCTCTGCATCCACCTTGTCGAGCCCCCCTCATAATCTTATACGTTTCAATAAGATCACCTCTCCTTCTTCTGAACTCAATGAGTTGAGGCCCAAACTACTCAACCTTTCCTCATAAGTCAACCCCCTCAACTCTGGGTTGCCGGACCGGGAAGGGCCTAGCATTCAGGCTTCTTGACACTGCCACTTGCCTACGCTATGGTGAGCTCCAGATGTCCAGGTGGACCCGGGAATGGTCAGGACAAGAGATCAAATGTGAAGTTTAGAAGAGATTCACTCGCTGTGGCATGAGAACCGTCAACTTAACACCTGGATCAGCTGTGTTCTCACCCCTGTCGCCTGGCGCCAACTGCAATGGACTCGATTGCCAGGCAACTAGGAGACTCAGGGTATTGGAGTGAAATATATTTTGTGTTCAGGAATTATTGTCCCAGAGCTCATTATGCATGAGGTAATTAGATAGGGAATTAGAAATAAAATAGGGAATCAGCAATCTAATAGGCCGCATTGTTCATTGTTCATAGGTTTATATGTAACCTTCAGGGCTGCTGACCGAGGGCCATGCGGCTCTTTGTCGGCCGGCGCGGACACGATGGGCCGAAATGGCCTCCTTCTGCCCTGTAAATTTCTATGTTTCTATGTTTACCCAGAGAGGGGTGAGAATGTGGAACTCGCTCCCACAGGGAGTGGTTGAGGCGAATAGTACCGATGCATTTAAGGGGAGGCTGGATAAACACATGAGGGAGAAGGGAATAGAGGGTTATGCTGATAGAGTTAGATGAGGAAAGACGGGAGGAGGCTCGAGTGGAGCATAAACGCCGGCATGGACTGGTTGGGCCGAATGGCCTGTTTCTGTGCCGAATAATCTATATAATCCTACGTAATATTAATAGATTAAGCTGCATGTTTGCTCCTGGTCTCTGTTTCTAAGTTGCTTCAACAAATGAGGGACTTCAGTGATGTGGAGAGACATTAGAAGCTGGGGATGTTCTCCTTAGAGCAGAGAAGGTTAAAGGAAGATTTAATAGAGGTGTTCAAAATGATGAGGGGTTGTGATAGAGTAGATAGGGAGAAACTCTTGCCATTGGCTGGAGGGTCGGTAACCAAAGGACATAGATTTAATGTAATTAGCAAAATAACCACAGGAACAGGAGGAGGCCATTCAGCCCCTTCAGTCTGTTCCGCCATTCAATTAGATCTTGGCCATAGACCGCCCTAAGTGGAGGAAGAGCATCCGGGAGGGCGCTGTGCTCCTCGAGTGTCGTCGCCGAGAGCATGCAGAAACCAAGCTCAGGCAGCGGAAGGAGCGTGCGGCAAACCAGGCTCCCTGCCCACCCTTTCCCTCAACGACTATCTGTCCGACCTGTGACAGGGACTGTGGTTCTCGTATTGGACTGTACAGCCACCGAAGAACTCATGCTAAGAGTGGAAGCAAGTCTTCCTCGATTCCGAGGGACTGCCTATGATGATGACGGCTGATCTGCATCTTAACTCCATCTACCCGCCTTGGTTCCGTAACCCTTTGTCTAACAAAAATCAACCAGTCTCAGCTTTGAAATTTACAATTGACCCCCAGCCTCAGCATCTTTTTAGGGGAGAGAGTTCCAGATTCCCACCGCCCTTTGTGTGAAGAAGTGTTTCCTGACATCACCCCTGAATGGCCTGGCTCTAATTTTAAGGTGACGCCCCCTTGTTCTGCATGCCCTCCCACCTCCCCCCCCCTTGCTCCGCTACCAACCAGGAGAAAATAGTTTCTCTCTATCTACCCTATCAACTTGTTGAATCATCTTAAACACCTCAATCAGATCACCCCTTAATCTTCGATACTGGAGGAAATACAAACCAGAGGGGAGAAGAGGAGAATTTGTTGAGTCCTAACTCACACCAAGTCCTGCTCACCCATTACCCCTTGTGCTCGCTGACCTATATTGGCTCCTGGTTAAGCAACGCCTCGATTTCAAAATTCTCAGCCTTGCATTCATATCCCTCCACGGCCCTCGCCCCTCCCTACCTCTGTAATCCCCTCCAGCCCCGAGATGTCTGCGCTCCTCTAATTCTGCCCTCTTGAGCATCCCTGATTATAATCACTCAACCATCGGTGGCCGTGCCTTCAGCTGCCTGGGCCCCAAGCTCTGGAACTCCCTCCCTGAACCTCTCCGCCTCTCCACTTCTCTCTCGTCCTTTAATATACTCCTTAAAACCTCCCTCTTTGGCCCCGAGCTTTTGGTCACCTGGCCTAATATCTCCTTATGTGGCCCGGTGTCACATTTATCTGTTTTGTCCAATAAAAACTGGGGATGTTTTACTATGTTAATGGCGTTATGTAAATACAAGGTGTTGTTGTTGTAATCTGAAACGCGCTGCCTGAAAGGGCGCTGGAAGCAGATTCAATCGCAACTTTCAAAACATAGCTGAAGCAAGGTGGGGCGAAGGGAGGAGGTGGGGATGCGGGAAGGGAGGGGTGGGGGTTGTGCGGGGAAGGTGGGGGGTGGGGGGGGGGGCGGCGGGGAAGGTGGGGGGAACTCTGAACTAACAGTGTAGTAATGAGTTTCTCCTTCGTTTCTTTGCTTCAGTCAATCTGTGAGTAACAGCTGGCAAACAGTGGCGGACCACGTGAAGAACAGTTTGTTCACCGTCAGGGGTCTCCGGCCCAACACTATCTACCTCTTCATGGTGCGTGCTGTCAACGCTCAGGGAGTCAGTGACCCCAGCCAGATGTCCGACCCTGTCCGGACTCAAGGTAAGAGCGTCGCCCTCTTGGGGCTTGGGGAAACGCAGCTTCTCAGTGAGCACCCATCGCCTGGCCGCGCCCAGTTGCAGCAGTAATTGGCGTGCAGCAATCAAACTCAACGGCCCTGAGTTCGCTGGAGTTAATAGGAGAGTAGAATCATAGAATGGTTGCAGCACAGAAGGAGGCCATTCGGCCCGTCGAGCCCGTGCTGGCTCTCTCCAAGAGCACGTCAGCCAGTCCCACTCCCCCACCCTCCACCCGTGGCCCTGCAATTTTTATTTCCTTCAGGTAAAGTAATCGGACAAAGTTACTGCTCTTCATTGCTGACCCTTGCCCCCTTGCTGGATGGGATGCTGTGAAGGGTAGGGTCGGAGGAGGCTGCGATGTCAATACTTAAAATGGATAATTGAAGAGGCGAATGGAATGCTGGCCTTTATCTCGAGGGCTGGTATACAAAGGGGAGGAAGAGATGTTACAGCTGTATACAGCTCAGGTCGGACCCCGTCGGGAGAAACTGCATCCAGTCCTGGGCCCCGCCCCTCAGGGACGCTATATCGGCCTCGGACGAGGAGCAGCGCAGAGTCACCAGAATGATACCGGGGATAAAAGGGTTAAATCCCGAGGGCAGGTTGCACAGACTGGGCGTGTATTCCCTTGAGTGTAAGAGATTAAGGGGTGATCTGATCAAGGTGTTTAAGATGGTTAAAGGATTTGGTAGCGTTGATAGAGAGAAACTATTCACTCCGGTGGGGGGCGGGGGGGGGGGGGGGAGTCCAGAACAAGGGGGCATCACCTTAAAATTAGAGCCAGGCCGTTCAGGGGTGATGTCAGGAAGCACTTCTTCACACAAAGGCTGCTGGGAATAAGAACATAAGAAATAGGAGCAGGAGTAGGTCATATGGCCCCTCGAGCCTGCTCCACCATTTAATAAGATCATGGCTGATCTGATCATGAACTCAGGTCCACTTCCCCGCCCACTCTCCATAACCCCTTATCCCCTTATTGTTTAAGAAACTGTCTATTTCTGTCTTAAATTTATACAATGTCCCAGCTTCCACAGCTCTCTGAGGCAGCGAATTCCACAGATCCACAACCCCCTGAGAGAAGAAATTTCTCCTCATCTCAGTTTTAAATGGACAGCCCCTTATTCTAAGATCGTGCCCTCTAGTTCTAGTCTCCCCCATCAGTGGAAACATCCTCTCTGCATCCACCTTGTCAAGCCCCCTCCCCCATAATCTTATACGTTTCGATAAGATCACCTCTCATTCTTCTGAACTCCAATGAGTAGAGGCCCAACCTACTGAACATTTCCTCATAAATTCGAACCCCTCATCTCCGGAATCAACCTAGTGAACCTTCTCTGAACTGCCTCCAAAGCAAGTATATCCTTTCGTAAATATGGAAACCAAAACTGCACGCAGTATTCCAGGTGTGGTCTCACCAATACCCTGTACAACTGTAGCAAGACTTCCCTGCTTTTATACTTCATGCTCTTTGCAATAAAGGCCAAGATTCCATTGGACTTCCTGATCACTTGCTGTACCTGCATACTAACCTTTTGTGTTTCATGTACAAGTACTCCCAGGGTCCCGCTGCACTGCAGCACTTTGCAATCTTTCTCCATTTAAATAATAACTTGCTCTTTGATTTCTCTGGTCTGGAACTCTCTCACCCCCCCCTCCCCCATCTATGTTTCTATGACATGGTAACATGTCAGTACGGGAAGAGGCTAGGTTGAAATTAGCAGAAGAACAAAAAGAGGGGAGAGAGATTAGCTAAGGAGAAACTGTTTCCAGTGGCAGGGTCGGCAACCAGAGGACACAGCTTGAAGATAATCGGCAAAAGAACCAGAGGGGGAGATTATCATATATTTTTACGCAGCGACTTGTTGCGATCTGGAACGCGCTGCCTGAAAGGGAGGTGGGAGCAGATTCAGTAGTAACTTGAAGTGGAAGCATTTGCCGGGCTATGGGGTAAGAGCAGGAGGGAGTGGGACTGATTGGGTAGCTCTTTCACAGAGCCGACACAGGCACGATGGGCCGAATGGCCTCCTAAGCTGTATAATGCTGCGGAATTCCGTGAGAGAGTCTTGGCCTCTCATTAGCTTGTCATTACCACAGCCCGTTCCAAACATCATGCCAGTGCGGATTCAGCTCCTGACTGTACCCCGAGCGACAGGCCTCCGAGGAGCTGGCATTTACACAGCGGCTTAAGAGGGTTGTCGCCAGAATGTTGTGCGTGCTTCAGAGTCAGAGGCACTCAGCTCTGTGTCAATGCAATGTCGCGCGGCGTGATTAGAGTTGGGCTGCCTGCAAACACAGAGCTAAGCCCATTCTGAATCCAAATTAAAAGCGAGATGCCTTCGAGTGTGGCCCATCCAATTACCCGAATCCAAATTGAGCAGTGACTCCTCTCCGATCGCTTTTACATCTCCTTGATGTTTCGGCTTAGACAGTAAGTTGTGGCCCAGCTATTTGACTATGGGGTGCATCACCCGATCCCATTCGCACCTGCAGAATTTTCCAAGTGGGGTGGGGGGGGGGGCAACGTCCGGTTTTATTTTTTCTTTACTTTTCCCTTCCTAGCCGTGAGGGGCTGAGGCCAATGGCGAGGCCGGGTTGTGATGGGCCAGTTCAGCGCACGTCGCTGCCCATGAGCTTCAGCCGGGAAGTTCATTCGCCGGTGTAGAATGGGCGTCGGATACCCCAGGAAGGTTCGATCCCCGGCCCGCGCCCAGCGCATCGATCAACAGTTGGGGTGCCACAATCAGCCCGCGATCCTGTGGGGTCAGCCGTGCCTCAGCGGGCGGAACCCTCGCCTTTGAGTCAGAAGGTTGTGGGTTCAAGTCCCACTCCAGAGACTGGAGCACATAATCCAGCTGACACTCCCAGTGTCAGTGCTGAGTGAGCGCCGCACAGTCAGAGGGGCAGTGCTGAGGGAGCGCCGCACTGTCGGAGTTGCCGTCTTTTGGATTAGACATTGAACCGAGGCCCGTCTGCTCTCTCAGGTGGATGTAAAAGATCCCACGGCCACTATTTTGAAGAAGAGCAGGGAGTTCTCCCCGGTGTCCTGGGACCAATATTTGTCCCTCGACCAACATCACTAAAAAACAGATTATCCGGTGATTATCACGTTGCTGTTCATGGGAGCTTGCTGTGCACAAATTATCTGCCGCGTTTCCCATATTACAACAGTTACTACACTTCAAAATTTCTTCATTGGCTGTAAAGCGCTTTGAGGTAGTGGAAGGTGTTCCACAAATGAACGTCTTTCTTTCGTTCTTTCTCTAACTAAACTCTGATCAACCGAAAAGTGCCTATGTGTGGGTCCAGGGAAGGACAGCACCAGGCTGAGCTATTCTGCCCTCTGTGGTCAAATAGTCTTTAGCACTCATGGTCTCGTCTCACAGGGTCACTTACAACAACAACAACAACAACAACAACAACTTATATTTATATAGCGCCTTTAACGTATTGCAATGTCCCATGGCGCTTCACAGGAGTATTATGCAATAATAATTTGACACGAGCTGCATAAGTAGAAATTAGCACAGGTGACCAAAGGCAGTGTGAGCTGCGAGGAGGATGCTATGAGGCTGCAGAGTGACTTGGATAGGTTAGGTGAGTGGGCAAATGCATGGCAGATGAAGTATAATGTGGATAAATGTGAGGTTATCCACTTTGGTGGTAAAAAACAGAGAGACAGATTATTATCTGAACGGTGACAGATTAGGAAAAGGGAAGGTGCAACGAGACCTGGGTATCATGGTACATCAGTCATTGAAGGTTGGCATGCAGGTACAGCAGGCGGTTAAGAAAGCAAATGGCATGTTGGCCTTCATAGCGAGGGGATTTGAGTACAGGGGCAGGGAGGTGTTACTACAGTTGTACAGGGCCTTGGTGAGGCCACACCTGGAGTATTGTGTACAGTTTTGGTCTCCTAACCTGAGGAAGGACATTCTTGCTATTGAGGGAGTACAGCGAAGGTTCACCAGACTGATTCCCGGGATGGCAGGACTGACATATGAAGAAAGACTGGATCAACTGGGCTTGTATTCACTGGAGTTCAGAAGAATGAGAGGGGATCTCATAGAAACGTTTAAAATTCTGACGGGTTTAGACAGGTTAGATGCAGGAAGAATGTTCCCAATGTTGGGGAAGTCCAGAACCAGGGGTCACAGTCTAAGGATAAGGGGGAAGCCATTTAGGACCGAGATGAGGAGAAACTTCTTCACCCAGAGAGTGGTGAACCTGTGGAATTCTCTATCACAGAAAGTTGTTGAGGCCAATTCACCAAATATATTCAAAAAGGAGTTAGATGTAGTCCTTACTACTAGGGGGATCAAGGGGTATGGCGAGAAAGCAGGAATGGGGTACTGAAGTTGCATGTTCAGCCATGAACTCATTGAATGGCGGTGCAGGCTAGAAGGGCCGAATGGTCTACTCCTGCACCTATTTTCTATGTTTCTCTGTTTCTCTGGTCAAAGAGGTATGTTTTAAGGAGCAGCTTGAAGGAGGAAAGAGACCTAGAGAGGCGGAGAAGTTTAGGGAGAGAGTTCCAGGGCTTCGGGCCCAGGCAACAGAAGGCACGGCCACCAATGGTTGAGCGATTATAATCAGGGATGCTCAAGAGGGCAGAATTAGAGGAGCGCAGAGATCTCGGGGTGTTGAGGGGCTGGAGGTGATAACAGAGATAGGGAGGGGCGAGGTCACAGAGGGATTTGAAAACAAGGATGAGAATTTTGAAATTGAGGCGTTGCTTAACCGGAAGCCAATGTAGGTCAGTGAGCACAGGGGTGATGGGTGAGTGGGACTCGGTGCGAGTTAGGACCCGGGGCAGCCGAGTTTTGGATCACCTCTAGTTTACGTAGGGTAGAATGTGGGAGGCCAGCCAGGAGTGCGTTGGAGTAGTCAAGTCTAGAGGTAACAAAGACATGGATGGGGGTTTCAGCAGCGGATGAGCTGAGGCAGGACGGAGACAGACGATGTTACTACGGGCGGGGGAAATAGGCGGTCTTAATAATGCTGCGGATATGTGGTCAGAAGCTTGTTTTAGGATCAAATATGACACCAAGGTTGCAAACAGTCTGGGTTCAGCCTCAGACAGGAGTTGGGGAGAGGGATGGAGTCAGTGGCTAGGGAACGGAGTTTGTGGCAGGGACCGAAAACAATGGCTTCGGTCTTCCCAATATTTAAGTGGAGAATTAGAGGGCCCGTGGACGCATCCCGAGCCAAAGGCAGCACCTTCAGGAGAGGAGGAAGGTAAATGGCCTCGCCTCTTCCTATCTCTGTAATCTCCTCCAGTCCTACAACCCCCTGAGATATCTGCACTCCTCCAATTCTTTCCTCTTAAGCATCCCCGATTTTAATCGCTGCATTCAGCTATCTTCGGCTGCCTCGCTCCAAAGCTCTGGAATTCCTTCCCTAAACCTCTCCGCCTCTGTCTCCTCCTTTAAGACGCTCCTTAAAGCCTACCTCTCTGACCAAGCTTTTGGTCACCTGCCCTAATATCTCCCTATGTGGTTCAGTGTCAAATTTTGTTTTCATAACGCTCCTGTGAAGCTCCTCGAGATGTTTTACTATGTTAAAGGCGCTATATAAATGCAAGTTGTAATTATTCTATCACCCATAAAATCAGATTTGGAGAGAGAGAGAGAGAGAGCGAGTGACGGAGAGAATGAGAACATTAAAGGGACAGGCAGAAAGAAAGAGACAGATAAACAGAGCAAATCAGATAGACGCACATAGAGAGAGTGCAACCAAGCGACCGAGATAGACAGAGACAAAGAGATATGTAGACTCAGTTAGAAAGAAGAAGAGAGAGACAGAGATGGAGAGACAGTCAGAGAAAGAGTGCGTCAGAGAGACAGTGACGTGCACACCGTCAGAATGAACAGCAGAGAGAGATAAAGAGAAAGAGAGAGGGAAAAAGAGCAAAGGACAGAGAGCAGATGACCATGAGGAACAGTGTCAGAGAGAGACAGGTGGACAGAGAGAGAGAGAGAGAGAGAGAGGGACACGGAGAGAAAGAGAGCAAAGGGCATAGACAGAGATGGTCAGTGAGAGGGGTGGAGTGCGACAGAGACACAGAAAGCAAGACAGACACGCAGAGGGGACAGGGAAATGATGCAAGGCAGACGCTGCTCATTTATGAGTAATTAATTAAAACACTTGATTCCAATTACATTCATTTGCATAATTAAATGAGGCTGGAGCTGAGCCCTTCGAGGCAGCACCCTGTGGTTGTCAGAAACATTCCATGATGACTGCTGCTTTACCATGAATTATAGCGAAGGGAAAGAGTCATTATTTAATCTGGCAGCAGGCTGCTTGCTGCACGCAGAGAAAAGTAAAGTAAAGCAAGCACTCCCCAGAGCCACGTGAGGTGAATTTGTACTAGCCTATCGCTCCCTGCGAAAAATAAATTGGAAGGCAGAAAGGCAGACTTGCATTTCTGCGGTGCCTTTCACGACCACCAGACGTCCCAAAGCAGTCGACAGCCAAGTACTTTTTTTTTTGAAGTGTAGTCACTGTTGAAATGTTGGATTCACAACAGCCAATTTGTGCACAGCAAGCTCCCACAGACAGGGATCTTTTATTTCAGTGATGTTGAGTGAAGGACAAGTATTGGCTGGGGAGAACTCTTCGAGATAGTGCCTGTGGGACCTTTTACAATCGCCCAAGAGAGCAGACGGGGGGCCCTCGGTTTAACGTCTCATCCGCAAGACGGCACCTCCGACAGTGCGGCACTCGCTCAGCACTGCACTGGGAGTGGCAGCCTAGATTTTAGTGTTCGAGTCGACTGGAGTGGGACTCGAACCCATGGCCTTCTGGCTCAGTGGGGAGAGAGAGAGAGAGGATGCAGCCCACTGAGCCACAGCTGACAGCCAGGTAGCAAAGGGAGTCAGGCGGATATCAACGCCCGAGAGACGGCGACTCCCCTTACGTCCCGATGCGCGTTCTGTTGCTCCGTCACACCGCCGGCCCTCGTCCTGCGTCGCTGACCGTGTAAAGTGCAGCTGCGATCCCACAGAGATTGGGGTGGGGGGCGGGGATGGAGAGGCAAATCAGATATGTGGCTCACTGTTCGGTTTGTGGTGACACCCAAGCGAAGGGTCACCCAGTCCCAGAGGGCTCGAAGGAGCAGGAGAGAAAGTCCAAGTTTGCAGATGACACTAAGCTGGGTGGCAGTGTGAGCTGTGAGGAGAATGCTAAAAGGCTGCAGGGTGACTTGGACAGGTTAGGTGAGTGGGCAAATTAATGGCAGATGCAGTATAATGTGGATAAATGTGAGGTTATCCACTTTGGTGGCAAAAACAGGAAGGCAGAATATTATCTGAATGGCGGCAGATTAAGAAAAGGGGAGGTACAACGAGACCTGGGTGTCATGGTACATCAGTCATTGAAAGTTGGCATGCAGATACAGCAGGCGGTGAAGAAGGCAAATGGTATGTTGGCCTTCATAGCGAGAGGATTTGAGTATAGGAGCATGGAGGTCTTACTGCAGTTGTACAGAGCCTTGCTGAGGCCACACCTTGAATATTGTGTACAGTTTTGGTCCCCTAATCTGAGGAAGGACATTCTTGCTGTTGAGGGAGTGCAGCGAAGGTTCACCAGACTGATTCCAGGATGGCAGGACTGACATATGAAGAAAGATTGGATCAACTAGGCTTATATTCACTGGAATTTAGAATAATGAGAGGGGATCTCCTAGAAATATATAAAATTCTGACGGGATTGGATAGGTTAGATGCAGGAAGAATGTTCCCGATGTTGGGGAAGTCCAGAACCAGGGGTCACAGTCAAAGGATAAGGGATAAGCCATTTAGGACCGAGATGAGGAAAAGCTTCTTCACTCAGAGAGTTGTGAACCTGTGGAAATCTCTACCACAGAAAGTTGTTGAGGCCAGTTTGTTAGATTATATTCAAAAAGAAGTTAAGTGTGGCCCTTACAGCTGAGGGGATCAGGGTTTATGGAGAGAAGGCAGGAGTGGGGTACTGAGGTGAATGATCAGCCATGACCTTATTGAATGGTGGTGCAGGCTCGAAGGACCGAATGGCCTACTCCTGCACCTATTTTCAATGTTTCTATGTTTCAGCAGCTCACAGTTAGATGGGGCCAATCTTGGCTTTTAGAAGGTTGCAGGCGGGAGGGGTCGGACTGCGGAGTTCCCCAGTTTCGAGGGCGAATGAGTAAGAGCGGGAGACAATAAATCTCGATTTCAACATGGCGAAGTGCAGGGAAAGCAAAAACTTGCATTTATATGACGCTGTTTAGAACCTCAGGCTGTCCCAAAGCGCTTTCCAGCCAATGAAGTACGTTTTGAAGTGGAATCACTGTTGTAATGTAGGAATCAAGGTGGACAATTTGCTCACAGCAAGCTCCCGAAACAGCAATGCAATAACAACCCAGATTATCATTTTTTTTCTTGACGTTGGTTGAGGGATTGGAGAGGAGGAATGCAGCGTAGGACGAGGGATTTGGAGCTGAACAGCATTTGCATAGTGTCATGCAGAAAACACAGAAAGTTAACATTCAGGTACAGCAAACAATTAGGAAGGCAAATGATATGTTGGCATTTATTGCAAGGGGGTTTGAGTACAAGAGTAAGGAAGTCTTACTACAATTGTACAGGGCCTTGGTGAGACCACACCGAGAGTACTGTGCACAGTTTTGGTCTCCTTATCGGAGGAAGGATATGCTTGCCTTGGAGGCGGTGCAACGAAGGTTCACTCGATTGGTCCCGGGGATGAGAGGGTTGTCCTATGAGGAGATTGAGTAAATTGGGGCCTGTACTCTCTGGTGAGAGGTGATCTCATTGAAACATACAAGATTTCTGAGGGGGATTGACAGGGTAGATGCAGGGAGGATGTTTCCCTTGGGTGGGGAGTCCAGAACCAGGGGTCACAGTCTCAGAATAAGGGGTCGGCCATTTAAGACTGAGATGAGGAGAAATTTCTTCACTCAGAGGGTGGTGGATCTTTGGAATTCTCTGCCCCAGAGGGCTGTGGATGCACAGTCATTGAATATATTCAAGACTGAGATCGATGGGGAATCAAGGGATTATGGAGATAGTGCTGGAAAGTGGAGTTGAGTTCGAAGATCAGCCATGATCTTATTGAATGGCGGAGCAGGCTCGAGGGGCCGAATGGCCTACTCCTGCTCCTAATTCTTATGTTCTTATGTTAACGTAGAACACCCCAAAGCCCTTAACAGAGGTGTCATTGTACAATTTGACACTGAGCCATGCAGCAGTTATTGGGGCAGGTGACCAAAAGCTTGGTCAAAGAGGTGGGTTTTAAGGAGCGTTTTAAAGGAGGTGAGAGAGACGGAGCAATTTCAGGAGGAAATTCCAGAGCTTGGGACCCAGGCTGCTGAAGGAACGGCCGCCAATTGTGGAGTGAAAATGGGGGCGGGCGGGGGCAGGGAGGGAGAAACAATGATAAAATTGAGAGAGGCACATGAGAAAGATTGTGATAAAGACCAAGAGGTTGGAAAACAGAGAGGCATCACCGATCAGATGGAAACTGTTCCTTGCACATTGCCCAGAAGTGGGAGGGAGGGCGATGGTAGGAGAAGACCCTCCCCTGGGGCCACCTTCATGAAGCCCCCAGCTCCTTGCCCTCTGCCCCGGTGATCAAGGTCACATTGCTACCGTCCTGGTCAATCTCGGGTGCCAATCAATATGAGAGGGCAGCGGAGAAATGAGAGAGCCTGGAGCTGCATTGTAAACTCATCCAAAACTCGGCTGCCCCGTGTCCTAACTCGCACCAGATCCCGCTCACCCATCACCCCCTGTGCTCGCTGACCTACATTGGCTCCCAGTCCGGCAACACCATGATTTTAAAAGTCCCATCCTTGTGTTCAAATCCCTCCATGGCCTCGCCCCTCCCTATCTCTGTAACTGTCAAGAGCATGCAGAAAACAAGTGCAGGCAGCGGAAGGAGCGTGCGGCAAACCAGGCTTCCCACCCAGCCTTTCCTTCAACCACTGTAATTCCCGTATTGGACTGATCAGTCACCTGAGAACTTACTTTTAGAGTGGAAGCAAGTCTTCCTCGATTTCGAGGGACTGCCTATGATGAACCGCCTCCAGTTCGACAATTCCCTGAGATCTCTGCGTTCCTTCAATTCTGGCCTCTTGAGCATCCCTGATTTTAATCGCTCAACCATTTCGGCCGTGCCTTCAGCTGCCTGGGCCCCAAGCTCTGGAATTCCTGCCCTAAATCTCTCCGCTCTCGAATTATAAGAACATAAGAAATAGGAGCAAGAGTAGTCCATACGGCCCCTCGAGCCTGCTCCGTCATTCAATAAGCTCATGGCTGATCTGATCATGGACTCAGCTCCACTTCCCCGCCCGCTCCCCAAAACCCCTTATCCCTTTCTCGTTTAAGAAACTGTTTATTTCTGTCTTAAATTTATTCAATGTCCCAGCATCCACAGCTCTCTGAGGCAGCGAATTCCACAGATTTACAACCCTCTGAGAGAAGAAATTTCTCCTCATCTCTGTTTTAAATGGGCGGCCCCTTATTCTAAGATCATGCCCTCTAGTTCTAGTCTCCCCTATCAGTGGAAACATCCTCTCTGCATCCACCTTGTCAAGCCCCCTCATAATCTTATGCGTTTCGATAAGATCACCTCTCATTCTTCTGAATTCCATGAGTAGAGACCCAACCTACTCAACCTTTCCTCATAAGTCAACCCCCTCATTCCTAGAATCAACCTAGTGAACTTTCTCTGAACTGCCTCCAAAGCAAGTATATCCTTTCATAAATACGGAAACAAAAACTGCACGCAGTATTCCAGGTGTGGCCTCACCAATACCTTATATAACTGTAGTAAGACTTCCCTGCTTTTATACTCCATCCCCTTTGCAATAAAGGCCAAGATGCCATTGGCCTTCCTGATAACTTGCTGTACCTGCATACTAACCTTTTGTGTTTCATGCACAAGTACCCCAGGTCCTGCTGTACTGTGGCACTTTGCAATCTTTCTCCATTTAAATAATAACTTGCTCTTTGATTTGTTTTTGTCAAAGTGCATGACCTCACACTTTCCAATATTATATTCCATCTGCCAAATTTTTGCCCACTCACTTAGCCTGTCTATGTCCTTTTGCAGATTTTTTGTGTCCACCTCACACATTGCTTTTGCTCCCATCTTTGTATCGTCAGCAAACTTGGCTACGTTACACTCAGTCCCTTCTTCCAAGTCGTTAATATAGATTGTAAATAGTTGGGGCCCCAGCACTGATCCTTGCGGCACCCCACTAGTTACTGGTTGCCAACCCGAGAATGAGCCATTTATCCCGACTCTCTGTTCTCTGTTAGTTAGCCAATCTTCGATCCATGCTAATAATAATACCCCCAACCCCGTGAACTTTTATCTTGTGCAGTAACCTTTTATGTGGCACCTTGTCAAATGCCTTCTGGAAGTCCAAAAACACCACATCCACTGGTTCCCCTTTATCCACCCTGCTCGTTACATCCTCAAAGAGCTCCAGCAAATTTGTCACACATGACTTCCCCTTCATAAAACCATGCTGATTCTGCCTGACCGAATTTTGCTTTTCCAAATGTCCTGCTGCTGCTTCTTTAATAATAGATTCCAACATTTTCCCAACCACAGATGTTAGGCTAACTGGTCTATAGTTTCCTGCTTTTTGTCTGCCTCCTTTTTTCAATAGGGGCGTTACATTTGCAATTTTCCAATCTGCTGGGACCTCCCCAGAATCCAGAGAATTTTGGTAAATTACAACCAATGCATCCACAATCCCTGCTGCTACTTCTCTTAAGACCCTAGGATGTAAGCCATCAGGTCCAGGGAATTTATCTGCCTTTAGTCCCATTGTCTTACTGAGTACCACCTCCTTTGTGATTGTGATTGTGTTAAGTTCCTCCCATTCAATTCCAGCCAGCCACTGTCAGAATCAAAGGGCAGGTACAGCACGGGGTTAAATAGAGAGTAAAGCTCCCTCTACACTGTTCCCTCAAACACTCCCAGAGCAGGTACAGCACGGGTTAGATAGAGAGTAAAGCTCCCTCTACACTGTTCCCTCAAACACTCCCAGGGCAGGTACAACACGGGTTAGATACAGCATAAAGTTCCCACTACACTGTCCCATCAAACACTCCCAGGGCAGGTTCAGCACGGATTAGATACAGAGTAAAGTTCCCACTACACTGTCCCATCAAACACTCCCAGGGCAGGTAGAGCACGAGGTTAGATACAGAGTAAAGTTCCCACTACACTGTCCCATCAAACACTCCCAGGGTAGGTACAGCACGGGTTAGATACAGAGTGAGGGCTCTGAACATCTACCCAGCCGTGATCAGCCGAGGTGGTGAATGGATTCAGGGATGTGGTGCTTTATAAAACATAGTCCGGAACTGTTTCATGTGTTTACCGACTAGACCCTCAAAGGAAGCTGGTGGAAGGGTTTTTAAATGTATTAATGACAGAAGACAGTTCGGGGCAGATTGCGCTCAGATTCCTTTGGAGGGTGCTGACGAGAAATGCCACGGTATCCCAGCGAGATGTCTCAAGTCATCAGTTCTGATGAAAGGTTGTGGACCTGAAACGATAATGTGATATAGAGCTCCCCGCAGTGGGCTCCTGCTCCACCTAGTGGAGTCATGTGGTAATGCATCTACTGATGTATAATAACAAAAGGTTCATTTGACAAGGACACCTGCTGAGAGTTTCCAGTGAGAGCCATCTTGTGTAATGTGTGCGTAAGTGATATAGTAAAAGATATATCTCGGTTTACTCTGTTTCTCCGCAGAGGCTGCCTGACCTGTTGAGTGTTTTCCTGCATTTTCTGTTTTTAATCTCCAATCCGCTTTGCCTCTTTCTGTGTTTTCACAGATATCAGTCCGCCAGCACAAGGTGTGGATCACAGGCAGGTACAGCGGGAGCTCGGTGAGGTCATCGTACGCCTGCACAACCCACTAGTGCTCACGCCCTCCAGTATACAGGTCACGTGGACGGTGAGCAGCTGGTCGTTTCATTGACATTGCCCTGAACGGAAATCTCCGAACTCTCACCGGCCAACGTTTAGCCATTAGTGTCAGCCGTGGCTCAGTGGGTAGTGCCCTCTCGCCTCTGAGTCTGGAGGTCGTGGGTTCAAGTCCCACTCCAGAGACTGCAAACACAACATCCCAGCTGACACACCACTGCATTGCTGAGGGAGTGCTGCACTATCGAAGATGCCTTCTTTCAGATGAAACATTAAACCAACACTCTGTCTGCCCTTTCACCTCGATGTTAATGGTCCCACAGCCACTATTTCAAAGAGCATGGGAGTTATCCCCGGTGTCCTGGCCAATATTTATCTCTCAACCAATATCACTTAAATAGATTATCTAGTCACTGCTGTTTGTGGGAGCTTGCTGTGTGCAAGTTGGCTGCCGCATTTCCTACATTACCATACTGACTACACTTCAAAAGTACTTCATTTATTGTGCAGTACTTTGGGACGTCCTAAGGTTGTGAAATGTAAACATTCCTTCCTTTCTTTCTTTCTTATTCTCCTTCTCTCCTTCCTTCCTTCCTTCTCTCCTTCCTTCCTTCCTTCCTTCTCTCCTGCCTTCCTTCTCTCCTTCCTTTCTTTTTCCTTCCTTCTCTCCTTCCTTCCTTCTCTCCTTCCCTTCTCTCCTTCCTTCCTTCTCTCCTTCCTTCCTTCCTTCTCTCCTTCTCTCCTTCCTTCGCTCCTTCTCTCCTTCCTTCCTTCTCTCCTTCCTCCTCTCCTTCCTTCCCTTCCCAGGTCATTGCCGTTTGTGGGAGCTTGCTGTGCACAAATTGGCTGCCGTGTTTCCTATATTACAAAATGGTTACACTTTATTTGATTGTGAAACGGGACGACCCAAGGATGGGAGGAGCACTATATAAATGCAAGTTATTTCTTTCCCCAGAGCAGGAGTGTGTTGTGGCTTAATGTCAACACTGGGGATAAATAGAGGCAGGAGGAGGAACATGAGACGAATGTTCAAAGGAGTGCCGACCATTGTTGTATTTGTGTTTCGGGGAGAGGTGTCAAGGTAGATCATCCTGGTGTCATTTGCATCAGATTGATGTGAAGAACAAACAAGAGAGAGGTAGTTGGATCTCATTGTGTTGGATGGAGGTCTTTCTTTCCCCTGAAGATCATGTTCCCCGGAGATTCAGATTGCAAGAGGGCTTGATGTGACAATGCAAACAGAGCTTTAATCTGCGCTCTACCTGAACTGCGAGTGCCATATGCAGGCACTATAAGAACAGAAGAAATAGGAGCAGGAGTAGGCCATTTGGCCCCTCAAGCCTGCTCCGCCATTCAATAAGATCATGGCTGATCTGATCATGGACTCAGCTCCACTTCCCTGCCTGCTCCCCATAACCCTTTACTCCCTTATTGCTCAAAAATCTGTCGATCTCCGTCTTAAATATATTGAATCACCCAGCCTCCACAGCTCTCTGGGGCTGAGAATTCCACAGATTTACAACCCTCTGAGAGAAGAAATTTAGCCTCATCTCAGTTTTAAATGGGCGGCCCCTTATTCTGAGACTATGCCCTCTAGTTTTAGCTTCCTCTACGAGTGGAAATATCGTCCTTGCATCCACCTTGTCGAGCCCCCTCAGTATCTTATATGTGTCGATAAGATCACCTCTCATTCTTCTGAACTCCAATGTGTATAGGCCCAACCTACTCAACCTATCTTCATAAGTCAACCCCTTCATCTCTGGAATCAACCTAGTGAACCTTCTCTGAACAGCCTTCAATGCAAGTATATCCTTCCTTAAATACGGAGACCAAAACTGTATGCAGTACTCCAAGTGTGGCCTCACCAATACCCTGTGCAGTTGTAGCAGGAATTCTCTGCTTTTATACTCTATCCCCCTTGCAATAAAGGCCAACATTCCATTTGCCTTCCTGATCACTTGCTGTAGCTGCATACTAACTTTTTGTGGTTCATGCACAAGGACCCCCAGGTCCCTCTGTACGCAGCATTTTGTAATTTTTCCCCATTTATATTGTAACTTACTTTTCTATTTTTTTCTGCCAAAGTGGATAACCTCACATTTTCCCACATTATACTCCATCTGCCAAATTTTTGCCCGCTCACTTAGCCTGTCTGTATCCCTTTGCAGATTTTTTGTGGCCTCCTCACAGTTTGCTTTCCCACCCATCTTTGTATCATCAGCAAACTTGGCTACATTACACTCGGTCTCTTCATCCATATCATTAATATAGATTGTAAATAGTTGAGGACCCAGCACCGATCCCTGCGGCACCCCACTAGTCACTGTTTACCAACCAGAAAATGACCCATTTATCTCGACTCTCTGTTTTCTGATAGTTAGCCAATCCTCTATCCATGCTAATAATAATACCCCCAACCCCGTGAACTTTTATCTTGTGCAGTAACCTTTTATGTGGTACCTTGTCAAATGCCTTCTGGAAATCCAAATACACCACATCCACTGGTTTCCCCTTATCTACCCTGCTCGTTACACCCTCAAAGAACTTCAGCAAATTTGTCAAACATGATTTTCCTTTCATAAAATCATGCTGACTCTGCTTTTCCAAATATCCTGCTACTGCTTCCTTAATAATGGACTCCAGCACTTTTCCAACAACAAATGTTAGACTAGCTGGTCTATAGTTTCCTGCTTTCTGTCTGCCTCCTTTTTTTAAATAGAGGCGTTACATTTGCAGTTTTCCAATCTGCTAGGACCTCCCCAGAATGCAGGGAATTTTGGTAGATCACATCCAATGCATCCACTATCTCTGCAGTCACTTCTTTTAAGACCCGAGGATGTAAGCCATCAGGTCCAGGAGACTTGTCCACCTTTAGCCCCATTATTTTACCGAGTACTACTTCATTAGTGATAGTGATTGTATTAAGTTCCTATCTATAGCCCCTTGATTATCCACTATTGGGATGTTTTTAGTGCCTTTTACGATGAAGACCGATACAAAATATTTGTTCAACGTCTCTGCCATTTCCATGTTCTCTATTATAATTTCCATGTCTCATCCTCTCGGGTACCAACATTTACTTTAGCCATTCTTTTCCTTTTTATGTAGAAACTCTTATTATTTGTTTTTATATTTCGTGCTAGTTTACTTTCATAATCTATCTTTCCTCTCTATCATTTTATTAATCGTTCTTTGCTGGCTTTTAAAAATTTCCCAATCCCCTGGCCTCCCACTGGTCTTGGCCACATTGTATGCCCTTGTTTTTAATTTGATACCTTCCCTGATTTCCTTAGTTAGCCACAGATGGTTACCCCTTCTCTTACAGTCTTTCCTCCTCATTGGGATATATTTTTGTTGCGAGTTATGAATTATCTCCTTAAATGTCTGCCACTGCTCATCAACCGTCCCATTCTTTAGTCTATTTTCCCAGTCCACTTTAGCCAACTCTGCCCTCATACCTTTGTAATCTCCTTTATTTAAGCTTAGGACACTGGTTTGAGAACCAACTTTCTAACTCTCCAATTGAATTTGAAATTCAACCATATTATGGTCACTCATTCCTAGAGGATCCTTTACTACGAGATCATTTATTAATGGGTCTCATTACACAGTACCAGATCTAAGATAGCCTGCTCCCTCATTGGGGTTCCCCAATGTACTGTTCAAGGAAACTATCCCGGATACATTCTATGAACTCTTCCTCAAGGCTACCCTGGCCAATTTGTTTTGTCCAATCAATATGAAGGTTAAAATCGCCCATGATGATTGCCGTTCCTTTTTTACAAGCCTCCATTATTTCTTGATTTATACTCCGTCCAACAGTGTAGCTACTGTTAGGGGGCCTATAGACTATGCCCACCAGTGACATTTTCCCTTTATTATTCCTTATCTCCACCCAAACTGATTCAACATCTTGGTCTTCTGAGCCAATATCGTTTCTCACTAACGCACTGATCCCATCCTTTATTAACAGTGCTACCCCACCTCCTTTTCCTTTCTGTTTGTCCTTCCGAATTGTCAAATACCCCTGAATATTTAGTTTCCAGTCCTGGTCACCTTTTTACGCAGCGAGTTGTTGTGATCGGGAACACGCTGCCTGAAAGGGCGTTGGGAGCAGATTCAACAGCAACTTTCAGAAGGGGCTTGGATAAATACTTGAAAAGGGAGAAGATTTGCGGGGCTGTGGGGAAAGGGTGGGACTAATTGGATAGCTCTTTCAAAGAGCCGGCACAGGCACGATGGGCCGAATGGCAGCCTTCTATGCTGTGTCACTCTGTGACATGCGGAACTCCCAATTTCCGGTGATTCGGGTTACAATCAGGCCACGTCATCTTTGACTGAAAATTGGTCCAGTTTGGGCCCAATCTAGTGTTGGCTGGAATTACAATATTGAACCATCAAATCTCACAGCATGGAAGGAAGCCATTCGGTACATCTTTGAAAGAGTTCTCCAAGTATTCCTACTCGCCCCACTCCTTCACCGTATCCCTGCTGATTTTTGCAATTCGTCTTTTGAAAGTTACTCCTTGGCTTTTGACGTACGGTGCCCAGAATCGGACGTAATACTCCAACTGAGATCCAACCAGCACTTTATGAAGGTTTAGCATAACTTCCCTGCTTTTGCACTCTATGCCTCTGTTTACAGAGTCACGCATCCTGTATGCTTCTTAACAGCTCCAGCAACTTGTGCTGCCACCTTCAAACACTTCTGTGCATATAGCTTCAGCTCTCTCTGCTCCTGCACCTCCTTTCAAATTGTACCATTTAGTTGATACTGCCTTTCCTCATTCTTCTGATTGCATCATAAAAACATAAGAATTAGAAGCAGGAGTAGGCCATTCGGCCCCTCGAGCCTGCTCCACCATTCGGTAAGGTCATGGCTGATCTTCGACCTCAACTCCACTTTCCCGCCCGATCCCCATATCCCTTAATACCCTTCGTGTCCAAAAATCTTATCGATCTCAGTCTTGAATATGCTCAAAGACACAGCCATCTGGGCAGAGAATTCCAAAGATTCACCAGCCTCTGAGTGAAGAAATTCCTCCTCATCTCAGTCTTAAATGGCCGACCACTTATCCTGGGACTGTGCCCCCTAGTTCTAGACTCCCCAGCTGGGGAAACATCCTCTCAGCGTCTTCCTTGTCAATCTCCCTCGGAATCTTAAATGTTTCAATTAGATCAGTTCTCATTCTTCTTGACCCCAGAGGAGGTAGGCCCATTCTACTCAAAGTACAGCAAGTGATCAGGAAGGCCAATGGAATCTTGGCCTTCATTGCAAAGGGGATGGAGTATAAAAGCAGGGAAGTCTTGCTACAGTTATACAGGATATTGGTGAGGCCACACCTGGAATACTGCGTACAGTTTTGGTTTCCATATTTACGAAAGGATATACTTGTTTTGGAGGCAGTTCAGAGAAGGTTCATTAGGTTGATTCCGGAGATGAGGGGGTTGACTTATGAGGAAAGGTTCAGTAGGTTGGGCCTCTACTCATTGGAATTCAGAAGAATGAGAGGTGATCTTATCGAAACGTTTAAGATTATGAGGGGGCTTGACAAGGTGGATGCAGAGAGGATGTTTCCACTGATAGGGAAGACTAGAACTAGGGGGCATAATCTTAGAATAAGGGGCCGCCCATTTAAAACTGATATGAGGAAGAATTTCTTCTCTGAGGGTTGTAAATCTGTGGAAATCGCTGTGGAAGCTGGGACATTGAATACATTTAAGACAGAGATAGACAGTTTCTTAACCGATAAGGGAATAAAGGGGTTATGGGGAGCGGGCAGGGAAGTGGACCTGAGTCCATCGGATCAGCCATGATCTTATTAAATGGCGGAGCAGGCTCGAGGGGCGGTATAGCCTACTCCTGCTGCTATTTCTTACGTTCTTATGTTCTTAAGGGGATGGGCACACATTTCAGGGCGACAGAAACTAGCCGCTTCGTGTCTTGGTTCCACACAGGTCGACCGCCAGTCGCAGTTCATCCAGGGCTACCGAGTGATGTTCCGTCAGATCTCCGGCCTCCCGGCCCCGGCGTCCTGGCAGGTGATGGAGGTCAAGGTGCCAACCGAGCGCAGCGCTGTCCTGACCAACCTGAAGAAGGGCATCAACTACGAGATGAAGGTCCGGCCATATTTCAACGAGTTTCAGGGGATCGACAGCGAATCGAAGACTGCGCGAACAAATGAAGAAGGTGGGTTGCGAGAGCGCGTGCGACTGTGTTTCCCTTTTCAGTGAAACCTTCCTGGTGTTGTACGGCGACTATTGTAGCAGGCTGGATCTTGCTGCAGCGGTGCATCCAACGGCACTCCCCGTCGGTTAGACTCTTTTCCCGCTCAGAGTTGTTTTGCGTGGTAACTTTCTGGAGGCGCAGGTTGATAACGGGGGCAATGAGGCATCTGGGATCTCCGTGACCAGCGAGACCAACTATCTGTCTCCTTGCTAACACTAAGCTGGGTGGCAGTGTGAGCTGTGAGGAGGATGCTAAGAGGCTGCAGGGTGACTTGGACAGGTTAGGGGAGTGGGCAAGTGCATGGCAGATGCTGTATAATGTAGATAAATGTGAGGTTATCCACTTTGGGGGCAAAAACAGGAAGGCAGATTATTATCTGAATGGTGACAGATTAGGAAAGGGGGAGGTGCAACGAGACCTGGGTGTCATGGTACATCAGTCATTTAAAGTTGGCATGCAGGTACAGCAGGCGGTGAAGAAGGCCAATGGCAAGTTGGCCTTCATAGCGAGAAGATTTGAGTATAGGAGCAGGGAGGTCTTACTGCAGTTGTATAGGGCCTTGGTGAGGCCACAGCTGGAATATTGTGTACAGTTTTGGTCTCCTAATCTGAGGAAGGACGTTCTTGCTATTGAGGGAGTGCAGCGAAGGTTCACCAGACTGATTCCCGGGATGGCAGGACTGACATATGAAGAAAGATTGGATCGACTAGGCTTATATTCACTGGAGTTTAGAAGAATAAGAGGGGATCTCATAGAAACAAAAAAATTCCGATGGGATTGGATCGGTTAGATGCAGGAAGAATGTTCCTGATGTTGGGGAAGTCCAGAACCAGGGGTCACAGTCTAAGGATAAGAGGTAAGCCATTTAGGACCGAGATGAGGAGAAACTCAGAGAATTGTGAACCTGTGGAATTCTCTACCACAGAAAGTTGTTGAGGCCAGTTCGTTAGATATATTCAAAAGGGAGTTAGATGTGGCCCTTACGGCTAAAGGGATCAAGGGGTATGGAGAGAAAGCAGGAAAGGAGTACTGAATTTGCATGATCAGCCATGATCATATTGAATGGTGGTGCAGGCTCGAAGGGCCAAATGGCCTGCTCTTGCACCTGTTTTCTATGTCTCTATGTTAACCAATGAGATTTAAGGATTGAGAAACAGAGGAACGACAGAGAAGGAAATATGATGAATTCGAGGCAAATAGGGTACAGAAAGAGAAATAAAGAGCGGGGAAGAAAGACTGGATTAAGAAAGAGAGAGGGAAAAGAAACTGAAATTTGAAACTTTTAAAATCTCCAACAATAATTGATTACCTGCAGGAATGAGATTGTACACTTTAAATTGTTCCCTTTCTGGGAGGGAGAGGATGATTGGTGTTACATTAACAATTGTCACATTGTTAAAAAGCTACTTGCACTCTTAATGACCAGACTTTCTGTGGCGAGTTTTCTGCGGCCAATTAATGTGCAAATCCAGCAAGTACTTGAAGCTAACGGGGAGACTGAGGGCAAGACGCCGTTTGTGCGACTCAAAGTGCGGAGCGTCGTAAATCAGGCAGCATGTTCTGGAGATTCCCGACCCATTCGCTGGCCGCTTTGCGGAATTATGACGGCCTGCGTCGTTCACACCCTGTTATCAATCCGGCAAGATCCGGCCCCTTGTTTTTGATCCCTCACTTTTTCTCTTCTCCCCACCTTCGGGCCCTGACTGACACGAGGGCGCAACATCTCACCCAACAGGCCATCCTGAGCATTGGCAGGACGGTCAACTGATCAGGGCCCTCACAGCCCAGCTCCCTCTCCTGTCCTCACCTGTTGCCAGCTCGAATCAAGGGCTGCTGAGGCGAATTGCATCACTCTTCGCATCACCTGGGTTGAGATCACAGACAAACTCCGCGTCCCCCAGAGCCTGTACCTAAGATCTTCCTTCATCATTTCTTTAATTCATTCTCGGGATGTGGGCGTCGCTGCCAAGACCAGCATTTATTGCCCGTCCCTAACTGCCGCTTGAGAAGGTGGAGGTGAGACTTATTGCTTGCTGGGCTGCTTCAGACAGCAATTAAATACCACCCACATTGGAGTAGGACGGGAGTCACATATGGCCAGTGTTGTGATCCTAACACAGATGAGACTGCACCCAGGGAAGTTAAAGTAACAGTGACCTCAGTCTTTATTAAGACACTCCAGAGTGAGGAACAGGCCTTAGGGGCCGGCTTATATACAGTGCTCCCAAGGAATGCTGGGATCTCTTGGGATTTCAGGGGATGCGCTCCCTGGTGGCAGAGCATGGGAGTGCATGCTTTACAGATACATAACATCACTCCCCCCCCCAAAGTCAAAGTGAAAACTATTTACAAGGTGAGGCGGTCGGGAGCCTTTCTTTCCCTGGTAGACCGCCTCGGTACAAATGTCTGTTCTGGTGTGTTGGCTGTGCTCTCGCTGGGCTGGCGTGTTGTTGGCCCTGCAGGGCTGCTGGGTGAGCCTGGCCTTGCTGGGCTGTTGGGTGTGATGGGTTCAATTTCCTGGTCCGAGGTGGTTTCGTTGATCCTTTGTGTGTGTGTTGTGGGCTCAAAAAAGATGGTGTCTGCTGTGGGTTGTTCAGTGCAGTCTGTGAACCACAGCCTCGTTTGGTCCAGGTGCTTTCTGCAAATTTGTCCATTGTCTAGTTTGACTGTAAACACCCTACTCCCTTCTTTAACGATCACCATGCCCGCGATCCACTTGGGACCATGTACATAGTTTAGCACATACACAGGGTCATTCAGATCAATTTCCCGTGACACAGTGGCACGACCATCGTTTACATTTTGTTGCTGCCGCCTGCTCTCTACCTGATCATGCAGGTTGGGATGAACCAGCGAGAGTCTGGTTTTAAGTGTCCTTTTCATGAGTAGCTCAGCCGGGGGCACCCCTGTGAGCGAGTGGGGTCTCGTGCGATAGCTGAGCAGTACTCGGGACAGGCGGGTTTGGAGTGAACCTTCTGTGACTCGTTTGAGGCTCTGTTTGATTGTTTGTACTGCCCGCTCTGCCTGCCCATTGGAGGCTGGTTTAAACGGGGCCGAGGTGACATGTTTGATCCCATTGTGGGTCATGAATTCTTTAAATTCGGCACTGGTGAAACATGGCCCGTTGTCATTGACCAATATGTCAGGCAGGCCGTGGGTGGCAATCATAACCCTCAGGCTTTCAATGGTAGCAGTGGCGGTGCTTCCCGACATTATTTCACATTTAATCCATTTTGAAAAAGCATCCAACACCACCAGGAACATTTTACCGAGAAACGGGCCCGCATAGTCGACATGGATCCTCGACCATGGTCTGGAGGGCCAGGACCACAAACTTAGTGGTGCCTCTCTGGGCACGTTGCTCAACTGAGCACACACACTGCATTGCCGTACACAGGACTCTAAGTCAGAGTCGATACCGGCCCACCACACGTGGGATCTGGCTATCGCTTTCATCATTACTATACCCGGGTGTGTGCTGTGGAGATCCGAGATGAACGTCTCCCTACCCTTTTTGGGTAGCACTACGCGGTTACCCCACAACAGGCAATCTGCCTGAATGGACAGCTCGTCCTTTCGCCGCTGGAACGGCTTGATTAGCTCTTCATTTCAACGGGGATGCTGGCCCAGCTCCCCTGCAGTGCATAGTTTTTTTTACGAGGGACAGCAAAGGATCGTGGCTGGTCCAAGTCCTAATCTGGCGGGCCGTGACAGGTGATTTATCATTTTCAAATGCTTCCATGACCATCAACAAGTCTGCGGGCTGCGCCACCATCAGCAAGTTTGCAGACTGCGCCATTTCCACTGCTGTGGTGGGTAATGGTAGCCGACTGAGAGCATCCGCACAGTTCTCGGTGCCTGGCCTGTGGCGGATGGTACAGTTATACGCTGATAGCGCGAGTGCCCACCTTTGTATGCGGGCTGAGGCATTAGTATTTATCCCCTTGTTTTCAGCGAACAGGGATATGAGGGGCTTGTGATCGGTTTCCAGCTCAAATTTGAGGCCAAACAGGTACTGATGCATTTTCTTTACTCCGAACACACACGCTAATGCCTCTTTCTCAATCATGCTGTAGGCCCTCTCGGCCTTAGACAAGCTCCTGGAAGCATAGGCAACTGGTTGCAACTTCCCCACAACGTTAGCTTGTTGTAATACACACCCGACTCCGTACAACGACGCATCACATGCTAACACAAGTCTTTTACGTGGGTTATACAATACAAGCAGCTTGTTGGAGCATAAAATGTTTCTGGCTTTCTCAAAAGCAATTACTTGTTTTTTTCCCCATACCCAGTTCTCACCTTTACGCAATAACACATGTCGGGGCTCGAAGAGGGTGCTTAACCCCGGTAGGAAGTTACCAAAATAGTTGAGGAGTCCCAGGAACGACCGCAGCTCCGTGACAGTCTGTGGCCTGGGCGCGTTCCTGATAGCCTCTGTCTTGCATCTGTGGGCCGAATGCCGTCCGCCGCAATCTTTCTCCCCAAAAACTCCACTTCTGTTGCCACGACGACGCATTTCGATCGCTTCAGCCGCAGCCCTACATGATATAGTTGCTGGAGGACCTCCTCCAGGTTTTGTAGGTGCTCGACGGTGTCCTGACCCGTGACCAATATGTCATCCTGAAAAATCACCGTGCGTGGTACCGACTTGAGTAGGCTCTCCATGTTTCTCTGGAGATCACTGCAGCCGACCGAATTCCAAACGGGCATCTGTTGTAAATGAACAGTCCTTTGTGCGTGTTGATGCAAGTGAGGCCCTTCAAAGACTCCTCCAGCTCCTGCGTCATGTAGGCCAAAGTCAGGTCGAGATTGGTGAATGTCCTGCCAGCGTCGCAAATAGGTCGTCTGCCTTAGGTAGCGGATATTGGTCCTGTAGCGAGAAACGAATAATAGTTACTTTATAATCGCCGCAAATCCTGACCGTGCCATCACATTTGAGTACTGGAATAATCGGGCTGGCCCACTTGCTGAATTCCACTGGGGAGATGATGCCCTCGCATTGTAGCCTGTCCAGCTCAATTTCCACTCTCCCTCATCATGTGATGTACCACTCGCGCCTTGTGGTGAATGTGTCATGCCTCTGGGACCAAGTGGATCTGCACCTTCGCCCCGGAAAAGTTTCCAATGCCTGGCGCAAAAAGGGAAGGAAATTTGTTGAGACCCTGGTTACATGAGGCCTCATCGACATGTGATAGCGCACGGATGTCTTCCCAGTACCAGTGAATTTTGCCCAGCCAGCTCCTTCCAAGCAGTGTGGGGCCATTGCCCAGGACAATCCAGGGTGGCAGTTCGTGCACCGTGCCCTCATAGGTGACCTTGACCATGGCGCTGCCCAGGACAGTGATGAGCTGTTTGGTGTACGTTCTCAGTTTCGTGTGGATGGGGCTCAGGGCTGGTTTGAGTGACTTGTTGCACCACAGTCGCTCAAACATCTTTTTACTCATGATGGATTGGCTAGCGCCAGTGTTCAGTTCCATGGCTACTGGTAAGCCATTCAATTTTACGTTTAGCATTATAGGTGGACATTTCATCGAAAATGTGTGCACCACGTGTACTTCAGCATCTGCCTCCTCTCTCTGAGGCTTGAAATTGATTTGATCCACCATGGACCGATCTTCCTCTGCCACGTGGTGGTTAGCAGATTTTGCAGAGGTGCCCCATTGTTCCACAGCTCTTGCAAACATACCCTTTGAAGTGGCATGAATAGGCTGAATAGAAGCCTCCACAACGCCAACAAGGTGTGAATTGCCTTGCATTCATCCTTTGTTGCGGACTCTGAGTCATCTGGGTCACCTGAGGCCTGCTGGCAGTTGCAGACTCGTGGTTTCTGCCCTGTACATTTCTGCTCACAAACACAGTTCCAGTTAATTTATGAACATTGCTAGCACTTGTGTGCTGAGAGATTTGTTTGGTGTTATCACTGGTGGACATAAACGCCTGTGCTATCGCAATGGCCTTATTGAGGGTCGGTGTCGCTACAGTCAAAAGTTTTCGTAGGATGGTCTCATGGCCAATGCCCAGTAAAAAAAAGTCTCTGAGCATCTGCTCCAGGTAGCCATCAAACTCACATTGTCCTTCAAGCCGCCTTAGCTCGGTGACGTAGCTCGCCACTTCCTGACTTTCAGATCGCTGGCAGGTGTAGAACCGATACCTCGCCATCAGCACGCTCTCCCTCGGGTTAAGATGCTCAAGAACCAGTGTACACAGCTCCTCATACGACTTATCTGTGGGTTTCACCGGAGCCAGAAGATTCTTCATGAGGCTGTAGGTCGGTGCCCCGCAGACCGTGAGGAGGACCGCTCTCCTTTTTGCAGCACTTCCTTCTCCGTCCAGCTCGTTGGCTATAAAGTACTGGTCTAGCCATTCGACCTAGGCTTCCCAGTCCTCACCCTCCGAGAACTTCTCCAGGATGCCCACAGTTTGCTGCATCTTTGCGTTGGATTTATATACTTGTCACCAGTTGTTGTGTTCCTAACTCAGGTGAGACTGCACACAGGGAGGTTAAAGTAACAGTGACCTCAGTCTTTATTAAGACACTCCAGAGTGAGTAACTGGCCTTAGGGGCCGGCTTATATACAGTGCTCCCAAGGGATGCTGGGATTCCTTGGGACTTCAGGGGATGTGCTCGCTGGTGGCAGAACATGGGAGTGCATGCTTTACAGATACACAACAGCCAGGACAGCAGGTTTCCTTCCTTAAAGGACATCAGTGAACCAATTGGGATTTTATGACAATCCGACAGCTTCATAGTCACTTTAACTGATACCAGATTTTTATTTGCATATCATTTTAAATTGTATTCAAATTCGCAAACTGCCCATGCTGAGATTTCTGGATTACTTGTTCTTAAAACATAGCCTTTGAGTTTCTGTGCACAAAGAACCTCTCTAAGCTGGGAGCCTAGCAAGCAACAATATTGGCATAAAGTCTCGAGGGGTCAAAGGCATGAATGAAGGTTTCAGTAGTGGATGCGCTGAGGGAGGGATGGATTGAGAGATGTTGCAGATATGCCAATGGTCCTTCTAGGTGAGTGAGAGTAGGCAGGGGGGGGCTTAACGATGAGCTCAGTGTTGAACATCTCACCGAGGTTGTGAGCGGTGTGGTTCAGTCTGATAGAATGCGCCGGGGAAGGGGATGGAGTCACTGTCAAGGGTATGTAGACGGTACGTGGGAGCTGAACGCAATACTTTTGGCCTAGTTGATGTTGACCCAAGTGATGATGTCACTCATCTATGATGGTATCAGACAGTCTCACAGCACAAGGGCAGTGGAGGGGGTCAACAGAGAAACATGGAAACATGGAAAATAGGTGCAGGAGCAGGCCATTCGGCCCTTCGAGCCTGCACCGCCATTCAATAAGATCATGGCTGATCATTCCCTCAGTATATGCTAGGTTTGTTCTCATTGGAACAGAGGAGGTTGAGAGGTGACTTCATTGAGGTGTACAAAATATTGAGGGGCCTGGACATAGTGGACAGCAAGGGTCCGCTTTCCACCGGTGGAGGGGTCCACCATGAGGGAGCATAGCCCCAAGATGGTTGGTGGAAGGTCGAGAGGTGGTACAGAGATCGAGCTGGGTATCGCCAGTGTGCAGATCGAAGCATTCAGTTCTTTGCTCTGTGAGACCATCCTGGAATGTTTTATTCTGTATCTAACCCATGCTGTACCTGCCCTGGGAGTGTTTGATGGGACAGTGTAGAGGTAGCTTTACTCTGTATCTAACCTGTGCTGTACCTGCCCTGGGAGTGTTTGATGGGGCAGTGTAGAGGGAGCTTTACTCTGTATCTAACCCCGTGCTGTACCTGCCCTGGGAGTGTTTGATGGGACAGTGTAGAGGGAGCTTTACTCTGTATCTAACCCGTGCTGTACCTGCTCTGGGAGTGTTTGAGGGGACAGTGTAGAGGGAGCTTTACTCTGTATCTCACCCGTGCTGTACCTGCCCTGGGAGTGTTTGATGGGACAGTGTAGAGGTAGCTTTACTCTGTATCTAACCTGTGCTGTACCTGCCCTGGGAGTGTTTGATGGGGCAGTGTAGAGGGAGCTTTACTCTCTATCTAACCCGTGCTGTACCTGCCCTGGGAGTGTTTGATGGGGCAGTGTAGAGGGAGCTTTACTCTGTATCTAACCCGTGCTGTACCTGCTCTGGGAGTGTTTGAGGGAACAGTGTCGAGGGAGCTTTACTCTGTATCTAACCCCGTGCTGTACCTGCCCTTTGATTCTGACAGTGGCTGGCTGGAATTGAATGGGATCCGTTGCCCAGCACTAACATCCCTCACCTTGACAAGCACAAGACTGACATTTAAAAAATAATAAGCAGAAACTTTCTGGTGACTGAATGTGTAAGAGTGCAAGTCCCACTGTGCAGAAATACACCATCAATCATTCCGGGGATGTATTTATAGTCTCTGTATTTCGGAACACACAGAAGCTTTGCAAAAACCCTGGGTAGAGCCCCACAGCTCCCAGCAGCTAGCAGAATGCCATGTTAAATGCTCGCTACTGGCGAGGGGCTAATTGTGCAACAATGATTGAGGCTCCTCAGTTGGGCCCAGATGATCGATATCGGCCTCAGCTTCTCACAAGGAAAGAGGCGGAGAGAGACAGATTTTTGAACGTTAAGTGGGGCCTTGGCCTATGTGCGCTCTGGTAGGACCATGCGAACGATAGGGTGATTTCTGGAGCGCAGAGAATTGTGGGTACTGCAGCCGCCATTACTGACTGGTTGATCTGTCAGGTGACCAATGGTGGGAGCGGGGCGGCAGTAGGCAGGAGTGATGAAAGCTCCCTGAATCCAAGCAGAGTTGGGAATCCTTTGTCCACACTCACAGACATACACACACTCACACACGTCCTGGTGTCACTGGATAGTGAGCAGGAGCAAGGGCGTCAGTGGTTATGGGGAGCGGGCAGAGAAGTGGAGTTGAGTCCAGGATCAGTTCAGCCATGATCTTATTGAATGGCGGAGCAGGGTCAAGGTGCCACATGGCTGACTCCTGCTCCTAATTCACGGCCCAGATCTTGCTGCAACAGGCCCCATTAGTTTGACTTGTTCCTGCACACTTCAGCTGTAAAATCTTTGGGTCTGTAAATTGCTGGGAGTGCTTGCTGATAACGGTATGGGGAGGGCAGTGGGCCAGCGGGGAACCTCTTATCAGCAAGAGCAGACATTGATGACGAGATCCAACACCACCTCCAGTGCACCAGTGAAGCCTTCAGCCATCTGAGGAAAAGAGTGTTTGAAGGCCAGGCCCTCAAATCTACCACCAAGCTCATGATCTACAGGGCTGTAGTAATACCCACCCTCCTGTATGGCTCAGAAACATGGACCGTGTACAGTCGACGCCTCAAGTCGCTGGAGAAATACCACCAACGATGTCTCCGCAAGATCCTATAAATCCCCTGGAAGGACAGACGCACCAACGTTAGCGTCCTCAACCAGGCCAACATCCCCAGCATTGAAGCACTGACCACACTCGATCAGCTCCGCTGGGCAGGCCACATAGTTCACATGCCAGATACGAGACTCCCAAAGCAAGCGCTCTATTTGGAACTCCTTCATGGCAAACGAGTCAAAGGTAGGCAGAAAAAACGTTACAAGGACACGCTCAAAGCCTCCATGATAAAGTGCAACATCCCCACTGACACCTGGGAGTTCCTGGCCAAAGGCCGCCCGAAGTGGAGGAAGTGCATCCGGGAGGTCGCTGAACACTTCGAGTCTCGTCGCCGAGAGCATGCAGAAACCAAGCGCAGGCAGCAGAAGGAGCGTGCAGCAAACCTGTCCCACCCACACTTTCCCTCAACGATTCTCTGTCCCACCTGTGACAGGGACTGTGGTTCTCGTATTGGACTGTTCAGCCAGCTAAGAACCCATTTTAAGAGTGGAAGCAAGTCTTCCTCGATTCCGAGGGACTGCCTATGATGCTGATGAGTGGGGACCTCAGTGAACATCGGGACCAACAATCTATCTCCTTCACCAACGGGATTGAAGGATTGAGAAAGAAATAGAAGAACGAGGGAGAAGGACATCACGTGAATTAGTATCGAATCCGGTGCAGAAAGAGAGAGAAAGGTCAGATTGAGAGACAAAAGGACAAGGAGAGATGGAAGGGCTTCTGATTGAGATAGCTAAGGGAAGGGCTTCTGATTGAGATAGCTAAGGGAAGGCCCAAGATCCAGAGTGAAGGGGATGAGCAAGGTTGAAAAGAGTAGGATAGAAGAGGAGTTAAATTGAGAAGCAAAGTTTAGACAGTGCAAGTCAAGCTTCAGGCAGGAGAGACGTGGTCCAAATGGTCTATTTCATGGTTTCTAGGCACGCGACAGAAAGGTACACCGCACCACCGGCGGGTATACACAGTACCTATCCCCAGTGGGTATACACAGTATCTGTGCCCATTAGGTATACCCTGTCCCTATCCCCAGCAGGTATACACATTATCTGCCCCCAGCGGGAGTACACATTATCTGCCCCCAGCGGGTATACACTTTATCTGCCCCCAGCAGGTATAACATATATCTGTCCCCAGTGGGTATACCCTGTACCCATCCCCAGCAGGTATACACAATATCTGCCCCCAGCAGGTATACACAGCATCTTCCCCCAGTGGGTATATACAGTACCTATCCCCAGTGGGTATACCCTGTATCTATCCCCAGTGGGTATACCCTGGACCTATCCCCAGCGGGTTTACACATTATCTGCCCCCAGCGGATATACACTGTATCTTCCCCCAGCAAGTATACAGAGTATCTGCCCCCAGCGGGTATACCCTGTACGCATCCCCAGCAAGTATACACAGTATCTGCCCCCAGCAGGTATACACAGTATCTTCCCCCAGTGCATATACACAGCACCTATCCCCAGTGTATATAGAAACATAGAAACATAGAAAATAGAAAATGGCAGGAGTAGGCCATTCAGCCCTTCGAGCCTGCACCACCATTCAATATGATCATAGCTGTTCATGCAACTTCAGTACCCCATTCCTGCTTTTTCTCCATACCCTTTGATCCCTTTAGCTGTAAGGCCATGTCTAACTCCCTCTGGAATATATCCAACGAACGAACTGGCATCAATAATTCTCTGTGGTAGGGAATTCCACAGGTTACCAACTCTCTGAGTGAAGAAGTTTCTCCTCATCTCAGTCCTAAATGGCTTACCCCTTATCCTTAGACTGTGCCCCCTGGTTCTGGACTTCCCCAACATCAGGAACATTATTCCTGCATCTAACCTGTCCAGTCCCGTCACAATTTTATATGTTTCTATGAGATCCCCTCTCATCCTTCTAAATTCCAGTGAATAAAGGCCCAGTCGATCCAATCTCTCCTCATGTGTCAGTCCTGCCATCCCTGGAATCAGTCTGGTGAACCTTCGCTGCGCTCCCTCTCGAGCAAGAACGTTTTTCCTCAGATTCGGAGAACAAAACTGAACACAAATGTTCCAGGTGAGGCCTCACCAAGGCCCTGTACAATTGCAGTAAGACCTCCCTGCTCCGATACTCAAAACTCAACATACCATTTGCCTTCTTCACCGCCTGCTGTATCTGCATGCCAACTTTCAATGGCTGATGTACCATGACACCCAGGTCTCGTTGCACCTCCCCTTTTTCTAATCTGCCGCCATTCAGATAATATTCTGCCTTCATATTTTTGCCCCCAAAGTGGATAACCTCACATTTATCCACATTATACTGCATCTGCCATGCATTTGCCTACTCACCTAACCTGTCTAAGTCACCCTGCAGCCTCTTAGCGTCCTCCTCACAGCTCACACCGCCACCCAGCTTAGTGTAATCTGCAAACTTGGAGATATTACACTCAATTCCTTCATCTAAATCATTGATATATATTGTAAATAGCTGGGGTCCCAGCACTGAGCCCTGCGGCACCCCACTAGTCACTGCCTGCCATTCTGAAAAGGACCCATTTATCACAACTCTCTGCTTCCTGTCTGCCAACCAGTTTTCTATCCATGTCAGTACATTACCTATCCATGTCAGTACCATACCATGTGCGTTAATGTTGCACACCAATCTCTTGTGTGGGACCTTGCCAAAAGCCTTTTGAAAGTCCAAATATATCACATGCACTGGTTCTCCCTTGTCCACTCTACTAGTTACATCCTCTAAAAAATTCCAGAGGATTTGTCCATCATGATTTACCTTTCATAAATCCATGTTGACTTGGACTGATCCTGTCACAGCTTTCAAAATGCGACGTTATTTCATCTTTAATAATTGATTCCAACATTTTCTCCACTACTGATGTCAGGTTAACTGGTCTATAATTAACCACCTTCTCTCTCCCTCCCTTCTTAAAAAGTGGTGTTACATTAGCTACCCTCCAGTCCATAGGAACTGCTCCAGAGTTGATAGACTGTTGGAAAATGATCACCAATGCATCCACTATTTCTAGGGCCACTTCCTTAAGTACTCTGGGATGCAGACTATCAGGCCCTGGGGATTTATCGGCCTTCAATCCCATCAATTTCCCTAACACAATCTTCCGCCTAATAAGGATATCCTTCAGTTCCTCCTTCTCACTAGACTCTCGGTCCCCTAGTACTTCCGGAAGGTTATTTGTGTTCTCCTTCGTGAAGACAGAACCAAAGTATTTGTTCAACTGGTCTGCCATTTCTTTGTTCCCCATTATAAATTCACCTGAATCTGACTGCAAGGGACCTACGTTTGTCTTCACTAATCTTTTTCTCTTAACATATCTATAGAAGCTTTTGCAGTCAGTTTTTATGTTCCCGGCAAGCTTCCTCTCATAGTCTATTTTCCCCCTCCTAATTAAAACCTTTGTCCTCCTCTGCTGAATTCTAAATTTCTCCCAGTCCTAAGGTTTGCTGCTTTTTCTGGCGAATTTATATGCCTCTTCCTTGGATTTAACACGATCCTTAATTTCCCTTGTTAGCCACGGTTGAGCCGCCTTCCCCGTTTATTTTTACTCCAGACAGGGATGTACAATTGTTGAAGTTCATCCATGTGATCTTTAAATGTTTGCCATTGCCTATCCACCGTCAACCCTCTAAGTATCATTTGCCAGTCTATTCTAACCAGTTCACGTCTCATACCATCGAAGTTACCTTTCCTTAAGTTCAGGACCCTAGTCTCTGAATTAACTGTGTCACTCTCCATCTTAATAAAGAATTCTACCATATTTATGGTCACTCTTCCCCAAGGGGCCTCGCACAACAAGATTGCTAATTAGTCCTTTCCCATTACACATCACCCAGTCGAGAATGGTCAGCCCTCTAGTTGGTTCCTCAACATATTGGTCGAGGAAACCATCCCTAATAAACTCCAGGAAATCTTCTTCCATTGTATTGCTACCAGTTTGGTTAGCCCAATCTATATGTAGATTAAAGTCACCCATGATAACTGCTGTACCTTGATTGCACGCATCCCTAATTTCTTGTTTGATGCCGTCCCCAACCTCACTACTTCTGTTTGTTGGTCTGTACACAACTCCCACTAGCGTTTTCTGCCTTTTGGTATTCCGCAGCTCCAGCCATACAGATTCCACATCATCCAAGCTAATGTCCTTCCTTACTATTGCATTAATTTCCTCTTTAACCAGCAATGCTACCCCACCTCCTTTTCTTTTCTGTCTGTCCTTCCTGAATGTTGAATACCCCTGGATGTTGAGATCCCAGCCTTGGTCACCCTGGAGCCATGTCTCCATGATGCCAATTATATCATATTCATTAATAGCTGCCTGTACAGTAAATTCGTCCACCTTATTAAGAATACTCCTCGAATTGAGGCAAAGAGCCTTCAGGCTTGTCTTTTTGACACACTTTGCCCTTTTAGAATTTTGCTGCAATGTGGCCCTTTTTGATTTTTGCCTTGGGTTTCTCTGCCCTCTACTTTTACTTTTCTTCTTTCTATCTTTTGCTTCTGCCCCTATTCTACTTCCCTCTGTCTCCCTGCAAAGGTTCCCATTCCCTGCCATATTAGTTTAACTCCCTCCCCAACAGCATTAGCAAACACTCCCCCTAGGACATTGGTTCCGTTCCTGCCCAGGTGCAGACCGTCCAGTTTGTACTGGTCCCACCTCCCCCAGAACCAGTTCCAACGCCCCAGAAATTTGAATCCCTCCCTTCTGCACCACTCCTCAAGCCACGTATTCATCTGCGCTATCCTGCGATTCCTACTCTGACTAGCACGTGGCACTGGTATTACTACCTTTGAGGTCCTACTTTTTAATTTAATTCCTAGCTCCCTAAATTCAGCTTGTAGGACCTCATCCCGTTTTTTACCTATATCGTTGGTACCTATATGGCTGTTCACCCTCCCCCTTCAAAATGCCCTGCACCCGCTCCGAGACATCCTTGACCCTTGCACCACGGAGGCAACATACCATCCTGGAGTCTCGATTGCAGCCGCAGAAACACCTATCTATTCCCCTTACAATCGAATCCCCTATCACTATAGCTCTCCTACTCTTTATCCTCCCCGCCTGTGCAGCAGAGCCACCCATGGTGCCATGAACTTGGCTGCTGCTGCTCTCCCCTGATGAGCCATCCCCCTCAACAGTACCCAAAGCGGTGTATCTGTTTTGCAGAGGGATGACCACAGGAGACCCCTGCACTACCTTCTTTCCACTGCTCTTCCTGTTGGTCACCCATTCTCTATCTGGCTGTGTACCCTTTACCTGCGGTGTGGCCAACTCGCTAAACGTGCTATTCATGACATCCTCAGCATCGCGGATGCTCCAGAGTAAATCCACCCGCAGCTCCAGTGCCGCAATGCAGTCTGTCAGGTGCTGCAGGCGGATACACTTCCCGCACATGTAGACGTCAGGGACACTGGAAGCGTCCCTGAGTTCCCACACAGCACAGGAGGAGCATAACACATGTCCGAGCTCTCCTGCCATGACTTAACCCCTAGATTAGCTTAATTTGGCAACAACAATGATAAAGGTTACCTACTGATAGGGAAAAGAAAATGAAAAACTACTCACCAATCACCAGCCAATCACTTATCCCCTTGGCTGTGACATCACCTTTCAATTTCTTTCTACTTCTTTGTTTACCTTCTGCCCCTGCACCAGCTGGCCTTTATAGGCCTCACGAACTCCCGCTCCGCCTCCTCGATGCTGCCGCCGATCACCGGACTCCCGCTGGGCCTTTATAGGCCTCACGAACTCCCGCTCCGCCTCCTCGACGCTGCATACACAGTATCTGTCCCCAGCAGGTATAACACTGTATCTGCCCCCAGTGGATATACACGCTATTTCCTCCAAGCGGGTATACACAGTACCTGCCCCCTACTGTTACACCCTGTCCCTGCCGAACAAATAGTATTTGATAACTCCCCTGTGAAGCACCTTGTAACGTTTTACCACGTTAAATGCACGTTGTTTTACACTGTGGTATATATGGAGCCTGTTGGCGGGTGTCGTGTGTACTAACTGATGGTTGGCACAGGGTACACCCATTGGTGATAGAAACACGGGGGCCAAAATTGAGCCCCGCCCCAAATGGGGCACACCTACCATTTTATGAAGTGTTGTTCTGCCCCAATCCATGGTGCCGGAGAATCCAGAGAAATGCAGGACTTGGAAGTTTTTTTTCACTTGCAGCGGTGCACCGGGGCGGCAGTGCAGGCGGGTCGGAGCGGCTGTCGCTCCGAGTCATCAGTGCCGTGCAGACACGTCACATCGCCGCATCCTCATCAGTTATAGGGGAGGGCTGCTGCGAGCTCTGCAGCCACTTTAGTGGCAAACGCTGGGCCACCAGGGAGGGTTTAAGCCGGGCCAGCGGTCCAGCATGCAAGGAGGGGTGGCAGGCTGCCTGTTGGCGGCCCGGCTGAACCCGTGGGCATAATTATCGGCCCGACCGGGCAGTCGGCCGACAATAGAAGATAAGGTGGAGTCGCCGGCATCGAGATCTCCCCTTTAAGGGCGGACGCACCGACCAGCCACAGTCAGCTCCCCGCCGGGGAAAGCTGTCGGGGGCACTGACCGGTGGCACCACTCCTGTGGGGCAATTCCACCTGGAGGTCGGAAAGGGGGTCGCCGCTGGTTGGTGTTTGGTCGGCACGTGCCCGACGCGGCGGGAAAACGGGTAAAGCGGTAACCTGTTCCCGCTGCTTCCGGCCCGGGGGCAATTCTGATGGGTTGGCCCATCCATCTGCCTCCTATCTGCTTTATTCCCGCCTCTTATGAAAGGGAAGTCATGTTTGACAAATTTGCTGGAGTTCTTTGAGGATGTAACGAGCAGGGTGGATAAAGGGGAAACCAGTGGATGTGGTGTATTTGGATTTCCAGAAGGCATTCGATAAGGTGCCACATAAAAGGTTACTGTACAAGATAAACATTCATGGGGTTGGGGGTAAATATATTAGCATGGATAGAGGATTGGTTAACTAACAGAAAACAGAGAGTCGGGATAAATGGGACATTTTTCGTTTGGCAAACAGTAACTAGTGGGGTGCCGCAGGGATCGGTGCTGGGTCCTCAACTATTTAATCTATATTACAATATTACTATTACAATCTATCTTAATGACTTGGATGAAGGGACCGAGTTTGCTGATGATACAAAGTTGGATGGCAAAGCAAATTGTGAGGAGGACACAAAAAATCTGCAAAGGGTTATAGACAGGCTAAGTGAGTGGGAAAAAATTTGGCAGATGGCGTATAATGTGGGATAATGTGAGGTCATCCACTTTGGCAGAAAAAATAGAAAATCAAATTATAATTTAAATGGAGAAAAATCGTAAGTGCTGCAGTACAGAGGGACCTGGGTGGCCTTATGCATGAAACACAAAAGTTAGTATGCAGGTAAAGCAAGTGATCAGGAAGGCAAATGGAATGTTGGTCTTTATTGCAAGGGGGATAGAGTATAAAAGCAGAGAAGTCCTGCTACAACTGTACAGGGTATTGGTGAGGTCACACGTGGAGTACTGCATACAGTTTTGGTCTCCGTATTTAAGGAAGGATATACTTGCATTGGAGGCTGTTCAGAGAAGGTTCACTAGGTTGATTCCGGAGATGAAGTGGTTGACTTATGAAGATAGGTTGAGTAGGTTGGGCCTTTACACATTGGAGTTCAGAAGAATGAGAGGTGATCTTATCGACACATATAAGATAATGAGGGGGCTCGACAAGGTGGATGCAGAGAGGAGATTTTCACTCATAAGGGAAACTAAAACTAGGGGACATCGTCTCAGAATAAGGGGCCATCATTTAAAACTGAGATGAGGAGGAATTTTGTCTCTCAGAGAGTTGTAAATCTGTAGAATTCTCTGCCCCGGAGAGCTGTGGAGGCTGGGTCATTGAATATATTTAAGGCGGAGATAGACAAATTTTTGAGCAATAAGGAAATAAAGGGAGCGGGCTGGGAAGTGGAGCTGAGTCATGATCAGATCAGCCATGATCTTATTGAATGGCGGAGCAGCCTCGAGGGGTCAAATTGGCTCCTACTGCTCCTATTTCTTATGTTCTTATGTTCTTAGAGGCGTTAATGGTGCTTATAGAGGGGGGCAAGGTATTCCCACTGTTGGCGGTATAGTGAGTAACTACTAGTGATGGTATAATGAGTAACTACTAGAGATAGTATAGTGAGTAACTACTAGTGATGGTATAACGAGTAACTACTAGAGATAATATAGTGAGTAACTACTAGTGATGGTATCATGAGTAACTACTAGTCATCATCATCATTATAGGCGGTCCCTCGAAACGAGGATAACTTGCTCCCACGCCAAAAAAAGGACGGGTTCACAGGTGTTTCAATAAAGGATCTGAACTACATCCTGAAGGGTGGAAGATGACTGTGCGTGCATTTTTTTTAACGTGTGATGACCGTTGCACACCAGCACCACACGGGCTTGACAGAGCTAGGTCTTGGTCCAGTAGCAAGGATTAACCAGGACGACTGGAGACCAGCTCTGCTGCACGGACCTAGTGCGCACACATATCGTAGTGTGGACTGATCCGTGTTGCCCCTGGGCCCTGAACTCACGCCTCTCCTGGGCCCTGATCACATCCCTACTACTAGTGATGCTATAGTGATTAACTACCAGTGATAGTATAGTGTGTAACTACTGGTGATGGAACAGTGAGTAACTACTAGCGATAGTATACTAACTACTAGCGATAATATAGTGAGTAAATACTGGTGATGGTATAGTGATTAATTACTAATGATGGTGTAGTGATTAACTACTAGTAATAGTATAGTGATTAACTACTAATGATGGTGTAGTGAGTAACTACTGGTGATGGTACAGTGATTAACTAATGGCGATAGTATAGTGACTAACTACTAATGATGGTGTAGTGAGTAACTACTCGTGATGGTGTAGTGAGTAACTACTGGTGATGGTGTAGTGAGTAACGACTGGTGATGGTATAGTGATTAACTACTAATGATGGTGTAGTGAGTAACTACTCGCGATAGTATAGTGATTAACTACTAATGATGAGTCGTGAGTAACTACTCGTGATGGTATAGTGAGTAACTACTGGTGATGGTATAGTGAGTAACTACTAGCAATAGTATAGTGAGTAACGACTGGTGATGGTATAGTGATTAACTACTAATGATGGTGCAGTGATTATGTACTAATGATGGTGTAGTGATTCGATAGTATAGTGATTAACTACTAATGATGATGTAGTGAGTAACTACTGGTGATGGTATAGTGAGTAACTACTGGTAATGGTGTAGTGAGTAACTACTAATGGTGCAGTGATTATGTACTAATGATGGTGTAGTGATTCGATAGTATAGTGATTAACTACTAATGATGATGTAGTGAGTAACTACTGGTGATGGTGTAGTGAGTAACTACTGGTGATGGTGTAGTGAGTACAGCTCATCCACTCAGGCCTTGGTATCACAGTTATATGAGAAACCGCTCGACACTGCGCTGCGAACACTGTGTTTTCCATCTGACAGTTCAGAGTCTGCTTTTCCAGCCTCCCATATTTTCATCTGCATAAACTTCCCCTGCTCTGCCCGAGAGCTGCACGTTTACCTGACCTTCCGAATCTACCTCCACCGCCACTCCATTTACTGCTGAGAGAGTTTAAAAAATGGCTTTGTCAATATCTGACCTCGCTTCAACCCTTGTACGAAAGTGAGCTATGCAGTTTGCACTCAATTATTCTCGTTCCCTTTCCCTATCCCCTTCTCCTTCTCGTTTCATCTCTCGCTCCTTTCAGCTGTTTCTCTCCTATCGCTCTTGCTCTCATCTCCTTTTCTCTGTCTCTTCTCATCTTCCTTTTAGTATCTCTCCTTCTATCTCTATCTCTCTCTCCTTTCCTCTCTCTCCTTTCCGCTCCGTCTCTCCTTCCCTCTCTCTTTCTCTGTATCTATTTCCCTCTCTCTTTCTCTCTGTCTCTCCTTCCCTCTTTCTCTGTCTTTCCTTCCCTTTCTCTTTCTCTGTCTCTCATTCCCTCTCTCTGTGTCCCTCTCCTGTCTTTTTCTGCATCTCCCCTCTCACTCCCCCTCTCTTATTCCTGTCATTTTTCAGAGTCGGTTTCCCTCTGCATCTCTAGTCATTATCTTCCCTCTCTTTCCTTTCTCTCTCTGTCTCTCCTCTCACCATCCCCCCCGCCCCCCCCCCCCCCGGACCCCCGCGTCCCACCCCTACCTCTCCCCTCTCAGTTGGTCCAGAGATTTCTCTCTGTATCTGTCCATACTCTCAGCTCCATTACTCTCCTTTATAAAGCGCAAACAATTTATCACATTTCAGCGCTGCCTTTATCTCCAGCCCTTTGGCCTTGCGCGTAAAGAAACAAATGGAGTTTCTGGACTCGTGAGAGCGGCAGCAATTTTTGTTTTCACAGCATGTCCCTGGGAAGGAGCTGAACGGTGGAATAATTGACCTGTCAAGGTTCAGCCGTGACTTTTTCTCTTCACACCAGCAGTGAGGGAAACGAGAAAACAGTTTCTCAGCCAAAGCCAAGTTATATTGTTCATTGCGTCCCCATTTGAGTGCAGTCACCTCCTCCGACACAGTATTACATAGTTGCATGGAGTGTACAGCACAGAAACAGGCCATTGGGCCCCACCGCTCCGTGCCGGGGTTTATGCTCCACACCAGCCCCCTCCCACCCCTCTTCATCTCACCCCATCACCATATCCTTCTATTCCTTTCTCCTTCATGTCTTTATCCGGCTTCCCCTTAAATGCATCAATACTATTCACCTCAACCCCTCCCTGTGGGAGCGAGTTCCACATTCTCACCGCTCTCTGGGGAAAGAGTTTTCTCCTGAATTCCCCATTGGATTTATCAGTGACTGTCTTATATTGATGGCCCCTAGTTCTGGTCTCCCCCACAAGTGGAAACATCTTCTCTACATCTACCCTATCCAACCTCTTTCATAATCTTAATCATCAACATAGGCAGTCCCTCAAAATCGAGGAAGACTTGCTTCCACTCGAAGTTCTCAGGTGACTGAACAGTCCAATACGGGAATTACAGTCTCTGTCACAGGTGGGACAGACAGTGGTTGAAGGAAAGGGTGGGTGGGACTGGTTTGCCGCACGCTCTTTCCGCTTGATTTCTGCATGCTCTCGGTGATGAGACTCGAGGTGCTCAGCGCCCTCCCAGATGCACTTCCTCCACTTAGGGCGGTCTTTGGCCAGGGACTCCCAGGTGTCGGTGGGAATGTTGCACTTTATCAGGGAGGCTTTGAGGGTGTCCTTGTCACATTTCCTCTGTCCACCTGGGGCTCGCTTGCCGTGTAGGAGTTCCGAGTAGAGCGCTTGCTTTGGGAGTCTCGTGTCTGGCATAAGGACAATGTGGCCCGCCCAACGGTGCTGGTCAAGTGTGGTCAGTGCTTCGATGCTGGGGACATTGGCCTGGACAAGGAAGCTAACGTTGGTGCGTCTGTCCTCCCAGGGGATTTATAGGATCTTGCGGAGACATCGTTGGTGGTATTTCTCCAGCGACTTGAGGCGTCTACTGTATATGGTCCATGTTTCTGAGCCATACAGGGTCGAGTGTGGTCAGTGCTTCGATGCTGGGGATGTGCTTTGACCACACATGATCTTAAAGATCTCTATCAGGCCACCCCTCAGTCTTCTCCTTTCAAGAATAAAGAGCCCCAGCCTGTTTAATATTCCCTAGTAGGTATAATCTCCCTGTTCTGGTATCATCCTTGTAAATCTTTTTTAGCATCTTCTTCGGTGCCTTGAGAGTCCTTTTCATAATATGGAGATTGGAACTGTTCACAGCGATCCCAAGTGTGTCCTCACCAAGGTTCAATAAAAGTTTAACATAACATCTCTGCTTTTCAATTCTATCGCTCTAGAAATGAACCCCAGTGCTTGGTTTGCTTTTATTTAATGGGATTGTTAACCTGTGTCCCAGCTGCTGAAAGGGCAGTGACTCCGGTTTGGGGGTAACAGAGTGTTACAGACCGGGTTCAATCCCTGGTCTGTGCTTGAACACATTTATATAGCGTCTTTCGTTTATATAGCGCCTTTCACAACCACTGGATGTCTCAAAGCGCTTTACAGCCAATGAAATACTTTTGGAGTGTCATCATCATTATTAGGCGGTCCCTCGAAGCGAGGATGACTTGCTTCCACGCCAAAAATGGATGAGTTCCCAGGTGTATTAATGAAGGACCTAATATTCCAGAACCCAAACTACATCCTGAAGGGTGGAAGATGCCTGTGCCTGGATTTTTCTAATGTGGGGTGGCCGTTGCACACCAGCCACCACACGGGCTTGGCAGAGCTCGGTCTTGGTCCAGCAGCAAGGGTTACCCAGGACGACCGGAGACCTGCTCTGCTGCACGGACCTAGTGCGCTCACATATCGCAGTGCGGGCTGGGCCCGTGCTGCCCCTGGGCCCTCGCCTCTTCTGGGCCCCCGAACTCTGCCTCTCCCGGGCCCCGATCACATCCCTCTACAATCTCTCGCCGCTCCTTCACCGCAGCATCAAACAGTCAGATGGTTGGATAGCATGACTGGTTGCAGGGAGAGCTCACGCGGTGCTGATCAAACAATGTGCCTCAGCATCAACCTCAAAACAATGTTTCCACTGCAGCGGCACTATCTCCGGGCCTGGCTCGCTCCCATTCACTCACGGGAGTCTCGGGCCCACCCCCGGCTTCGCCACGTGTAGTCACTGTTGTAATGTGGGCAAGGCGGCAGCCAATTTGCGCACAGCAAGCTCCCACACACAGCAATGTGATAATGACCGGATAATCTGTTTTTTTTGTTATGTTGATTGAGGGATAAATATTGGTCAGGACAGCGGGGATAAATCCCCCTGCTCTTCTTCGAACGAGTGCCACGGGATCTTTTACGTCCACCCGAGAGGGCAGACCGGGCTTTGGTTAGTAAGAGGGGGAGTTCCATAGAAATCTTAAAATTAGATCGAGGCCATATAGGAGCGCAATTAGGAACCGTTCATCCACACAAAGGGCCGTGGAAATCTGAAACCCTCTCCCCAAAAAGGCTTTGGATGCTGGAGGTCAATTGGAACTTTCAAGACAAAGAGCGATAGATTTTTGTTGGACAAAGGTATCAAGGTATATGGAGCAACAGCGGATAAATGGAGTTGAGGTGCAAATCAGCCATGATCAAATAGATTGACGGAACAGGCTCGAGAGCCTGAATGGCTTCCTCCGGTTCCTGTGCACTACAACCGATGTCAACAGTCCTGAGCTACGGAGATGGGGGAAAGAATCCACTCCTGTGCTCGCTGACCTACATTGGCTCCCGGTCCGGCAACACCTTAATTTTAAAGTTCTCATCCTTGTGTTCAAACCCCTCCATGGCCTCACCCCTCCCTATCTCTGTAACCTCCTGCATCCCTACAACCTCCTGAGATCTCTGCGCTCCTCCAATTCTGGCCTCTTGAGCATCCCCGATTTTCATCGCTCCACCATCGGCGGCCGGGCCTTCAGCTGCCTGGGCCCCAAGCTCAGGAACTCCCTCCCTAAACCTCGCCGCCTCTCCTCCTTTAAGACGCTCCATAAAACCTATCGCTTTGACCAAGCTTTTGGTCATCTGTCCTAATATCTCTTTGAGTGGCTCGGTGTTAAATGTTGTTGGATAATCCCGTGAAACACCCTGGGATGTTTTATTACGTTTAAAGTGCTATATAAATGCAAATTATTGTTGTTGATTAACTGAACAGTTGTCGGGGGAAGGAGGACCAATAACTCCGTGTGGTTCAATAGGTCGCATATCATCATCATCATCGTAGGCAGGCCCTCGAAATCGAGGAAGACTTGCTTCCACTCTAAAAGTGAGTTCTCAGGTGATTGAACAGTCCAATATGGGAATTACAGTCTCTGTCACAGGGACAGACAGTGGTTGAGGGAAAGGGTGGGTGGGGAATCGTTTGCCGCACGTTCCTTCCGCTGCCTGCGCTTGTTTTCTGCATGCTCTCGGCGACGAGACTCGAGGTGCTCAGTGCCCTCCCGGATGCTCTTCCTCCACTTAGGGCGGTCTTTGGCCAGGGACTCCCAGGTGTCAGTGGGGATGTTGCACTTTATCAAGGAGGCTTTGAGGGTGTCCTTGAAACATTTCCTCTGCCCACCTAGGGCTCGCTTGCCGTGTAAGAGTTCCGAGTAGAGCGCTTGCATGTACTTGCATATAGAGCCACATGTACTCACAGCTTGGCATCGCACATGAACAGCAGTCACTGGGTTGAGGTACCAGAGGGAGCCAGTGATCTACCCACCCTAAATGGGTTCAGTTATGCGGAGACGCTGCACAGACTGGGCTAGTATTCCCTCGAGTGTAGGAGATTAAGGGATGATCTGATCAGGGTGGTTAAGATGATTAGGGGAGTTGATAGGGTAGATGGGGAGAAACTATTTGCTCTGGTGCGGGGGTGGGCGGGGGCGTAAATCCAGCTCAGGGTGGTGAATGTACACCTTGACAACTCACCCACGGGGCTATTCCTCATGTGCATCGAGACAGTCCCAGTCTAAAGTTGGTTTGTAATTCTCTCCCCATCCCTCCAGAGGGTGATGAAAGTTGACATCAATTGTGTTACATAGGAAATATAGGAACAGGCGGAGGCCATTCGGCCCCTCGAGACTGTTCCCCCATTCAATTAGATCACGGCTGATTTGTATCTTAACTCCATCTACCTGCCTTGGTTCCATGATCCTTAATATGCTTTGCCTAACAAAAATCAATCAATCTCAGTTTTAATTTCCAATTGACCCCTAACATCCACAGCCTGTTTTTGGGGGAGAGAGTTCCAGATTCCCACGGCAGTTTGTGTGAAGAAGTGCTTCCTGACATCACCCTTGAACGGCCTGGCTCTAATTTTAAGGTGACGCCCCCTTGTTCTGGACTCCCCCCACCGGAGGGAATAGTTTCTCTCGCTCTACCCTATCGAATCCTTTAATCATCTTAAACCCCTCAGTTAGTTCATCCCTTAAGCTTCTACACTCGAGGGATCACACGCCCAATCTGTGCAACCTGCCCTTGTAATTTAAACCTCTATCATTTAAAGCGGTATCGTTCTGTTGAATCTGCACCGTATTTCCTTCAATATATCCTGCAGTGCCCAGAACTGAACGCAGTATTCCCGATATGGTCTATCCAGAGATTTATGCTATGATAACATACCTTCCACCCTGTTGTATTCCAGCCTCTCGAGATAAAGGCCAACGTTCCATTAGCCTTTTTAATGATTTTTCGTACGTGTTCTCTAGCTTTTAATGATTTATGAACTTGGAACCCTCAATACTCTGATTTGTCTTTCTTAGGTCCAAAGTGGATGACCTCACACTTCCCTGTGCTAAACTCCATCTGCCACAGTTTTGGCCACTTGTTTAATCCGTCCATGTCCATTTGCAACTTTCTGCTCCTGTCTACACTACCTACTGTGAGATGTAAAGGCATTAGAAAGGGTGCAGGGGAGTTTAAAAAAAAAAAATTATTCATTCACGGGATGCGGGCGTCGCTGGCAAGGCCGGCATTTATTGCCCATCCCTAATTGCCCCTTGAGAAGGTGGCGGTGAGCTGCCTTATACAACGGAGTGTCTTGGTAGGCCATTTCAGAGGGCAGTTAAGAGCCAACCACATTACTGTGGGTCTGGAGTCACATATCGGCCAGACCGGATAAGGGCGGCAGATTTCCTTCCCGAAGGGACATTTGTGAACCAGATGGGTTTTTACGACAATCCGGTAGTTTCATGGATGTTACCAGGGAGGAGGGACTTTGGTTCGATGGGGAGGTTGGAAAAAGTTAGGACTGTTCTCCTTGTAACAGAGAAAGTTGAGAGTCGATCCAGTAGAGGTTTTCAAGATGATCAGAGATTTTGACAGAGTAACGAGGGGAAAACCATGCCCTCTGGCGAGTGGGTCAATAACCAGAGGTCACAGATTCAAAACCTTTGCGAAAAGATCTAGCGGGGAGACGAGCAGAACTGTTTTCACCCAGCGTTGTGGGGATCTGGAACACTGGACCTGAAAAGTATCAGTAATTTTAAGAGGGAGGGGGACAGGGGCTTGGGGCTGCGGAACTTAGAGTTACGGACAAGAAACAGGGATGTGGGACTGAGCGACTGCTCTGTCAAAGAGCCGACACAGGCTCGACAGGCCAAATGACCTCCTCCTGGTGCTGTAGGTCTCTCTGAATCTACTGTAGTTTGGTGGCTGTACAATTCATTTGGTTAATTTGCAAAACAAAAGAAATTGTATCATTAAGTACATCTCAACGGCCCCGAGCTCCCAAAAAAAATGAACACTCAACTCTTGCGGAATCAAGCAATTTGATTCCCCTCCCCCCTCCCCATCACGGTGACCCCCGTTCCACACCTTTGAAGCGTAGTCTGCCAGAGTAATCAATCTGCTCTTTTATTGGTGCTTTCTCCAGAATCCCATTAAGAGCACTTTACGGCACAGCGCACGAAATAAAAGCAGTACCAAGTGTTATTGCACATTAGGACATTAAGCACTGTTGCTGCAATTCAACCCTCGATCTCAGCCCCCTCCACTCCCCCCACCCCCCTACCCTCCCCCACCCCCCCCCCCCCCCCCCCCCCCCCGCCTCCAACTCCCATAAAGACATCTGTAAGTCTTCTTAATGCGTAGGGACAAATTCATCATCAGTAACTGAGCGAAGGAACCCAGTGTCCTTGCTTCTTATCATAAAAATGCCGGGATTTACGATTGCTTGCCCACAGCTGGCGAGGTCACGGTGAAAGAGGCCGGTGGAGTTTAGAATGGATCCTGAAAAAGCCGCAGCGAATCATCACATGGCCAAATAGCACAGATTGCTTTCCTGCTTGCGTCTCCCCGCTGGGAGCGCACAGTCACCCCGCCCCACGAAGGCTTTTTTCTTTACCTTTTTAACCCCATCCTCCTCCTTCCCCCCCCCCACCACCGCCCCCGGCTCCACACCCCACCCCCTCAGATGCTCTACCCCCTCCTCTCTTTTGAAAGATGATGGTCTACTTGGAGTACGGCTGCCTAGTTATTTGCCATTATGCCAGCACCTCGCCCAGGCTCCAATTCTTGGCATTTAGGGAGACTGTTTGACCACTGGGTGCATCACATCCTGCTTTGAGCCTCTCCCAAGTCCCGTTCACCCATCATCCCCTGTGCTCGCTGACCTACATTGTCTCCTGGCTGGGCGATGCTTCAATTTTAAAATTCTCATCCTTGTGTTCAAATCCCTCCAGAGCCTTGTCCCCTCCCTATCTCTGTAACCTCCTCCAGCCCCACAACCCCCCCGAGATCGCTGTGCTCCTCTAATTCTGGCCTCTTGAGCATCCCTGATTATAATCGCTCAACCATTGGCGGCCGTGCCTTCAGCTGCCTGGGCCCCAAGCTCTGGAACTCCCTCCTTAAACCTCTCCGCCTCTCTCTCCTCCCTTATGGCTACAGGGATCAAGGGGTATGGAGAGAAAGCAGGAAAGGGGTACTGAGGGAATGATCAGCCATGATCTTATTGAATGGTGGTGCAGGCTTGAAGGGTCGAATGGCCTACTCCTGCACCTATTTTCTATGTTTAATACGCTCCTTAAAACCTACCTCTTTGGCCAAGCTTTTGGTCACCTGTCCTAATATCTCCTTACGCGGCTCGGTGTTAAATTCTGTTTGGTAGCGCTCCTTGGGATGTTTTACTATGTTAAGGATTCAATTTTAAAATGGAGGCCACTGCCGGACCGGGAGGCAATGTCAGTCAGCGAGCACAGCGGGTGATGGGTGAACGGGACTCGGTGCGAGTTAGGACACGAGCAGCGGAGTTTTGGATGAGGTGAAGTTTACAGAGGGTGGAATGTGGGGAGGCCAGCCAGGAGTGGGTTAGAATAGTCACGTCTGGAGGTGAGGAAAGCAGGGATGAGGGTTTCGGCAGCAGAAGAGCTGAGGCAGCCTTCAAAGTATCGAAGCGGCGTTTCAGTATTTCTGGCCGGGGGGGGGGTGGGGGGGCGGCGGGGGAAGTTGTTGTCAGGAAACGGCTGTTTCTATCAGATTTCTGTCTGACGCTAGCCTAATGGGGAGGCGGTGGGACGGGGTGGGGGGGGCGGGTGCGAGGCGGGTGGTGGAATCTGTTGTTCCGAAATCTCTCTGCTGAAGTGAAGTGCACAGTCTGCTGGTTGGATTAATGGCTTTGTTCCGTATGTGCCGTCTGTCCCTTTGCAGCTCCCAGCGCTCCGCCGCAGTCCGTCACTGTACTGATGGTAGGCAATCACAACAGCACCAGCATCAGTGTCTCCTGGGACCCTCCCCCTGCTGAGCAGCAGAACGGCATCATCCAGGAGTACAAGGTAGGCTCTCGGCCCTCCGGGGGCAGCACAGCGCTGGGCGGAGGGAGCGGGGCGGGCGCCGACTCGCTCAGCCGTCTTGCCGCGGGCGGTGCGCCGTCGGTGCCAGGTCACCTCTTGCCTTACCGCTGCTCTCTTTTCCCACCACGCCTGTCCCCGCCCCGTCCACTCGCCCCCTCACCCCCCCTCTCCCCGCCCATCCCGAACGCACCTTTCTCCTTTTCAAACACTCCCGGGGCAGGTACAGCACGGCCCCCCCCTCGACTCTCCAACACCTTGCCTCCAACATCCATTCTTCACCGGTGAGACGAGGTAGTGAGTGACGGCAAGCTATCCGACTGTGGGGGGCTTCACAGCCAGCCCATCTCCACCCCCCCCCCCACCCGCCCCCGCCCGTTCACAGTCCAGATCACTGGGAAGTAATTAGAGGGGAAACCTGGCTATTCTCCCCACCCCCTTCTTCCCTAACTAGGGGGACACAGAGTCAATGGTCACACCCCAGTGCCTGCTCTAGCTGACACCAGCCAAGTGAGCACACATTGCGGAGTGAAATTGTTGTACGTGGCTGTTAAAGTGCCTCTATCTGACATGCAAAGTGTGTGACGCAACAGGAACACAAGAACATAAGAATTCGGAGCAGGAGTAGGCCATAAGGCCCCTCGAGCCTGCTCCGCCATTTAATGAGATCATGGCTGATCTTCGACCTCAACTCCACCTTCTCGCTCAATCCCCATATCCCTTGATTCCCTGAGAGTCCAAAAATCTATTGATCTCAGCCTTCAATATACTCAACGACTGAGCATCCACAGCCTTCTGGGGTAGAGAATTCCAAAGATTCAACACCCTCTGAGTGAAGAAATTCCTCTTCTTCTTGGTCCTAAATGGCCGACCCTTTATCCTGAGACTGACCACTGGTTCTAGACATGCCAGTTACGGAAACAACCTCTCAGCATCCACCCTGTCAATCCCCTTCGGAATCTTGTATGTTTCAATGAGATCACCTCTCATTCTTCTAAACCCCAGAGAGTATCGACCCATTCTACACAATCTCTCCTCATAGGACAGCTCTCTCAATCTAGTTGTACAGTGTGTGGGTGTGTTGGTTCACAGTGTCCTGGGTTGTTTCAGCAATAGACAAATTTCTATTTCATTCGCATTTTGTAGGATTCAGACAAATGCAGCCTGTCTGGTTCTCTCAGGGAGCTCGGAGAGCCCGCTCCATTAATCAGCAGCAGTCGTCGGGATCCATGGAATGGCTCATTAAACAAACCCTCTGCCTTTCCTGCCCACAACATGCTGAACAAACAATTTTACCTTGCCTTTGTCTTTTGTCATTTTAACGTGTTCAGCTCAGTGAGAAATGTTCGTGTTGGGGAGCAGAACTTGCACCTTCACAAACACTCCCAGGGCAGGGACAGCACAGGTTAGATACAGAGTAAAGCTCCCTTTATACTGTCCCATCAAACGCTCCCAGGGCAGGTACAGCACGGGTTAGATACAGAGTAAAGCTCCCTCTACACTGTCCCATCAAACACTCCCAGGGCAGGTACAGCATGGGTTAGATACAAAGTAAAGCTCCCTTTACACTGTCCCATCAAACGCTCCCAGGGCAGGTACAGGGGGTTAGATACAGAGTAAAGCTCCCTCTACACTGTCCCATCAAACGCTCCCAGGGCAGGTACAGCATGGGTTAGATACAGAGTAAAGCTCCCTCTACACTGTCCCATCAAACACTCCCAGGGCAGGGACAGCACGGGTTAGATACAGAGTAAAGCTCCCTCTACACTGTCCCATCAAACACTCCCAGGGCAGGGACAGCACGGGGTTAGATACAGAGTAAAGCTCCCTCTACACTGTCCCATCAAACGCTCCCAGGGCAGGTACAGCACGGGTTAGATACAGAGTAAAGCTCTCTCTACACTGTCCCATCAAACACTCCCAGGGCAGGTACAGCACGGGTTAGATACAGAGTAAAGCTCCCTCTACACTGTCCCATCAAACGCTCCTAGGGCAGGTACAGCACGGGTTAGATACAGAGTAAAGCTCCCTCTACACTGTCCCATCAAACGCTCCCAGTCTGTTATGAATGACTCCATGAGGCAATGTGTTGTACTCTGACTGTAGCGACCTTGGTCCTTTATTCGTAACTCCAGAGTGAGGCACAAGCATGGTGGGCAGCCTTTTACATTGGGCCCTGCACACCAATGCAGGTGACCCTCAGGTCTCCCACCACAGTGTCCTTTGGTGGACAGCCTCTGCCACAGGGGCAGGAAACTCCGGTCTCCACCAATTGCACCCTCTAGTGGTGCCAGCATAGTATATACACAGCGTAAACCTTATTGACAGTACATCAGGTAACAAGTCTCCATCTTATGCAACTATACAGTGACTACACAGAGAGTATATCGATAGTCTGCATGTATAACATCACTCTCCCCCAAGTCCTTTGTGCCGATTACCTTTGCACTGGCTTAGCTTTCCCCAGACTTAAGTGCCAATAGCCCTTGCACCTTGCCTGTGCTTTGGCTTGGCTCTCTCCCTGTTAACCCCCAAGTCCCTTTGCCACAACGTTAGGTAGTGATTACCAGTTTGGATCATTCGATGATGCAATGGAGGTTCCAGTCGGTTCTGTGTGTGATCCATGTGTGTGTCCATGGCTACATATATCCATTTCCCCCCCACCCTCCCACAGCGAGATTGTGCAGCTGGCCCATTACATTAACATACAGGATCAGACACAGTGCAAGTACAAAGAAAGGAAGTTACAGTTTGTATTGTGACACATTAGTTCAGTGACTTACATTCATTACGTTTTGCGGTCGTGTGCCAGGATTGGGTGGATTCCATTCATGGTTCAGGCATGGTCAGTACTGAGGTAGCAGTACAGGTATGCGAGGACGTAGGTTCCAGAGCAACCAGACGGGGTCCTAATCATCTGATAGCGGTGCTGCGCCCCCTGCGAGTAGGGTGGGCTTGGTTCACTCACTTAGGACTCACGGCCTTTGCCTTTGTCTGGTGGTGGGCAGAGCCACAGATGTGTGTAGCCTCCCTGTCCTGCTTTGAGGGCTGCAGAATCTTCTTCTGCCTGCTCTCAAAGGGTGCTGGGAACCTGACTGTTCCAGGTCTCATTTGGGGAACTCGTTGGTTCTGACCTTTCGCTCCCGTACATGACCGAGGTAGCGACTGGGTCTGGGGGCTGCACTGTCTCCACCCGGGTGGTGGGCAACGGTGGCTGACTGTACGTATTGGCACCGTTTTTGTTTCCAGGTCTGTGGCGACTAGTGCCATCGGGTGCCTGCAGCGTGGGATAGACCTGGGGCAGGGTATCAGGATCAGTGCCTTTACCCTCCTGAATTCGCTCGCTTGCTACTTTTGGGGACACTCTATTCCCGACATCTCACAACAGCATTATGTTCTTTACATTAGGACTGGTACTGACATCTCGCAACAACATTTTGTTCACAATTTTAATCGGTTCGTTACATTGATTGCAATGCATACAATGTCTCTTTAAGTTCAGTTGGTTGCAGGTCTCCTTTAAGAAATCTTGCTGGATTTACTCCAATCAAATCCTTTGTTAGACACCACGTGTTGGTCCCTCAGCATTGCACCTCGCGATATGGCCGCGGCCATCTTTTTTTCCAGCCACGCTGCACCTCGCTGCAGTCGGGACACCATCTTGCCTCTGTCCTCGAGTCGACTGCTTTGATCCTTCTCTCCCGCGATTCTGCCACAAAAACTGGAAGAGTGCCTGTGAATTCGATCTTCCTCTCCAGGAGTCCTGCCACTGGAGCCAGGAAGGTACTTTCAGGCCGTTCTGGTCAGATCATTGCCACGCAGTCGTGATGGACGGTCTGTGCCTCAGGTGCTGCGCTGGTCTGTTCTCTGGTGCCTGGCCCAAGCGAAGGTGAGGTTTTGCTCTGCCTCTGAGCACGGGGGACATTGATTGCTGGAGTGAAGAGGTCTTCCCATTTCCACTGGAGCTTCCCCATCCACTTTCTTCCAAGTAGCGTTGGACCATCACCTGCAACAATCCACAGAGGTAACTTGTGCACCACGCCATTATGGATTACACTTACATCTGCACTACCAAGGACTGGGATCAGCTCCTTGGTGTAGGTGCGCAACTTTTCCTGTACTGGAACCAGCTCAGGTAGTTTTTCATTCCATAGCCTCTCAAAGGCATCTTGGCTCATCACTGACTGGCTCGCTCCCGTGTCCACTTCCATGAAGACTGGAATGCCGTTTACCTTGACTTCCATCGGTGCAGGTATATACTCCATGCTCTTCTTCTTAGGGCTGAGCTGCCTCTCTGGCCAAATCATCATACTCCCCGCTGGATTCAAAGTCATCACCAACTCCTCTGCTAGACGGTGAGTCGCATTTTTTTTACACATACGCTGGAGTTGGCCCTTCGTGTTACAGGCTTTGCATATGTACTCAGCAAACCGACACTGGTGATCCAATGGTTTCCTCCGCTACTCCAGCATGGTGCTACTCGATTAGCACCCCTCGGCGGACTCCGAGTTCTGGAATCCTGAGGTCTGTGCTCTCTGCCCTGGACAGAGCCATGTTCTACAGTCTTGCCTTTGAAAGGCACCATTCTATGTACAGTACTTGCCGGGTTTGAGTCAACAGGATGAATAATTTGCTTGGTGCTGCAGGTCGAGGTCATGAACGTCTGACTGATGCTGATGGCCTTCTGCAGGTTGACTGTGGTGTCGACAGATAATAGCTTGAGAAGGAGGCACTCATGGCCAATTCACATAACGGAGCTATCTCGCAATGTTTCCTTGAGGAGCGTGCCAAAATCACACAGTGCCACAAGTCTCCTGAGGTCGGCAGCATATTTTGCAATCTCCTGGCCCTCAGGTCTGCAGTGAGTGTAGAATTTGTGCCTGGCAGGCCAGGATGCTCTCTTTTGGTTTTAGTTGGTCGCGAATTAGTTCAGTTAGCTCATCGTATTTCTTATCCTTGGTCTTCGTGGATGCCAGCAAGTCCCTGACGAGGCGGTACACTTCGGGCCCACAACTGGTCAGCTGTATACCCTTGCACTTCTCCGCCAATGTGTCCGTCTCCCCTGCCAGGTCGTTTGCCACGAAATATTGCTCGAGCCTTTCCATGAAGGCATCCCAATCATCACCTTCTGCAAAGTCTTTTAGTGTGCCAAAGGTAGCCATAATCACGTGAAAGTCCATATTCTCGTCGCCAGTTATTATGTCTGTAATGCAGTTATGAATGACTCCATGAGGCAATGTGTTGTACTCAAATTGTAGTGACCTTGGTCCTTTATTCGTAACTCTAGAGTGAGGCACAAGCATGGTGGGCAGCCTTTTATATTGGGCCCTGCACACCTGTGCAGGTGACCTTCAGGTCTCCCACCACAGTGCCCTCTGGTGGATAGCCTTTGCCACCAGTTGCACCTTCGAGTGGTGCCAGCATAGTATATACACAGTGTAAACCAATTTGAGGGTACATCAGGGAACAAGTCTCCATCAACACGGAGAGTATATCGATAGTCTGCATAGAAAACAGCAGGTACAGCACAGGGTTAGATACAGAGGAAAGCTCCCTCTATACTGTCCCATCAAACACTCCCAGGGCAGGTACAGCACGGGTTAGATACACAGTAAAGCTCCCTCTACACTGTCCCATCAAACACTCCCAGGGCAAGTAGAGCATGGGTTAGATACGCAGTAGTGCTCCCTCTACACTGTCCCATCAAACACTCCCAGGGCAAGTAGAGCATGGGTTAGATACGCAGTAGTGCTCCCTCTACACTGTCCCATCAAACACTCCCAGGGCATGTACGGCACGGGTTAGCTACAGAGTAAAGCTCCCTCTACACTGTCCCATCAAACAGTCCCAGGGCAGGTACAGCACAGTTTAGATACAGAATAAAGCACCCTCTACACTGTCCCATCAATCACTCCCAGGGCAGCTACAGCACGGGTTAGATACAGAGTAAAGCTCCCTCTATACTGTCCCATCAAACACTCCCAGGGCAAGTAGAGCATGGGTTAGATACGCAGTAGTGCTCCCTCTACACTGTCCCATCAAACACTCCCAGGGCAAGTAGAGCATGGGTTAGATACGCAGTAGTGCTCCCTCTACACTGTCCCATCAAACAGTCCCAGGGCAGGTACAGCACAGGTTAGATACAGAATAAAGCACCCTCTACACTGTCCCATCAAACACTCCCAGGGCAGATACAGCACTGTTAGATACAGATTAAAGCTCCCTCTACACTATGCCATTAAACACACCCAGGGCAGGTACAGCACAGTTTAGATACAGAGTAAAGTATCCTCTAAACTGTCCCATTAAACATTCCCAGTGTAGGTACAGCACGGGATTAGATACAGAGTAAAACTCACTCTGCAGTGTCCCATCAAACATTACCAGGGCAAGCAGAGCATGGGTTAGATACAGAGCAATGCTCCCTCTACACTGTTACATCAAACATTACCAGGGCAGATACAGCACGGGTTAGATAAAGAGTAAAGCTCCCTCTACACTGTCCCATCAAACACTCCCACGGCAGGTACAGCATGGGTTAGATAAAGAGTAAAGCTCCCTCTACACTGTCTCATCAAACACTCACAGGACAGATCCAGCACAGGCTTAGACACACAATAAAGCTACCTCTACACTGTCCCATCAAACACCTCCAGGGAAGGTACAGCACGGGGTGAGCTACAGAGTAAAGCTTCCTCTACACAATCCCATGAAACACACCCTGGGCAGGTACAGCACAGATTAGATACAGGATAAAGTTCCCGCTATGCTGTCCACATTAAACACTCCCAGCGCAGGTACAGCAAGGGATTAGGTAGAGAGTTACGATCCCTCTGTATTGTTCCATCCAACACTCCCAAGGCAGCTACAGCACGTGTTAGATTCAGAGTAAAGCTCCTTCTGCACTGTTACATCAAACATTACCAGAGCAAGTAGAGCACGGGTTAGATACAGAGCAATGCTCCCTCTACACTGTCCCATCAAACACTCTCACGGCAGGTACAGAATGGGTTAGATAAAGAGTAAAGCTTCCTCTACACTGTCCCATCAAACACTGCAAGAGCAGGTACAGAACAGGTTAGATACAGAGTAAAGCTTCCTCTACATTATCCCATGAAATACACCCTGGACAGGTACAGCACAGATTAGATATGGGTAAAGTTCCCGCTACGCTGTCCCCATCAAACACTCCCAAGACAGGTACAGCACGGGATTAGATAGAGTGAAGATCCCTCTGTACTGTCCCATCAAACATTCCCATGGCAGGTACAGCATGGGTTAGGTACAGTGTAAAGCTCCCTCTACACTGTACAATCAAACACTCGCAGGGCAGGTACAGCATGGGTTAGATACGGAGTAGTGCTCCCTCTACACTGTCCCATCAAACACTCCCACGGCATGTACAGCATGGGTTAGATAAAGAGTAAAGCTCCCGCTACACTGTCCCATCAAACACTCCTAGGGCAGGTACAGCACGGGTTAGCTACAGAGTAAAGCTCCCTCTACACTGTCCCATCAAACAGTCCAAGGGCAGGTACAGCAAGGGCTAAGCGACAGAATAAAGCTTCATCTAAACTGTCCCATCAAACCCGCCAGGGCAGGTACAGCACAGGTTAGATACAGAATAAAGCACCCTCTACACTGTCCCATCAAACACTCCCAGGGCAGATACAGCACTGTTAGATACAGATTAAAGCTCCCACTACACTATGCCATTAAACACACCCAGGGCAGGTACAGCACGGTTTAGATACAGAGTAAAGCATCCTCTAAACTGTCCCATTAAACATTCCCAGTGCAGGTACAGCACGGGATTAGATACAGAGTAAAACTCACTCTGCAGTGTCCCATCAAACATTACCAGGGCAAGCAGAGCATGGGTTAGATACAAAGCAATGCTCCCTCTACACTGTCCCATCAAACACTCCCACGGCAGGTACAGCATGGGTTAGATAAAGAGTAAAGCTCCCTCTACACTGTCTCATCAAACACTCACAGGACAGATCCAGCACAGGCTTAGACACACAATAAAGCTACCTCTACACTGTCCCATCAAACACCTCCAGGGAAGGTACAGCACGGGGTGAGCTACAGAGTAAAGCTTCCTCTACACAATCCCATGAAACACACCCTGGGCAGGTACAGCACAGATTAGATACAGGATAAACTTCCCGCTATGCTGTCCACATTAAACACTCCCAGGGCAGGTACAGCAAGGGATTAGATAGAGAGTTACGATCCCTCTGTATTGTTCCATCCAACACTCCCAAGGCAGCTACAGCACGTGTTCGATTCAGAGTAAAGCTCCCTCTGCACTCTCCCATGAAATATTACCAGGGCAGGTACAGCACGGGTTAGATACAGAGTAAAGCTCCCTCTACACTGTCCCATCAAACACTCCCAGGGCAGGTACAGCACGGGTTAGATACAGAGTAAAGCTCCCTCTGCACTGTCCCATCAAACATACACAGGGCAGGTACAGCAAGGTTAGATACAGATTAAAGCCCGCTCCACACTGTCCCATCAAACACACCCAGGGCAGATAGATAAGGGTTAGATACAGAGCAAAGCTCCCACTGCACTATCCCATCAAAGATTCCCAGGGCAGGTGCAGCACAGCATAGATACAGAGTAAAGTTCCCTCTACGCTGTCCCCATCAAACACCCCCAGGTCAGGTACAGCACGGGATTAGATAGAGAGTTAAGATCCCTCTGTACTGTCCCATCAAACAGTCCCAAGGCAGGGACAGCATGGGATAGATACAGAGTAAAGCTCCCTCTACACTGTCCCATCAAACATTCGCAGGGCAGCTAGTGCACGGGTTAGATACAGAGTAAAGCTCCCTCTACACTGTCTCATCAAACATTCCCAGGGCAGGGACAGCACTGTTAGATACAGAGTAAAGCTCCCTCTACACTGTCTCATCAAACATTCGCAGGGCAGATACAGCATGGTTTAGATACAGAGTAAAGCTCCCTCTACACTGTTGCATCAAATATTCCGAGGGAGATACGGCACGGTTTAAATACAGATTAAAGCTCCCTCTACACTGTCCCATCAAACACTCCCAGGAAAGGTACAGTATGGGGTTAGCTACAGAGTAAAGCTTCCTGTACACTGTCCCATCAAAGACTCCCAGGGCAGCTACAGCATGGGTTAGATACAGAGTAAAGCTCGCTTACAGTGTCCAATCAAACACTCCCAGGACAGGTACAGCACGGGTTAGATATAGAGTAAAACGCCCTCTGCATTGTCTCATCAAACACTCCCAGCGGAGGTACAGCACGGGTTAGATACAGAGTATAGCTCCCTCCATACTGTGCCATCAAACTTCCCAGGTCAGGTTCAGCATGGGTTAGATCCAGAATCCAGAATAAAGCTTCCTCTACACTGTTCCTGTGGTGTTCTTGAAACGTACTACAAACTCACACGAGGCATGTACTGCAGACACAGTCTCTATGTGACCTTAACCTTTATTCCCAGGACCAAGGAGTGCTGACCCTGGGTGAGACCTCCTCTTTTATACCTGGAAACCCAGGTGAGGAGTGTCTCCCACAAGTTCACCCCCTGTGGTCAGGGTGTGCATTTCTAGGGTATAAGTACAGTATACAGGAGTTGCATGAAGGTTACAGTTCCATGAAGATTACCATTGCATACATGACATCACCTTCCCCCTTACGTCTTTTTGGTCAAAGGTTAAGTGTTTCAGGTGGTTGATGCTCTCGTGGAGCGCCACAGTTGTGGCTCTGGTGGCTGAGCCTCGGCACGCGTCTCTGTCACCTGAGGTGATTCCGGCCTGTCCGGGCTGGCCGCAGGGACTGTGCATGCTGTGGACTGTCTTTGTTGCTCATCCGCTGGCAGTGGTGTGGGTGACATCTCATGCTCTTCTTCAGGTTCCTCCGTGTCTATGCTGAACCTTGTCTTTACTTGGTCCAAGTGTTTGCGACATATCTGCCCATTGTTTAGTCTGACCACCATGACTCTATTTCCTTCTTTGCCAATTACGATGCCCTCAAGCCACTTGGGTCCCAAAGCATGGTTAAGAACAAATACCGGCTCATCTATTTCTATACACCTCCCCCTTGAGTTTCGATCATGGAACTCGGTTTGGGACTGGCGCTTGCCCTCAACAATGTCTGCCAGGGCTGGGTGAATGAGGGATAGCATGTGTTTCATGAGGAGTTCTGCTGGCGGGACTCCAGTGAGCGAGTGTGGGCGGAACCTGTCGGCCAGCAGGAGGCGCGATAGGCGGTACTGAATGGAGGGTCCTTGGATGCGTAGCATGCCCTGTTTTATGACTTGGACCGCATCTTCCGCCTGGCCATTGGAAGTCGGCTTGAACGGCGCTGTCCGGATGTGTTTGATACCATTGCCCGACATAAACTCCTGGAATTCATGGCTGGTGAAAGATGGGCCATTGTCGCTGACCAGGATGTCCAGCAAGCCGTGGGTCGCGAAAACCATACGCAGGCGCTCCACGGTGATGTTGTGCATGAGTTTAATATGATGCACTCGATCCATTTCGACTATGCATCAACAACGATCAGAAACATTTTCCCCATGAATGGGCCCGCATAGTCTACGTGAATACGTGACCATGGTCTGGTGGGCCAAGGCCACGGGCTGAGTGGGGCCTCCCTGGGGGCATTGCCCAGCTGGGCACACGTCGTGCACCTGCGAACCCAGTGTTCCAGGTCTGAGTCAATCCCCAGCCACCATACATGTGACCGGGCAATGGCCTTTATTAACACGATGCCAGAGTGCTCGCTGTAGAGTTCCCTGATGAACGCTTCCCTGCCTTTCTGGGGCATGACTACCCGGCTGCCCCATAACAGGCAGTCGGCTTGAATGGAGAGCTCATCCATCCGTCTCTGAAACGGTCTGACTTCCTCGGGGCATGCCCTGTGTGCGGGCGTCCAATCCCCAGTCAGGACACATTTCTTTATCATGGATAAGAGGGGGTCTCTGTTGGTTCAGAGTTTGATCTGGCGGGCTGTGATGGAGGAGCCTGTGGTGTCAAAAGCCTCAACGGCCATGACCATCTCAGCGCTCTGCTCCGACGCCCCCTCGGTAGTGGCTAGTGGGAGCATGCTGAGTGCGTCAGCGCAATTTTCGGTGCCTGGCCGGTGCCGTATGGTGTAGTCATACGCAGCCAGCATGAGGGCCCATCGCTGTATGCGAGCTGATGCATTGGCGTTGACAGCCTTGCTGTCGGACAACAAGGATGTTAACGGCTTGTGGTCCGTCTCTAGCTCGAACTGTCTACCAAAAAGGTACTGCTGCATCTTTTTCACACCGTAAACACACACGAGTGCTTCCTTCTCGGCCATGCCGTATCCACGCTCTGCCTGGGAGAGCGACCTGGAGACGTAAGCCACCGGTTGGAGTCGGCCGTCGTCATTGCCCTGCTGCAACACACACCCAACCCCGTAGGATGACGCATCGCACATTAAAACCAGGGGTCATACAAAGTCAACAGTTTGTTGGAACACAGCAGGTTCCTCGCCTTATTGAAAGCCCGTTCTTGACAATCCCCCCAAAACCATTCACAACCTTTACGCAGGAGCATGTGTAACGGCTCCAACAATGTGCTTAAGTTGGGCAGAAAGTTCCCAAAATAGTTCAAAAGTCCCAGGAATGATCGCAACTCCGACGTGTTGCCAGGCCTGGGCGCCCGGCGGATCGCCTCCGTTTTTGATTCAGTGGGCCGGATCCTGTCTGCGGCAACCCTCCTGCCCAAAAACTCGACCTCTGGGGTCAAAAACGCACACTTGGCCTTTTTCAGCCGCAAGCCTACCCGGTCCAGTCGGCGTAGCACCTCCTCCAGGTTGTGGAGGTGTTCCTCGGTGTCTCGACCCGTTATAAGGATGTCGTCTTGGAATACGATTGTTCCAGGAATGGATTTGAGCAAGCTTTCCATGTTCCGCTGAAAGATAGCTGCCGCCGAACGAATGCCAAACGGACACCTGTTGTAGATAAATAATCCCTTGTGCGTCGTGATGGTGATCGGAAGCTTGGATTCTTCAGCCAGTTCCTGAGTCATGTAGGCCGAAGTGAGGTCCAGCTTCGTGAACAGCTTGCCACCTGCCAGCGTGGCAAAAAGCTCCTCCGCTCTCGGGAGTGGGTATTGGTCTTGCAGCGACACTCGGTTGATGGTGGCTTTGTAGTCACCACAAATCCTGACCGAGCCATCTGCTTTGAGGACAGGAACGATGGGACTTGCCCAGTCACTGAATTCAACGGCCGAAATTATGCCCTCTCTGAGCAGCCTGTCCAATTCACTTTCAATTTTCTCACGCATCACATACGGCACCACTCTGGCTTTGTGGTGCACTGGTCTGGCGTCCGGAGTGATGCGTATCACTACTTTAGTGCCCTTGAACGTTCCGACACCGGGTTGAAACAGTGACCTGAATTTTTGTAGGACCTGTGAGCATGAACTTCGCTCCATGGATGAAATGGCGTGCACATCCCCCCATTTCCAATTCATCTCGGCTAGCCAACTCCTCCCCAAGAGCGTGGGGCCATTTCCCGGGACGATCCAGAGTGGCAGCCGGTTCTGTGATCCATTATGTGTTACCACCAAATTTGCACTGCCTAGCACTGGGATCATCTCTTTGGTGTACGTCCGTAGCTGCGTGTCAATGCGTTCCAGTTTGGGCCTGCGAGCTTTGTGTGGCCATAGTCTCTCAAATTGTTGGGCGCTCATAAGTGACTGGCTAGCTCCCGTATCCAGCTCCATGCGCACTGGGATGCCATTCAATAAAACTTTCATCATCATAGGTGGCGTTTTAGTGTATGAGCTGCAGACGTCAGCCACGTGAACCCGCTGAACTTCAGCATCCATGGCTTTTCCCCAGGCATCATCCTGCATTGCAAACCCCTCGTCTGGTTCCTCTGTCTCGCAGATTAGCCTCGCCACAGCCGTTTTGCACATCCTGGCCAAGTGTCCACTGACGTTACAAATCCTACAGGTATATTGCTGAAACCTGCAGCTTTTCGCAGTATGTCTACCCCCACACCTCCAGCATGAGCTGAGATTGTTGTTAACAAAGGGACTGTTACTAGGCATTCCTCTCTGATTGCCCATTTGGTTGTTTCTAAGCACTTTGATGGTGGGTGTTAATGGTCCCATCGCGGGACGCATTGTTCCTCGTGATGGCGTGAATTGCCGATCCCCTTTCCCTTGTCCTTGTTGCGGGCCCACCCTCGAGTCTGTTGCTGCCTGGGCAGTGTCGAAATGCCCTTGCCTGCCTGCGGGGTCCCGAGCCGCGTTCACCATGTTAACTTCCTGGTCCATCGCCACGTTGGGACCAGGGCTGCGCGCGTAAATTAGCTTGGTCTCCTCTTCCCCTGCCATGAAGGTCTGAGCTATCAGCGCCGCCCCTTCTAAAGTCAAGTCCTTGGCCTATATGAGCTTCCTGAAAATCCCAGCATGATTAATGCCCTCAATGGAAAATGTCCCTCAACATCTCCCCCCTGCAGGCGTTTGTGAACTTACAGAGACTGGCCAAGCACCGCAGGTCCGCCACGAAGTCCGAGATGTTTTCACCCTCCCGACGCCGGTGTGTGTAGAACTGGTGCCGGGCCATGTGTACGCTACTCACCGGCTTGAGATGCTCACTGATCAGGTGGCTGAGCTCTTCAAAGGACATGTCCGCTGGCCTTTGGGGTGCGAGCAGGTCTTTCATCAGCGCATACGTCTGTGGTCCGCAGCTGGTCAGTAGATGTGTCCTCCGCTTGTCAGCCGCTGTCGCTCCCAGCCAGTCCTTCGTGACAAAGCTCTGCTAGACTCTTTCCACGAAGTCATCCCAGTCCTCACCCACACAGTAACGTTCCCCTGTGCTACCTCGTGGTTCAGTGATTCCCGTTTCTCGTCGACAAATGTGGTGTTTCTGCACCGTACTACAAACTCACATGAGGCATGTATTGCAGACACAGTCACTATGTGAACTTAACCTTTATTCCGAGGACCAAAGAGTGCTGACCCTGGGTGGGACCTCCCCTTTTATACCTGGAAACTCAGGTGAGGAGTGTCTCCCACAAGTTCACCCCCTGTGGTCAGGGTGTGCATTTCTAGGGTATAAGTACAGTGCACAGGAGTTGCATGAAGGTTAGAGTTCCATGAAGATTACCATTGCATGATGGTTACATACATGACAGTTCCATCGAACACTCCCGTGGCACGTACAGCACTGTTAGATACAGAGCAAAGCTCCCTCTACAATGTCCCATCAATCATTCCCAGGGCAGGTACAGCACGGGTTTGATATAGAGGAAAGCTCCTTCGACACTGTCCCATCAAACATTCCCAGTGTAGCGACAGCACGGGATTAGATACAGAGTAAAGGTCACTCTACACTGTCCCAGCAAACACTCCCAGGGCAGGTAGATACAGAGTAACGCTTGCTCCAAACTGTCGCATCAAACAATCCCAGGGCAGATACAGCACTGGCTAGATACAGAGTAATACTCCCTCTACACTGTCCCATCAAACAATCCCATGGCAGATACAGCACGGGCTAGATACAGAGTAATACTCCCTCTACACTGTCCCATCAAACAATCCCATGGCAGATACAGCACGGGTTAAATGCAGAGTAAAGCTCCCTGAACAATGTCCAATCAAACACTCCCAGGGCAGGTACAGCACGGGTTAGATACAGAGTCAAGCTTCCACTACACCGTCGCATCAGATATTACCAGGGCAGCGACAGCATGGGTTAGATACAGAGTAAAGCTCCTTATACACTGTCCCATCACACATTCCCAGTGTAGGTACAGCATGGGATTAGATCCAGAGTAAAGCTCCCTCTACAGTGTCCCATTAAATACTCCAACGGCAGGTACAGCATGAGTTTGATATAGAGTAAAACCCCTTCTACACTGTCCCATCAAACAATCCCAGGGCAAGTACAGCACGGTGTTAGTTACAGAGCATAGCTTGCTCTACAGTGTCCCATCATATATTACCAGGGCAGGTAGAGCAGAGGCTAGACACAGAGTAAAGCTACCTCGACACTGTCTCATCAAACACTCGCTTGGCAGGTACTGCACGGGTTAGATACAGAGTACAGGTCCCTCTACACTGTCCCATCAAACACTCCCACTGCAGATACAGCAAGGGGTTAGCTACAGAATAAAGCTTCCTCTACACTGTCCCTTCAAACACGCCAGGGCAGGTACAGCACACGTTAGATAGAGAATAAAGTTCCCTCTATGCTATCCCCATCAAACACTCCCAGGGCAGGTACAGCACGGGATTAGATACAGAGTTAAGCTCCCTCTGTACTGACGCATGAAAAAAATCCCATGTCAGGCACAGCATGGGTTAGGTACAGAGCAAAGCTCCCTCTACACTGTCCAATCAAACACTCGCAGGGAAGGTACAGCACGGGAGAGATACAGAGTAAAGCATCCTCTACACTGTCCCATCAAACACTCGCAGCCTAGGTACAGCACGGGCTAGATAGAGAGGAAAGCTCGCTCTACACTGTCCCATCAAACACTCCCAGGGCAGATTCAGCACAGATTAGATACAGGGTAAAGTTCTTGCTAAGCTGTCCCCATCAAACACTCCCAGGGCAGGTACAGCATGGGATTCGACACAGAGTTAAGATCCCTCTGTACTGTCCCATCAAACACTCACAAGGCAGCTCCAGCACGGGTTAGATACAGAATAAAGCTCCCTCTACACTGTCCCATCAAACACTCACAAGGCAGCTCTAGCACGGGTTAGATACAGAATAAAGCTCCCTCGACACTGTCCCATCAAAGACTCCCAGGGCAGGTACAGCACTGGTTAGACACAGAGTAAAGCTCAGTCTACACTGTCCCATCAAACACTCCCAGGGCAGATAGAGCATGGGTTAGATACAGAGTAAAGCTCCCATTACACTGTCCCATCAAAGACTCCCAGGGCAGGTACAGCACAGCATAGAAACAGATTAAAGATCCCTCTACACTGTCCAATCAAACATGCCCAGGGCAGGTACAGCACGGGTTAGATACACAGTAAAGCTTCCTTTACAATGTCCCATCAAACACTCCTATGGCAGGTACAGCACAGATTAGACACAGATTAAAGCTCCCTCTGTGCTGTCCCATCAAACACTCCCATTGCAGGTACAGCATGGGTTAGATAAAGAGTAAAGCTCCCTCTACACTGTCTCATCAAACACTCACAGTGCAGATCGAGCACAGGGTTAGACACAGGGTAAAGCTCCCTCTACACTTTCCCATCAAACACTGCTAGAGCAGGTACAGCACAGGTTAGATACAGAGTAAAGCTCCCTCTACACTGTCTCATCAAACACTCACAGTGCAGATCGAGCACAGGGTTAGACACAGGGTAAAGCTCCCTCTACACTGTCCCATCAAACACTGCTAGAGCAGGTACAGAACAGGTTAGACACAGGGTAAAGCTCCCTCTACACTGTCTCATCAAACACTCACAGTGCAGATCGAGCACAGGGTTAGACACAGGGTAAAGCTCCCTCTACACTGTCCCATCAAACACTGCTAGAGCAGGTACAGAACAGGTTAGATACAGAGTAAAGCTTCCGCTGCACTATCCCATGAAATACACCCTGGGCAGGTACAGCACAGATTAGATACAGGGTAAAGTTCCCACTACACTGTCCCCATCAAACACTCCCAAGGCAGGTATAGCACGGGATTAGATAGAGGTAAGATCCCTCTGCACTGTCTCATCAAACACTCCCAAGGCAACTACAGCACGTGTTATAATCAGAGTAAAGCTCCGTCTACACTGTCCCATCAAACACTCTCATGGCAGGTACAGCATGGGTTAGGTACAGTGTAAAGCTCTCTCTATACTGTCCCATCAAACATTCCCAGGGCAGGTAGGGCATGGGTTAGATACAGAGTAAAGCTCCCTCTACACTATGCCATCAAACATCCCAGGACAGATACAGCACGGGTTAGATACAGAGTAAAGCTCCCTCTACACTGTCCCATCAAACATTCCCAGGGCAAGTAGGGCATGGGTTAGATACAGAATAAAGCTCCCTCCACACTATCCCAATTAAACACTCCCAGGGCAGGTACAGCACGGGATTAGATGGAGAGTTAAACTCCCTCTTTACTCTCCCATGAAAAACTCCCAGGGCAGGTACAGCAAGGGATTAGATAGCGAGTTTAGCTCCCTCTGTACTGACGCATGAAAAACTCCCAGGGCAGGCACAGCACGGGTTAGGTACAGAGCAAAGTTCCCTCTACACTGTCCCATCAAACACTCCCAGGGCAGGTACAGCACGGGTTAGATACAGAGTAAAGCATCCTCTACACTGTCCCATCAAACACTCTTCGGGCAATTACAGCACGGGTTAGATACAGAGTAACGGTCCTTCTACAATGTTACATCAAACATTCCCAGTATAGGTACAGCACGGGGTTAGATACAGAGTAAAGCATCCTCTGCACTATGCCATCAAACATACACAGGGCCGGGGCAGCAGGGGTTAGATACAGATTAAAGCTCCCTCTACATTGTCCCATCAAAGACTCCCTGGGGCAGGTACAGCTTAGCATAGAAACAGATTAAAGATCACTCTACACTGTCCAATCAAACACTCCCAGCACAGGTTAGATACAGAGTAAAGCTTGCTTTACAATGTCCCATAAACACACTTATGGCAGGTACAGCACAGATTAGATAGAGAGTTTAGATCCCACTGTACTGTCCCATTGAACACTCCCAAGGCAGCTACAGCACATGTTATATACAGAGTAAAACTCCCTTTACACTGTCCCATCAAACACTCCCACAGCACGTACAGCACGGGTTAGATAAAGGGTAAAGCTCCCTCTGCACAATCCCAGGAAACACATCCTGGACAGACACAGCACAGATTAGATACAAGGTAAAGTTCTGTCCCCATCAAACACTCCCAGGGCAGGTACAGCACGGGATTAGATAGAGTTAAGATCCCTCTGTACTGTCCCATCAAACACTCCCAAGGTAGCTACAGCACGTGTTAGATTCAGAGTAAAGCGCCATCTACAATGTCCCATCAAACACTCGCAGGGCAGGTACAGCACAGGTTAGATACAGAGTAAAGCTCCCTCTACACTGTCCCATCAAACATTCCCAGGGCAGGTACAGCACGTGTTAGATACAGAGTAAAACTCGCTCTACACTATCCCATTAAACACTCCCAGGGCAGGTACAGCACGGGTTCGATACAGAGTAAAGCTCCCACTACACAGTCCCATCAAACACTCCCAGGGCTGGTATAGCACAGGTTAGATACAGAGTAAAACTCCCTCTGCACTGTCTCATCAAACAATACGAGGGCAGGCAGAGCGCGATGTTATATACAGAGTAAAGCTCCCTCTGCACTGTCTCATCAAACATTCGCAGGGCTGGTAGAGCATGGGGTAAGACACAGACTAAAGCGCCCTCTACACTGAACATAAGAACATAAGAATTAGGAACAGGAGTAGGCCATCTAGCCCCTCAAGCCTGCTCCGCCATTCAACAAGATCATGGCTGATCTGGCCGTGGACTCAGCTCCACTTACCTGCCTGCTCCCCATAACCCTTAATTCCCTTATTGGTTAAAAATCTTTCTATCTGTGACTTGAATACATTCAATGAGCTAGCGTCAACTGCTTCCTTGGGCAGAGAATTCCACAGATTCACAACCCTCTGGGAGAAGAAATTTCTTCTCAACTCGGTTTTAAATTGGCTCCCCCATATTTTGAGGCTGTGCCCCCTAGTTCTAGTCTCCCCGACCAGTGGAAACAACCTCTCTGCCTCTGTCTTGTCTATCCCTTTCATTATTTTAAATGTTTCTACAAGATCACCCCTCATCCATCTGAACTCCAACGAGTAAAGACCCAATCTACTCAATCTATCATCATAAGGTAACCCCCTCATCTCCGGAATCAGCCTAGTGAATCGTGTCTGTATCCCCTCCAAAGCTAGTATATCCTTCCTTAAGTAAGGTGACCAAAACTGCACGCAGTACTCCAGGTGCGGCCTCACCAATACCTTATACAGTTGCAGCAGGACCTCCCTGCTTTTGTACTCCATCCCTCTCGCAATGAAGACCAACATTCCATTCGCCTTCCTGATTACCTGCTGCACCTGCAAACTAACTTTTTGGGATTCATGCACAAGGACCCCCAGGTCCCTCTGCACCGCAGCATGTTGTAATTTCTCCCCATTCAAATAATATTCCCTTTTACTGTTTTTTTTCCCAAAGTAGATGACCTCACATTTTCTGACATTGTATTCCATCTGCCAAACCTTAGCCCATTCGCTTAACCTATCTAAATCTCTTTACAGCCTCTCTGTGTCCTCTACACAACCCGCTTTCCCACTAATCTTTGTGTCATCTGCAAATTTTGTTACACTATACTCTGTCCCCTCTTCTAGGTCATCTATGTATATTGTAAACAGTTGTGGTCCCAGCACTGATCCCTGTGGCACACCACTCACCACTGATTTCCAACCCAAAAAGGACCCATTTATCCTGACTCTCTGCTTTCTGTTAGCCAGCCAATTCTCTATCCATGCTAATACATTTCCTCTGACTCCGCGTACCTTTATCTTCTGCAGTAATCTTTTGTGTGGCACCTTATTGAATACCTTTTGGAAATCTAAATACACCACATCCATCGGTACACCTCTATCCACCATGCTTGTTATATCCTCAAAGAATTCTAGTAAATTAGTTAAACATGATTTCCCCTTCATGAATCCATGCTGCGTCTGCTTGATTGCACTATTCCTATCTAGATGTCCTGCTATTTCTTCATTAATGATAGCTTCAAGCATTTTCCCCAATACAGATGTTAAACTAACCAGCCTATAGTTACCTGCCTTTTGTCTGCCCCCTTTTTAAACAGAGGTATTACATTAGCTGCTTTCCAATCCGCTGGTACCTCCACAGAGTCCAGAGAATTTTGGTAGATTATAACAAATGCATCTGCTATAACTTTCGCCATCTCTTTTAATACCCTGGGATGCATTTCATCAGTTCCAGGGGACTTGTCTACCTTGAGTCCCATTAGCCTGTCCAGCACTACCCCCCTAGTGATAGTGATTGTCTCAAGGTCCTCCCTTCCCACATTCCTGTGACCAGCAATTTTTGGCACGGTTTTTGTGTCTTCCACTGTGAAGACCGAAGCAAAATAATTGTTTAAGGTCTCAGCCATTTCCACATTTCCCATTATTAAATCCCCCTTCTCATCTTCTAAGGGACCAACATTTACTTTAGTCACTCTTTTCCGTTTTATATATCTGTAAAAGCTTTTACTATCTGTTTTTATGTTTTGTGCAAGTTTACTTTCATAATCTATCTTTCCTTTCTTTATTGCTTTCTTAGTTATTCTTTGCTGTCGTTTAACATTTTCCCAATCTGCTAGTTTCCCACTAACCTTGGCCATCTTATACACATCGGTTTTTAATTTGATACTCTCCTTCCTTGGTTATCCACGGCTATCCCTTCTCTTACCGCCCTTCTTTTTCACTGGAATATATTTTTGTTGAGCACTATGAAAGAGCTCCTTAAAAGTCCTCAACTGTGCCACCATTTAGTCTGTGTTCCTAGTCCACTTTAGCCAACTCTGCCCTCATCCCACTGTAGTCCCCTTTGTTTAAGCATAGTACGCTCGTTTAAGACACTACTTCCTCACCCTCAATCTGTATTACAAATTCAACCATACTGTGATCACTCATTCCGAGAGGATCTTTTACTCGGAGATCGTTTATTATTCCTGTCTCATTACACAGAACCAGATCTAAGATAGCTTGCTCCCTTGTAGGTTCTGTAACATACTGTTCTAAGAAACAATCCCGTATGCATTCTATGAATTCCTCCTCAAGGCTACCCCGTGCGATTTGATTTGACCAATCGATATGTAGGTTAAAATCCCTCATGATTACTGCCATTCCTTTTTCACATGCCTCCATTGTTGCCTTGATTATTGCCCGTCCCATTGTCTCATCAAACAGTCCCAGGGCAGATACAGCACAGGGTAAGATACAGGGTAAAACTTCCTCTACACTGTCTCATAGAAACATAGAAACATAGAAAATAGGTGCAGGAGTAGGCCATTCAGCCCTTCTAGCCTGCACCGCCATTCAATGAGTTCATGGCTGAACATTCAACTTCAGTACCCCATTCCTGCTTTCTCGCCATACCCCTTGATCCCCCTAGTAGTAAGGACCTCATCTAACTCCTTTTTGAATATATTTAGTGAATTGGCCTCAACAACTTTCTGTGGTAGAGAATTCCACAGGTTCACCACTCTCTGGGTGAAGAAGTTCCTCCGCATCTCGGTCCTAAATGGCTTACCCCTTATCCTTAGACTGTGACCTCTGGTTCTGGACTTCCCCAACATTGGGAACATTCTTCCTGCATCTAACCTGTCTAACCCCGTCAGAATTTTAAATGTTTCTATGAGGTCCCCTCTCATTCTTCTGAACTCCAGTGAATACAAGCCCAGTTGATCCAGTCTTTCTTGATAGGTCAGTCCCGCCATCCCGGGAATCAGTCTGGTGAACCTTCGCTGCACTCCCTCAATAGCAAGAATGTCCTTCCTCAGGTTAGGAGACCAAAACTGTACACAATACTCCAGGTGTGGCCTCACCAATGCCCTCATCCAACAATCGCTTGGCAGGTACAGCACAGGTTAGATACAGAGTAAAACTCCCTCTGCACTGTCTCATCAAATACTGCAGCGCAGTTACAGCGCGGTTGGATGCAAATTAAAGCTCCCTGCGCACTGTCCCATCAAACATTACCAGGGCAGGCAGAGCGTGATGTTATATACAGAGTAAAGCTCCCTCTACACTGTCTCATCAAACACTGACAGGGCAGTTAAAGCACCGGTTATTTCCAGAGTAAAGTTCCCTCTACACGGTCCCATCTAACATGCACAGTGCAGATACAGCACGAGTTAGATACAAAGTAAAGCTGGCTCTACACTGTCCCATCAAACACTCCCAGGGTCGGTACAGCACGGGTTAGATATAGAGTAAAGCTCCCTCTAAACAGTCCCATCAAACACTCCCAGGGCAGGTACTGCACGGTTATATACAGCATAAAGCTCCCTCTACACTGTCCAATCAAACACTCCCATGTCAGGTACACCACGGGTTAGATACAGAGTAAAGCTCTCTCAATAGGAAGGACGTTCTTGCTATTGAGGGAGTGCAGCGAAGGTTCACCAGACTGATTCCCGGGATGGCTGGACTGTCATATGAGGAGAGACTGGATCAACTGGCCTTTATTCACTGGAGTTTAGAAGGTTGAAAGGGGATCTCATAGAAACATATAAGTTTCTGACGGGACTGGACTGGCGGGAAGAATGTTCCCAATGTTGGGGAAGTCCAGAACCAGGGGACATAGTCTTAGGATAAGGGGTAGGCCATTTAGGACTGAGATGAGGAGAAACTTCTTCACTCAGAGAGTTGTTAACCTGTGGAATTCCCTACCGCAGAGAGTTGTTGATGCCAGTTCATTGGATAAATTTAAGAGGGAGTTAGATATGGCCCTTACGGCTAAGGGGATCAAGGGGTATGGAGAGAATGCAGGAAAGGGGTACTGAGGTTGAATGATCAGCCATGATCATATTGAATGGTGGTGCAGGCTCGAAGGGCCGAATGGCCTACTCCTGCACCTATTTTCTATCTTTCTATGTTTCTACACTGTCCCATCAAACACTCGCACTGCAGGTACAGCACGGGTTAGATACAGAGTAAAGCTCTGTCTACACTGTCCCATCAAACACTCCCAGGGCACGTACAGCAAGGGTTATATACAGAGTAAAGCTCCCTCTACGCTGTCCAATCAAACACTCCCAGGGCAGGGACAGCACGGGTTTGATATCGAGGAAAGTTCTTTCTCCACTGTCCCATCACACATTCCCAGTATCAGTACAGCATGGGATCAGATACAGAGTAAAGGATCTTCTACACTGTCCCATCATACACTCCAACAGCAGCTGCAGCATGGGTTCGATGCAGAGTAAAGCTCCCTCAACACTGTCCAATGAAACACGCACAGGGACGGTACAGCACGGGTTAGATGCAGTGTAAAGCTCCCTCAACACTGTCCCATCAAACATTACCAGGGGAGGTACGGCATACGTTAGATACAGTGTAATGCTCCCTCTACACTGTACCATCAAAAACTCCCATTGCAGGTACAGTACGGGTTAGATTCAGATGAAAGCTCCTTTTACACTGTCCCATCAAACACTTCCAGTCGAGGTACAGCACGGGATTAGATACGGAGTAAAACTCCCTCTACAGTGTCCTATCATACATTACCAAGGCTAGTAGAGCAGAGGTTAGATACAGAGTAAAGCTCCCTCTACACTGTCTCATCACACACTCCAAGGGCAGATACAGTACAGGGTAACATACAGGGCAAAGCTCCCTCTACACTGTCCCATCAAACACTCCCAGGGCAGGGACAGCACGGGTTTGATATCGAGGAAAGTTCTTTCTCCACTGTCCCATCACACATTCCCAGTATCAGTACAGCATGGGATTAGATACAGAGTAAAGGATCTTCTACACTGTCCCATCATACACTCCAACAGCAGCTGCAGCATGGGTTAGATGCAGAGTAAAGCTCCCTCAACACTGTCCAATGAAACACGCACAGGGACGGTACAGCACGGGGTTAGATACAGAGTAAAGCTTGCTCTACAGCGTCCCATCATACATTACCAGGGCAGATAGAGGAGAGGTTAGATACAGAGTAAGGGTCCCTCTACACTGTCCCATCAAACACTCCCAGGGCAGGTAAAGCACTGGGTTAGATAGAGAGTGGAGCTCCCTCTGCACTGTCCCATCAAACACTATCAGGGCAGGTACAGCACGGGTTAGAGACGGAGTAAAGATCCCTCTATACTGTCCCATCAAACATTACAAGGGCAGGTAGTGCACGGGTTAGATACAGAGCAAAGCTAGCCCTACACTGTCCCAGCAAACACTCCCAGAGCAGGTACAGCACGGGTTAGATACAGAGTAAAGATCCCTCTGCACTGTCCCATCAAACTCTCCCAGAGCAGGTACAGCACGGGTTAGACACAGAGTAAAGCTCCGCCTAAACTATCCCATCAAACACTCCCAGGGCAGGTACAGCATGGGTTAGATGCAGAGTAAATCGATACTGTCCCATCAAACACTCCCAAGGCAGGTACAGCACGGGGTTAGATGCAGAGTAAAACTACACTATCCCATTAATGTGCATGATTTGCTGCATCAGATTGTCAATTTTTTCCTTTCTCAACCTGCGGCCTCTCTGAATGTGTTTGACAACTTGCAGCCAATTCGGCGAGCTTGTATTTGTTGAGCAGATTGGGTCTGCCCAGGTCTGCAATCAAAGGACGCAAAGGTGAAAAACAGAGTGTCACATCCACTGCCCGTCATTAGTTTTTTATTAAACAACAAATTGTGGATTAACATGGACTGTCAAAGGCAATCAGTGCAGCTCCGACTCACACAGTGCGGCACAAATTGTTCTTCATGGCATCCATATTCCAGGCGGTAAACCGGGTGAAATATGGAACAATTTTGGGGCCCCAACCGTCAGGCCCAAGTACGCCTCTTTGTTACGAGCGGCGGCATACTGGTAAACGCAGATTTGCAGGTGGCCTGGGTGGCCAGCTAAAACAGGTGTTCGGACGCTCGTGTTTGCAATTGAGTTGGCCCAACGCCTGCGTTAAGTCCCATTAGTTGCCGATCAGCAGTCCTCATTTAATATCAGTAACTTATCAAAGCAAAGACCATCTGTAACGGTTGCCACGGAGCTCTCTGTCACCCCACACCCTCCCCTTCCGAATCCACGGGTGAGTGAGTCGACATTCACCTCAACCCAACTTCCCACTGAATAATCTCTCCACAGGAATAACAACGCATGGCAACAGTGAAACCTGTCTGTGAATATTTCCTTCTTTTCAAGGGAATTGTAACTGAATGATTCAATGCTTGAATGGAGGAGAGCTTTGTTTCAGGTCATCTGCTGATGTATCTTGGATAACCATGATATTGCACTCCTTGAATTGGTAATTGGGGAGCAATTTCCTGTCATTTCTCCCCCTATTGTTTTCCCCGTGATTTTTTTGCCTTCATGAGGAGTTGCCATTACTTGCAGTTTCGGAGGACAGAGAATGGATTTCCACCATCTTTTTTTTCAAATTCGTTCTCACGATGCGGACATCACTGGCAAGGCCATTGTTTAATGCCCATTTCTAGTTGCCCTAAGTTTGATATGACGGAGTGTATTGCTGGGCCCACAACAGAGGGGCAGTAAAGAGTCAATCACAAATCGGCCCAGCCCGGATAGGGATGGCAGGTTTCATTCACTGAAGGGACATGAGTGAAAATGTTGGGTTTTTACAACAATCCGGCAGATGCGTGGTCACTTTTACTGACACCGTCACATCCAATTTACCCTCCAAGTTACACACCATCCTGACTTGGAAATATATCGGCCGTTCATTCATCGTCACTGGGTCACAATCCTGGAACTCCCTCCTTAACAGCACTGTGGGAGCACCTTCACCACACGGACTGCAGTGGTTCAAGTAGGCGGCTCACACCACCTTCTCAAGGGGCAGTTAGGGATGGGCAATAAATGCCGGCTACTTACCTGGCAGGGGAGTAACAATGATCAAGAAGGTGGTTCTCCCAGGACGAGGCTAGCCCATTGCACTTCGGGTGTGCTGACGCCTGCGATGTCCCCAAATGCGGGATACTCGACCTTTTGGCTAAGATCATGCGTAACTGACCTGACCAGCCACCATGACCTCCGGGTGGTTTCTCCCTGGTCAGGAAGGTATATGCTTGCTTTTTTGGAAACAGGAGGTGGGTGGGGTGGCTTGACCCATCCACCTCCACGGAGGTGTGTGGGGTGGCTTGACCCATCCACCTCCATGGCACGAACCTGGTATTGCAGTACTTCCAGGAATGGTGCAGTGGCTCTAGGCCTTTTGGCTAAGAGCATTGGCGCAGAGTGATCCTTGGCATGTGCAAGGTGACCTCTGGCGTTTGTGATTTGACAAAGAATTGGAACGATTGGCTACGAATTTAAAAAAAATAAATAAATAAATGCCGGCCTTGCCAGCGACGCCCACATCCCAGGAACGAGTTAAACAACTCAACTTTTTATTTCCATATTTTCTTTTTCGAATGAATTGAAATTCTCACACTGCTGACGTTCTCTAGGTCAATCTAGAAACTAGATTACTAGTCCAGGCCTCTGGATTGTTGTCCAGTAAATAACCACTGCACGACTATATGCCTCTGGTTTGCTCGTCAAGCAATGGGCTGGGTCATCATCGTTAGCAAGGCCAATGGTCTGCTCTCATCCTGTCTTCACTGTAATGTATTTGCTTCATGGGTTCTTTGCTTAAGAATTCATAGCAACACATTGTTATTCAGAACTGGTTGGTTTATTAACAAAGGTTTAACAATCACACTACACATTACCAGTTCATCCACTAGGCTCACAACTGCATACCTCATTGTGGATGACCTAGATCCAACTGACTGGGGTTTTATTGAGTCTTGTGAACATCATGTGACTGGCTAAGCCACTCACGATGCAACAGTTCTACAACTATTTTTGTAAAAGTTTTAAATTGAATGCCCCTTTCTTTAGGGCACCAAAACCAACAAATTAAAATTAAACTTTAAAGGGAACCTTGTCAAATCAAATTAAATTAAAATTTTGTTCCCTGTTGAAATGATGCATTCCCTCCGGCGCCCATCTCTTGCGGAAGGCCGCGAGCATACTGGTGGACACCCCGTGCTCCATTTCCAAGGACACCCTGGCGTGAACGTAATGGCGTAAGAGAGGCAGGCAGTCGGGCTGAACGACCCCCTCGACCGCCCACTGCCTGGACTGGTTAATGGCCACCTCAACAGCTCTACAACTATTTTAGTTGCACCTGTAAAACAATAAATCATTAAATCAAGTGCCCCCTGATTAAATCGGGTGGGGGGGGGGGGGAGGGGGGGCGGGGGCACTAAAACTGACAAACTTAAACAAGTTAAACTTTAGACATTACGTGGTTCAAATTAAAATTTGGTTGCCGGGGGTGATGATGCACTCCAGTCCCTACGGCAACCACCTCTCACGGAAGGCCGCGAGCGACCGGTAGACACCGCGTGCTCCATCTCCGGGGACACCCTGGCCCGAACGTAACGGCGGAAGAGAGGCAGGCAGTCGGGCTGAACGACCCCCTCGACAGCCCACTGTCTGGACCGGTTAATGGCCACCTCAACAGCTCTGCAAACCTGTGAGCGTACTCACTGGTGCACACATGAGGGCACTCGATGATGTTGTGACGCGCAGCAACCCGGAGAGACCCGTTGCCTTGATCGCCCTCGGTAACTTTCTGCTCTTTCTCCCCTCTCTCCACATACCTGTCGACAGATCTGGTGCCTGGGCAACGCCTCCCGCTTTCACATCAACAAGACAGTGGATGCTGCCATCCGCTCGGTGCTGATTGGTGGCCTGCTTCCCCGCGTCCAGTACCGAGTCCAAGTGGCGGCCAGCACGGGTGCCGGGGTCGGTGTGAAGAGCGAACCACAGGCCATCGTTATTGGTAAGTGCCGTTCTGACCCGTCATTCCCCCAGCCCCCCTGAGGCAGAGTGAGTGTCGCTGCAATTCTTGCACCTCTCGATGTGAACTCCGTGAACTCGAGCTCGTCCAAAGCTTGGTTGCCCATTGCAATGCATTTGCTTCATGGGTTCTTTGCTTAAGAATTCATAGCAACACATTGAGATTAGGAACCAGTTGGTTTATTAACAAAGGTTTAACAACCACACCACACATTATCAGTTCATCCACTAGGCTCACAATTGCATACCACATCGTGGATGACCTAGACCCAACTGACTGGAGTTCTGTTGAGTCTTGTGAACATCACATGACAATGCAACAGCTCTACAACTTTGTGAGCATACTCACAGGTTCATACATTACAGCTCCGTGTCCGAACTCGCACCAAGTCCCGTTCACCCATCATCCCCTGTCCTCGCTGACCGAAATTGGCTCCCGGTCCGGCAGTGCCTCGATTTTAAAACTCTCGTCCCTTGTTTACAAATCCCTCCATGGCCAGTGGCCCTCCCTATCTCTGTAACCTCCTCCAGCCTCACAACTCCCTGAGATCTCCATGCTCCTCCAATTCTGGACTCTTTGAGTATGCACAATTTTCATCTCTCCACCATTGGCGGCCGTGCCTTCATCCGCCAGTGGGATATTCGCATGCGGAAGGTTTGGGTGGTCCCTCTCTATTTCATATGGGTTGTGGAATCACATAGCATCCTCCTACTGCATAGGACTGGGCTAAGAACATAAGAATTAGGAGCAGGAGTTGGCAATTCGGCCCCTTGAGCCCACTCCGCCATTCAATAAGATCATGGCTGATCGATCTCAACTCCACTTTCCTGCACTGTCCCCATATCCCTTGATTCCCTTAGTATTCATAAAAATGGATATGGCCGTGGAATCATAGACTAATCAAAATTTATAGCACAGAAGGAGGCCAATCGGCTCATTGTGTCCGCGCCGGCCGACCAAGAGCTATCCAGCCTAATCCCACTTTCCAGCTCTCGGTCCGTAGCCCTGTTGGTTACGGCACTTCAAGTATTTTTAAATGTGGTGAGGGTTTCTGCCTCTACCGCCCTTTCAGGCAGAGAGTTCCAGACCCCCACCACCCCCTGGTTGAAGAAATTTCCCCTCAATTCCCCACTATACCTCCCCCCATTACTTTAAATCTTTGCCCCCGGTTATTAACCCCTCTGCTGAGGGAAAGAGGCCCTTTCTATCCACTCTTTGAGTGTTCACACCGTGGCCTGTCAGACACTTATTCAGCCCATGGGTCCTCCCACTACTATTTTCCAAGGGAAGAGCGCCAAGATAGGGGAATAATAACCCCTTTGCTTTTATCCCTCCGAATGTTATTTCTCAGGCTCCTGGAGTTAAAGGTCACGCCAGGCTCCTTGCTCTGAGAAAGCTCCCTCGGTAACAGGGTGGCAGACCGCCCTCAATTGATTCCTTTTTGCCGCGCTCGCGTGTCGTGGAGACGCACGGACGGGCCGAAAGCCGCCCCTCCACGTAGATCTTCGCTTTTTGTTTAATTCTCGGCTGGGATGTAAAAAAAAACTGAAAGGGGAAAGTATTTCCCGCAGGGGGCCGGGGCGACGACATCTTCATGACGGGGCCCGGCAGCAACAACAGCATCACCGAGCAGATCACCGACGTGGTGAAGCAGCCGGCTTTCATCGCGGGCATCGGCGGCGCCTGCTGGGTCATCCTGATGGGCTTCAGCATCTGGCTGTACTGGCGACGCAAGAAGAGGAAGGGTCTCAGCAACTACGCAGGTGAGCATGCGGGGGTGGGGTAGGGCGGGGGGGGGGGAGGGGGGCTGGTGGAACCGGGGTGTGCGCGGCGCTACCGCGGAGAAAACCCCCGTCCCCAGGGATACGGGGAAACACTGGGTCATGTGCAATAGAGAGCTCCCCCCCACCCGCCCCCCCACACCCCCCTAGTGTTCTACTGCTCCACCTAGTGGGCTACTGGGGTAACGCAACTACTGATGTCAATACAATCAAAGGGTCACGGGGCAAAGTCACATGGTGGACCGTTTTCTGTGTCCGGAGCCATCTTGCCGTGTGTGCTGTTGGCGATGTGGTAGGAATATATTTTCTGAGGAACGCGGTTCAGCAACGCGTCTTGGCGAGCACGAGAGCGAGCAGATGCGCTCCGCGCCGATTTGCGCATACACGTGTCCGGGGCGTCGCTCCCACCTCCAGCGCGTCCCCCGCCTGTTGCAGAGGACGCACGGGTTCTCAGCGCGTTGATCTCCAGGGGATGGACAACTGGCCAGGTTGGGCATGAGGCCGGTGAGCGACAGCGGCCACTTACCATCCAAGTCACGACGGCGGAAGTTACCTCTCCCTCCCTCATTCACCAGTAAGCCAGCGAACCCCTGCTCATATCTCTGTGCTTCCAGGAACCAGCCAGGTTGCAAATGTGCGACTTACCCATCGTGTTGAGGAGCACAAGCAATTTTTTGAAAGCAGACATCTATTCCACCCATCCCAGCTGGTTTTACGCAATGCAAATAGTGTCTTCCTTAACCCTGAACGAGAAGAAGGCACTGCCACAGCTTGCCAGCAGAAGAAAAATGTTCCACCATCTCTCTCTGTCGGTGGGCACTGCAATGATCCACTTACAACACCAGGTTAGAAGATGTAACTTGTACATCCAGGCAACAGCTCCACTTCAGTCAATGGATTGAGTATACCAGGTGCTATGTATAAAGGGCGTCCGAGCCAATACTGTTCATCCCACTTCATCGCCCCAGGCGTGATTCTAGGCCACTGTTATTGACAAGGATGGCTCAGTCAGTGTATGCAGTGCTCAGTGGGGTACCGACCATACTGGGCGGGTGAGTCTCCAGGTCGGCCCGAGCTGTGTTGGGCGATCCTCGCTCTGAACGGGAGCTCCACCACCCTCGCTGGCTGAATTCTCCGCAGACTGCTCTGCTCTGCTTTCTGTCTCTCTCTTCACTAACCCTTGACTGGGACCCTGTCAACTGCGGCCTCCCTCGCTCTCACCTCTGGTTGGTTTGTTGGTGTTTTTCTTTCCTTGTGACTTGCTAGTGATTGGATAGCTGCTGGGATCCAGCCACCAATAGCGTTGTGCCTGCGGACGTTAGTGCCTTGCGATTGGTTGCTTTTATTTTCTTTTGTTTTGTGACTCACGATCTTCTCTGTCTTCTTTTTGTTCTTTATTGCAGTCCAGTCTTTCACCTTCACCCCGGCAGGTACTGACCGTTTGTCCGTCTCTTGCATGCCGGCGTAGCGGAACCCGATACCGAGTGGCTTGCGTTGCCCCCGCATGCTCCTCTCACCTTTACCATCCGCAGCCTCCAGCCACCCAGCCAGCACAGAGGGGAGGGGCCCTGGGAGGTCATGCAGTGAGGGGGAGGGGCCCTGGGAGGTCACGCAGTGAGGGGGAGGGGCCCTGGGAGGTCACCCAGTGAGGGGAAGGGCCCTCGGAGGTCACCCAGCGCAGAGGGGAGGGGCCCTAGGAGGTCACGCAGTGAGGGGGAGGGGCCCTGGGAGGACACGCAGTGAGGGGGAGGGGCCCTGGGAGGTCACCCAGTGAGGGGGGGCCCTCGGAGGTCACCCAGCGAGGGGGAGGGGCCCCTATGATGTCACCGTGAGGTGGCGGGACCCTGGGAGGTCACCTAGTAAGGGGGCGGGGCCCCTGTGAGGTCACCCACTGAGGAGAAAAAAACTCTAGGAAGTCACCCACTGAGGGGGAGGGGACTCTGGGAGGTCACTCCCACTGAGGGGGAGGGGACCCTGGGAGGTCACCCACTGAGGGAGAGGGGACCCTGTGAGGTCACCCAGTGAGGGAGTGGGGCCCTTGGGAGGTCACCCAGCGAGCGGAAAGGGAGGGACCACTGTGATGTTACCCATTGAGCAGGGAGGGCCGCACGATTTCATCTATTGAGGGGGAGGGGCTGCACTGTGATGTTGCCAGTGAGGGGAGGGGCCTCACTGTGAGGTCAACCAGTGAGGGGGATGGGCCACATGGTGTCATCTAGCGAGGGTGAGGGGCTGCACTGTGATGTCGCCCAGTGAGGGGGAGGTGTCACACTTTGATGTCACACAGTGATGGGGAGGGGCCTTACTGTGATATCACACCGTGAGGGGAGGGGCCGCACTGTGATGTCACCCAATGAAGGGGAGGTGTCACACTTTGATGTCACACAGTGAGGGGGAGGGGCCACATTGTGATGTCACCCAGTGAGGGTGGGGCCACACTGTGATGTCACCCTGAGAGAGGAGGATGGAGGAGGAGCCGCACTCCTACCTCCACCTCCTCCCTTCACGCGTCAAATTTTTCCTTTTTCGATAACCCGTGGCCTGGTTTACATTTTCAATAACTCTTCCTCTACACTTGCAAGTCGGTTTTTGAAACGCACATTCCTGTCACGCTAAGTGATGGCTCTCGCCTCCAATTGAGGGGGGAGGGGGAGGGGCGACGAGTGACTGGTTAATGGTGGTGACGTGGGGTTGGAAGGGAAAGCAGAAGGAATCTTGTCAATCGAGCCCAAGGGAGGAGGGCAAACGTGGACCCAGTGGCAATGGAGACCATTCTGATAGAAATGGCAGCCACTTTGCAATTACATTGCTGAGGGACTCTCTCATCAGTGACTGACATCAGCCCCTCGAGCCTGCTCCGTCCGCCATTCAATCAGATCATGGTCGCTCTACACCTCAACTCCATTTACTCACCTTTGCTCCGTATCTCTCGATGCCCTTAACCCAACAAAGGTCTATCGTCTCGACCGTGAACGCTCCAAGTGAACCCCAGAAACGGCAGCCTTTTGGGGCGGAGTTCCAAATTCCCACTGCCCTTTGAAAGAAAGACTTGCATCTCTCGAGTGCCTCTCCCGACCACCCGGATGTCTCAAAGCGTTTTACAGCCAATGAAGTACTTTGGGAGTGTAGTCACCGTTGTAATGTGGGAAACACAGCAGCCAATTTGTGCACAGCAAGCTCCCACAAACAGCAATGTGATAATGAGCAGATAATCTGTTTATTTTAGTGATATAAATATTGGCCCAGGACACCGGGGATAACTCCCCTGCTCTTCTTCAAAATGGCGCCATGGGATCTTTTACATCCACCTGAGAGAGCAGACAGGCCCTCGGTTAATGTCTCATCCGAAAGACGGCACCTTCGATAGTGCAGCGTTCCCTCAGCACTGAACTGGGAGTGTCGGCCTAGATTTTTGTGCTCAAGTCCCTGGAGTGGGACTGGAGCCCACAACCTTCTGACTCTGAGGCGAGAGAGAGAGAGAGAGAGAGACAGAGAGTGCTGCCCACTGAGCCACGGCTGACAAGGCTTTTGTGAAGTGTTTCCTGATTTCCCGTTTGTTCTCGCAAACCTGCCAGGTTTAATCCACGCTCTACTCTGTATGTTCAGCTGCTTTCCACCCCCCCCCCGGACCCCCGTCACCCTGTTCTGCCTGCCTGCCCACTGTTTGGTTGGGCTCTATGAATGCTGTCCGCCCTCCAGTAACTAGTCCAAGTGGCCGTTCCACCCGTGTGACCTTGGACAGCGAGTAATGACAATGGAGGCCTCGCCCGCCAAGCGGTGTTCCCTCTCCGCTTTTTGGGGTGGTATGCGACCCCGCTAACGGGTCTATTTTACATTTCCGCGCACGTGCGGCTTTTCCGCTGTTAAGACGTTGAGCAGCCTGTGCGGGACCTCCAGACCCGCTGTACAGGTGCCTGGCCACACAGCTTAACGGGAACATTGCCACCGAACTGCACCGTTCCCGCGCAGGACATCTCGCTCAGCCGTCGCCCGGGCTTCCCAGCAATGGAGGCTGGGCGGTCAACAGCCAGGAGCAAGGGGAGCCCGGCTGATGGTTCAGCTTCGCGGGCCCCAGGGGCCACTCAGTCCCTCTCAGGTCCCCGACTGTAGTGCAGCCTGAGCTCAGCTAACTCCGCGATGGCCAGGGGCGGAGCCCGCTGCTTCCTGCTATGCTCAGATTCAGTACAGCCTAAATCCGTCGTGAAAGCAATTCAGTGGCAGCCAGCAGCCTGCCTCCGACTGCGGGGAGGGGAGGGCGGGACCCATGGGCGCTGTGTAATGTTGGTCAGCTTGCATGTGTGTGTAATGTGTCAGCTCAGCTCTGTGGAGAGGAGTCGGGCCGTCAGATGGACTGAGTGAATCCTGATGGGCTAGCATTCCTATTTAGATAGAACTGAGGGAGTGCTGCACTGTCGGAGGTGCCGTCTTTCAGATGAGACGTTAAACCGAGGCCCCGTCTGCCCTCTCAGGTGGACGTAAAAGATCCCATGGCACTATTTCGAAGAAGAGCAGGGGAGTTATCCCCGGTGTCCTGGGGCCAATATTTATCCCTCAATCAACATCATTAAAACCGATTAACTTCTCACTACCATATTGCTGTGTGTGGGAGCTTGCTGTGCACAAATTGGCTGCCGTGTTTCCTACATTACAACAGTGACTACACTCCAAAATGTCCTTCATTGGCTGTAAAGTGATTTGGGACGTCCGGCGTTCGTGAAAGGCACTACAGAAATTCAAGTCTTTCGTGATTTTTTAAATCCAACAGGGAATTCATGAGAAACTAACCCAGAACCAGGGGTCACAGTCTAAGGATAAGGGGTAAGCCATTTAGGACCGAGATGAGGAGAACCTTCTTCACTCAGAGTGGTGAACCTGTGGAATTCTCTACCACAGAAAGTTGTTGAGGCCAGTTCGTTCGATATATTCAAAGGGGAGTTAGATGTGGCCCTTACAGCTAAAGGGATCAAGGGGTATGGAGTGAAAGCAGGAAAGGGGTATTAAAGTTGCATGATCAGCCATGATCTTATTGAATGGTGGTGCAGGCTCGAAGGGCCGAATGACCTACTCTTGCACCTATTTTCTATGTTTCTACAAGTCTGGAACTCTCGGCCTCCCCGCCCCCCCCATCGTCAAAAGGCTGTGGATGCTGGAAGTCAATTGTAGTTTCCACGATTGAGAATGATGGACTTTTTCTTGGTGTAATATATTTGATTCATGGGACCTTTGCTTAAGAATTCATAGCAACACATTGCTATTAAGAACTGGTTGGTTTATTAACAAAGGTTTAACAATCACACTACACATTACCAGTTCATCCACCCCGAACCCAACTGGTTGGGGTTTTATTGAGTCTTGTGAACATCACGTGACTGGCTAAGCCACTCACGATGCAACAGCTCTACAACTATTTTTCTAAAAGTTTTAAATCGAGTGCACCTTTCTTAAGGGCACCAAAACCCACAAATTAACAATTAAACTTTGATGTGAGCCTTGTCAAATCAAATTCAATTAAAATTCTGTTCCCTGTTGAAATGATGTACTCCAGTCCCTCCGGCGCCCACCTCTTGCAGAAGGCCGCGAGCGTACCGGTGGACACCGCGTGCTCCATCTCCAGGGACACCCTGGCTCGGATGTAACCGCGGACGAGAGGCAGGCATTCGGGCTGAATGACCCCCTCGACCGCCCGCTGCCTGGACCGGTTAATGGCCATCTTGGCCAGGCCCAGGAGCAGTCCTACGAGGAGGCCTTCCGACCTGCCCGCTCCCCCTTCGCACAGGGTGCCCAAAGATCAGGAGCGTGGGACTGAACTGCAACCAGAAATCGCGGAGAAGCCCCTTCAAATGCGACAGCTGTACAAACCTGTGACAGCTGTACAAACCACAGGTGCGTACGGGTATTCGGGATTCGGAGTGATAGAGGGTAGGTGGAGTTGAGGTGCAGGACAGCCCTGATCTGATTGAAGAGCGGAGCAGGCTCAAGGGGCTGAATGGCCTCCCCCTGTTCCTACGTTGACGAGAATAGCTTCAGAAAGCACAGCAGGAGCAGCTCCGAATGCCAACACTCGCGTCGTAAATCTGCTCTTAAACTAATTGTGAATCATTACTCACAGGCTCCTGTGGAGATCTGATGGCTTCTCTCTGCCATCTCCTTTATCTCCCTGAGGCGAATGCTCAATAAATGAATCTGTGGATCTGATTTAGCCGACAGATTATCGGGCCAGGATATTACAATCTTTCCGGGTATTTCTCCACTTCTTCCTGAATGGCAGAAAACAAAAATGTTTTTAATAAAAAAGAAACTTTGTGCGTTAGAGTCAGCTGTGTTTAGTGTTTCATGTCCACCGGCATATCTTTCACAGCAAGACAATGATCGAGAATCACTCCTTACTGTGAGAACGAGTCGGGAGGACGGGAGGGCGAAAGTTCACTTGGCCTTAGACACTGTTGAATTAGGCACCCGTTATACGTCCTGTCCAATAGTTACGTCACGTCTAGAAAAGTGACTGTCAGGCGGAGTGGTAACGGCGACAGATGCAATAACGTCTGTTTTGCATCCCCGGCCAAGTCGAATTTCTTCCCCGCCCCCTACACTCCGCGCCCCCGGGAGCTTTTGGGACATGAATTTGCCGTCGGTGAATCGACTGCCTGATTTATTCTCCTGGCTAGGATGGATTTAAATACCTTTCTATCAGAATTTAAAAAGAATAATTCTCGAGATTTGGGCTTCGCTGGCAAGGCCGGCATTTATTGCCCATCCCTAATTGCCCCTTGAGAAGGTGGTGGTGAGCCGCCTTCTTGAACCGCTGCAGTCCGTGTGGTGAAGGTGCTCCCACAGTGCTGTTAGGGAGGGAGTTCCAGGATTGTGACCCAGCGACGCTGAAGGAACAATCGATATATTTCCAAGTCAGGATGGTGTGTGACTTGGAGGGGAACGTGGAGGTGATGGTGTTCCCATGCGCCTGCTGCCCTTGTCCTTCTAGGTGGTCGAGGTCGCGGGTTTGGGAGGTGCTGCCGAAGAAGCCTTGGTGAGTTGCTGCAGTGCATCTTGTAGCCGGTTAAGGAGGAGACACACAGTCGCTGCCATTCCTTCTTGACATCGAAGCAAAACTTAAACAAGCGCCAGCTTCAAGCAATAATCGCTTTTGTTTTTACGAGTTTCTCTCCCCTCACAGCATACTCTCTGTATCTAACCCCGTGCTGTACCTGCCCTGGGAGTGTTTGATGAGACAGTATAGAGGGAGCTTTACTCTGTATCTAACTCGTGCTGTACCTGCCCTGGGAGTGTTTGATGAGACAGTGTAGAGGGAGCTTTACTCTGTATCTAACCCGTGCTGTACCTGCCCTGGGAGTGTTTGATGTCACAGTGTAGAGGGAGCTTTACTCTGTATCTATATCGTGCAGTACCTGCCCTAGGAGTGTTTGATGAGACAGTGCAGAGGGAGCTTTGCTCTATATCTAACCCCATGCTGCACCTGTCCTCAGAGTGTTTGATGAGACAGTGCAGAGGGAGCTTTGCTCTGTATCTAACCCGTGCTGTACCTGCCCTGGCAGTGTTTGATGGAGCAGTGTAGAGGGAGCTTTACTCTGTATCTAATCCCATGCTGTACCTGCCCTGGGAGTGTTTGATGGGACAGTGTAGAGGGAGCTTTGGTCTGTATCTAACCCGTGCTCGACCTGCCCTAGGATTGTTTGATGGGACAGTGTAGAGCGAGCTTTACTCTGTATCTAAGGGTCAAGGATGTCTTGGAGTGGCTGCAAGGCATTTTGGAAGGGGAGGGTGAACAGCGAGTTGTCGTGGTGCATATAGGTACCAACGATACAGGAAAAAAATGGGATGAGGTCCGACAAGCTGAATTTCGGGAGCTAGGAGTTAAATTAAAAAGTAGGACCTCAAAGGTAGTAATCTCAGGATTGCTACCAGTGCCACGTGCTAGTCAGAGTAGAAATAGCAGGATAGCTCAGATGAATATGTGGCTTGAGGAGTGGTGCAGGAGGGAGGGATTCAAATTCCTGGGATATTGAAACCAGTTCTGGGGGAGGTGGGACCAGTACAAAACGGACGGTCTGCACCTGGGCAGGACCAGAACCAATGTCCTAGGGGAAGTGTTTGCTAGTGCTGCTGGGGAGGGGTTAAACTAATATGGCAGGGGGATGGGAACCTATGCAGGGAGACAGAGGAAACTAAAATGGGGGCAGAAGCAAAAGATAGAAAGGAGATAAGGAAATCAAAGGCAAAAATCAAAAAAGGCCACATTACATCATCATTCTAAAAGGACAAATGTGTTAAAAAAAACAAGGCTGAAGGCTCTGTGTCTCAATGCGAGGAGCCTTCGTAATAAGGTGGATGAATTAATTGTGCAGATAGCTGTTCACGGATATGATGTAATTGGGATTACGGAGACATGGCTCCAGGGTGACCAAGGCTGGGAACTTAACATCCAGGGGTATTCAATATTCAGGAAGGATAGACAGAAAGGAAAAGGAGGTGGGTAGCGTTGCTGGTTAAAGAGGAGATTAACGCAACAGTAAGGAAGGACATTAGCTTGGATGATGTTGAATCTGTATGCGTAGAGCTACGGAATACCAAAGGGCAGAAAATGCTAGTGGGAGTTGTTTACAGACCACCAAACAGTAGTAGTGAGGTTGGGGATGGCATCAAACAGGAAATTAGGGATGCATGCAATAAAGGTACAGCAGTTATCATGGGTGACTTTAATCTACATTTCGACTGGGCTAAGCAAACTGGTAGCAATACGGTGGAGGAGATTTCCTGGAGTGTATAAGGGATGGTTTTCTAGACTAATATGTCGAGAAACTAACTAGAGAGCAGGCCATCCAAGACTGGGTCTTGTGTAATGAGAGAGGATTAATTGGCAATCTTGTTGTGTGAGGCCCCTTGGGGAAGAGTGACCATAATATGGTAGAATTCTTCATGAAGATGGAGAGTGACACAATTCATTCAGAGACGAGGGTCCTGAACTTAAGGAAAGGTAACTTCGATGGTATGAGGCGTGAATTGGCTAGAATAGACTGGCAAATGATAATAAAAGGGTTGACGGTGGATAGGCAGTGGCAGACATTTGAAGATCACATGGATGAACTTCAACAATTGTACATCCCTGTCTGGCGTAAAAATAAAATGGGGAAGGCGGCTCAACTGTGGCTAACAAGAGAAATTAGGGATAGTGTTAAATCCAAGGAAGAGGCATATAAATTGGCCAGAAAAAGCAGCAAACCTGAGGACTGGGAGAAATTTAGAATTCAGCAGAGGAGGACTAAGGGTTTAATTAGGAGGGGGAAAATAGAATATGAGAGTAAGCTTGCTGGGAATATAAAAACTGACTGCAAAAGCTTCTATAGATATGTGAAGAGATAACGATCAGTGAAGACAAATGTAGAACCTTCCAGTCAGAATCAGGTGAATTTATAATGGGGAACAAAGAAATGGCGGATGAACTGAACTAATACTTTGGTTCTGTCTTCATTGAGGACAACACAAATAACCTCCTGGAAATACTAGGGGACCGAGGGTCTGGCAAGAAGGAGGAATGGAAGGAAATCCTTATTAGTCAGGAAATTCTGTTAGGGAAATTGATGGGATTGAAGGCTGATAAATCCCCAGAGCCTGATATTCTGTACCCCAGAGTACTTAAGGAAGTGGCCCTAGAAATAGTGGATGCATTGGTGGTCATTTTCCAACATTCTTTTGACTCTGGATCACTTCCTATGGATTGGAGGATAGCTAATGTAACCCAACTTTTTAAAAAAGGAGGAAAAGAGAATACGGGGAATTATAGATCGGTTAGCCTGACATCGGTAGTGGGGAAAATGTTGGAATCAATTATCAAAAATTTAATAGCAGAGCATTTGGAAAGCAGTGACAGGATCGGTCCAAGTCAGCATGGATTTATGAAAGGGAAATCATGTTTGATAAATCTTATAGAATTTCTTGAGGATGTAACTAGTAGAGTGCTCAAGGGAGAACCAGAGGATGTGGTGTATTTGGAATTTCAAAAGGCTTTTGACAAGGTCCCACACGAGAGATTAGTGTGCAAAATTAAAGCACATGGTATGGGGGGGAAATGTATTGACGTGGATAGAGAACTGGTTGGCAGACAGGAAGCAAAGAGTAGGAATAAACTGGTCCTTTTCAGAATGGTAGGCAGTGACTAGTGGGGTACCGCAAGGTTCAGTGCTGGGACCCCAACTATTTACAATATACATTAATGATTTGGACGAAGGAATTGAATGTAATAGCTCCAAGTTTGCAGATGACACTAAGCTGGGTGGCAGTGTGAGCTGTGAGGAGGATGCTAAGAGGCTGCAGGGTGACATGGACAGGTTAGGTGAGTGGGCAAATACATGGCAGATGCAGTATAATGTGGATAAATGTGAGGTTATCCACTTTGCTGACAAAAACAGGGAGGCAGAATATTATCTGAATGGTGACAGATTAGAAAATGGGGAGGTGCAACGAGACCTGGGTGTCATGGTACATCATTCATTGAAAGATGGCATGCAGGTACAGCAGGTGGTGAAGAAAGCAGTTGGTATGTTGGCCTTCAAAGCGACAGGATTTGAGTATAAAAGCAGAGAGGTCTTACTGCAGTTGTACAGGGCCTTGGTGAGGCCACACCTTGAATATTGTGTACAGTTTTGGTCTCCTAATCTGAGGAAGGACATTCTTGCTATTGAGGGAGTGCAGCGAAGGTTCACCAGACTGATTCCCGGGATGGCAGGACTGACATATGAAGAAAGACTGGATCGACTAGGCTAATGTTCACTGGAATTTCGAAGAATGAGAGGGGACCTGACAGAAACATATAAAATTCTGACGGGACTGGACAAGTTAGATGTAGGAAGAATGTTCCCGTTGTTGGGGAAGTCCAGAACCAGGGGTCACAGTCTAAGGATAAGGGGTAAGCCATTTAGGACTGAAATGAGGAGAAACTTCTTCACTCAGTGAATTGTGAACCTGTGGAATTCTCCACCACAGAAAGTTGTTGAAGTCAGTTTGTTAGATATATTCAAAAGGGAGTTTGATGTGGCCCTTACGGCTAAAGGGATCAAGGGGTATGGAGAGAAAGCAGGAAAGGGGTACTGAAGTTGCACAATCAGCCATGATCTTATTGAATGGTGGTGCAGTTTCGAAGGGCCGAATGGCCTACACCTGCACCTATTTTCGATGTTTCTATGTTTCTGTGTTTCTCACCCGTGCTGTACCTGCCCTGGGAGTGTTTGATGGGACAGTGTCGAGGGAGCTTTACTCTGTATCTAACCCATGCTGTACCTGCCCTGGGAGTGTTTGATGGGACAGTGTAGAGGGAGCTTTACTCTGTATCTAACCCCGTGCTGTACCTGCCCTGGGAGTGTTTGATGGGACAGTGTAGAGGGAGCTTTACTCTATATCTAACCCGTGCTGTACCTGCCCTGGGAGTGTTTGATGGGACAGTGTAGAGGGAGCTTTACTCTGTATCTAACCCCATGCTGTACCTGCCCTGGGAGTGTTTGATGGGACAGTGTAGAGGGAGCTTTACTCTGTATCTAACCCATGCTGTACCTACCCTGGGGGTGTTTGATGGGACAGTGTAGAGGGAGCTTTACTCTGTATCTAACCCGTGCTGTACCTGCCCTGGGAGTGACAATAATGTCTGAAATGGAATGTGTTTCTTTGCTCTGTCTCCTTAATGAGCGCTAATTCTACCCCAAAAACTTAAAAGGCTGCACGTTTTTAATTTTATGTTTATTTTCCATTTGCTGAAGCATGTTTCTCCAAAATATCCACCTTTCATAGAGTTGAGAATCTTGCAGTTAGATGAAATATTTCAAGTAAAGAGGCTTGTGCAGGCTGATTAAACTGTGGATCGTTCCTTTTCCAATGCAGTCCCTCTCCTTTGCTGGTCTTTCTGTTGAACTCTGGGTCATCAATATAAGACAGTCACTAATAAATCCAATGGGGAATTCAGGTGAAACTTCTTTACCCAGAGAGTGGTGAGAATGTGGAACTCGCTCCCACAGGGAGTGGTTGAGGCGAATAGCGCAGATGCATTTTAGGGGAAGCTGGTTAAACACAGGACCGGTTCGATCCTCATTGTTGGCCTTGGGCGCATAATCTAGGCTGACACTCCAGTGCAGTACCGAGGGAGTGCCGCCCTGTCGGAGCTGCCGTCTTTCGGATGAGCTGTGACCCCCGTCTGCTTGTTCAGGTTGGTGCTAAAACCCCATGGCACAACATTTAAAAAGGACAAGGAGTTCTCCTGGTTACCAGGCCGACATTCCAACCACCAATCAATAGATTGACTGAGCCTTGACATCTCCTTGCTGTGTTTGTGGGACTTTGGCATGGAGTAAAGTGAATTAGGAATTAAATCTCCACAAACAAACACACATAAACACACTGAAGAGAGCGATGTTCCCTTGAACTTAGGGCTCTGGCACTCCTGCGTAATCGGCTCACCGGCTTCTCAATTAAATTCTGACTGGGCCTCGACGCACAAAGCTGAAATGAATGTTGAAGGAACGGCGCTATTTTCGAGGTGATGGATGGTGTCAGGAAAGGCTGAAAGGGCTCCTAATACCTGCCTTTCTCTCTTGTGTAAAATGACACGACGAACTGAAGTATTATTTAACTGAGTGTCGATTCATTTTCTTTCTTCCTTTTTCATCCTGCGGGAAACATGAAGTGACTTTCCAACGTGTAGATGGTGGAATCATGAGTAATGGAAGGTAAGTTCAATTCAAGCAAAGATCTCCCAAGATCAGACGCTGTAATCCATTGATTTTGCACGTGTCGAATCCCAATGCTCGTGATTTCCTAGATATTGTATACAGTCTTGAACCATTGAGGGGTCAATCACACAGTGACAGGGTCGCACTATCGAGGGGTCAGTCAGTCACACAGTGAGGGGCCGCACTATCGAGGGGTCAGTCAGTCACACAGTGAGGGGATGCACTATCGAGGGGTCAGTCACACAGTGAGGGGGCCACACTATCGAGGGGTCAGTCACACAGTGAGGGGGTCGCACTATCGAGGGGTCAGTCACACAGTGAGGGGCCGCACTATCGAGGGGTCAGTCAGTCACACAGTGAGGGGGTCGCACTATCGAGGGGTCAGTCACACAGTGAGGGGCCTCACTAATGAGGGGTCAGTCACACAGTGAGGGGGTTGCACTATCGAGGGGTCAGTCACACAGTGAGGGGGCCACACTATCGAGGGGTCAGTCACACAGTGAGGGGGCCGCACTATCGAGGGGTCAGTCACACAGTGAGGGGCCGCACTATCGAGGGGTCAGTCAGTCACACAGTGAGGGGGCCACACTATCGAGGGGTCAGTCACACAGTGAGGGGTCGCACTATCGAGGGGTCAGTCAGTCACACAGTGAGGGGCCGGACTATCGAGGGGTCAGTCAGTCACACAGTGAGGGGCCGCACTATCGAGGGGTCAGTCACACAGTGAGGGGCCGCACTATCGAGGGGTCAGTCAGTCACACAGTGAGGGGCCGCACTATCGAGGGGTCAGTCACACAGTGAGGGGCCGCACTATCGAGGGGTCAGTCAGTCACACAGTGAGGGGACCGCACTATCGAGGGGTCAGTCACACAGTGAGGGGGCCGCACTATCGAGGGGTCAGTCACACAGTGAGGGGCCGCACTATCGAGGGGTCAGTCACACAGTGAGGGGCCGCACTATCGAGGGGTCAGTCACACAGTGAGGGGGCCGCACTATCGAGGGGTCAGTCACACAGTGAGGGGGCCGCACTATCGAAGGGTCAGTCACACAGTGAGGGGCCGAACTATCGAGGGGTCAGTCAGTCACACAGTGAGGGGCTGCACTATCGAGGGGTCAGTCACACAGTGAGGGGGCCGCACTATCGAGGGGTCAGTCACACAGTGAGGGGCCGAACTATCGAGGGGTCAGTCAGTCACACAGTGAGGGGCTGCACTATCGAGGGGTCAGTCACACAGTGAGGGGCCGCACTATCGAGGGGTCAGTCACACAGTGAGGGGCCGCACTATCGAGGGGTCAGTCACACAGTGAGGGGCCGCACTATCGAGGGGTCAGTCACACAGTAAGGGGACCGCACTATCGAGGGGTCAGTCACACAGTGAGGGGGCCACACTATTGAGGGGTCAGTCACACAGTGAGGGGCCGCACTATCGAGGGGTCAGTCAGTCACACAGTGAGGGGCCGCACTATCGAGGGGTCAGTCACACAGTGAGGGGCCGAACTATCGAGGGGTCAGTCAGTCACAGTGAGGGACCGCACTATCGAGGGGTCAGTCACACAGTGAGGGTCCGCACTATCGAGGGGTCAGTCAGTCACACAGTGAGGGGGCCGCACTATCGAGGGGTCAGTCATACAGTGAGGGGTCGCACTATCGAGGGGTCAGTCAGTCACACAGTGAGGGGCCGGACTATCGAGGGGTCAGTCAGTCACACAGTGAGGGGCCGCACTATCGAGGGGTCAGTCACTCAGTGAGGGGGCCGCACTATCGAGGGGTCAGTCACACAGTGAGGGGCCGAACTATCGAGGGGTCAGTCAGTCACACAGTGAGGGGCTGCACTATCGAGGGGTCAGTCACACAGTGAGGGGCCGCACTATCGAGGGGTTAGTCACACAGTGAGGGGCCGCACTATCGAGGGGTCAGTCACACAGTGAGGGGCCGCACTATCGAGGGGTCAGTCACTCAGTAAGGGGACCGCACAATCGAGGGGTCAGTCACACAGTGAGGGGCCGAACTATCGAGGGGTCAGTCAGTCACACAGTGAGGGGCTGCACTATCGAGGGGTCAGTCACACAGTGAGGGGCCGCACTGTCGAGGGTCAGTCACACAGTGAGGGGCCGCACTATCGAGGGGTCAGTCAGTCACTCAGTGTGGGGGCCGCACTATCGAGGGGTCAGTCACACAGTGAGGGGCCGCACTATCGAGGGGTCAGTCACACAGTGAGGGGCCGAACTATCGAGGGGTCAGTCACACAGTGAGGGGCCGCACTATCGAGTGGTCAGTCACACAATGAGGGGGCCGCACTATCGAGGGGTCAGTCACACAGTGAGGGGGCCGCACTATCGAGGGGTCAGTCACACAGTGAGGGGCCGCACTATCGAGTGGTCAGTCACACAATGAGGGGGCCGCACTATCGAGGGGTCAGTCACACAGTGAGGGGGCAGCACTATCGAGGGGTCAGTCACACAGTGAGGGGGCCGCACTATCGAGGGGTCAGTCACACAGTGAGGGGGCTGCACTATCGAGGGGTCAGTCACACAGTGAGGGGGCTGCACTATCGAGGGGTAAGTCAGTCACACAGTGAGGGGCCGCACTATCGAGGGGTCAGTCACACAGTGAGGGGCCGCAATATCGAGGGTCAGTCAGTCACACAGTGAGGGGTCCGCACTATCGATGGGTCAGTCACACAGTGAGGGGCCGCACTATCGACGGGTCAGTCACACAGTGAGGGGGCCGCACTATCGAGGGGTCAGTCACACAGTGAGGGGCCGCAATATCGAGGGTCAGTCAGTCACACAGTGAGGGGCCGCACTATCGAGGGGTCAGTCAGTCACACAGTGAGGGGCCGCACTATCGAGGGGTCAGTCACACAGTGAGGGACCGCACTATCGAGGGTCAGTCAGTCACAGTGAGGGGGCCGCACTATCGAGGGGTCAGTCACACAGTGAGGTGCCGCACTATCGAGGGGTCAGTCACACAGTGAGGGGCCGCACTATCGAGGGGTCAGTCACACAGTGAGGGGCCGCACTCTCGAGGGGTCAGTCAGTCACACAGTGAGGGGACCGCACTATCGAGGGGTCAGTCACACTGTGAGGGGGCCGCACATTCGAGGGGTCAGTCACACAGTGAGGGGGCCGCACTATCGAAGGGTCAGTCACACAGTGAGGGGGCCGCACTATCGAGGGGCCAGTCACACAGTGAGGGGGCCGCACTATCGAGGGGTCAGTCACACAGTGAGGGGGCCGCACTATCGAGGGGTCAGTCACACAGTGAGGGGGCTGCACTATCGAGGGGTCAGTCACACAGTGAGGGGGCCGCACTTTCGAGGGGTCAGTCAGTCACACAGTGAGGGGGCCGCACTATCGAGGGGTCAGTCACACAGTGAGGGGGCCGCACTATCGAGGGTCAGTCACACAATGAGGGGGACACACTATCGAGGGGTCAATCAGTCACACAGTGAGGGGGCCGCACGATCGAGGGGTCAGTCACACAGTGAGGGGCCACACTATTGAGGGGTCAGTCACACAGTGAGGGGCCGCACTATCGAGGGTCAGTCACACAGTGAGGGGGACACACTATCGAGGGGTCAGTCAGTCACACAGTGAGGGGGCCGCACGATCGAGGGGTCAGTCACACAGTGAGAGGCCGCACTATCGAGGGGTCAGTCACACAGTGAGGGGCCACACTATTGAGGGGTCAGTCACACAGTGAGGGGCCGCACTATCGAGGGGTCAGTCACACAGTGAGGGGCCGCACTATCGAGGGTCAGTCACACAGTGAGGGGCCGCACTATCGAGGGGTCAGTCACACAGTGAGGGGCCGCACTATCGAGGGATCAGTAAGTCACACAGTGAGGGGGACGCACTATCGAGGGGTCAGTCACACAGCGAGGGGCTGCACTATCGAGGGTCAGTCAGTCACTCAGTGAGGGGACGCACTATCGACGGGTCAGTCACACAGTGAGGGGGCCGCACTATCGAGGGGTCAGTCACACAGTGAGGGGCTGCACTATCGAGCGGTCAGTCACACAGTGAGGGGCCGCATTATCGAGGGTCAGTCACACAGTGAGGTGCCGCACTATCGAGGGGTCAGTCACACAGTGAGGGGCCGCACTATCGAGGGGTCAGTCACACAGTGAGGGACCGCACTATCGAGGGGTCAGTCACACAGTGAGGGGCCGCACTATCGAGGGGTCAGTCAGTCACACAGTGAGGGGGACGCACTATCGAGCGGTCAGTCACACAGTGAGGGGGCCGCACTATCGGGGGGTCAGTCAGTCACACAGTGAGGGGCCGCACTATCGAGGGGTCAGTCACACAGTGAGGGGCCGAACTATCGAGGGGTCAGTCACACAGTGAGGGGCCGCACTATCGAGTGGTCAGTCACACAATGAGGGGGCCGCACTATCGAGGGGTCAGTCACACAGTGAGGGGGCCGCACTATCGAGGGGTCAGTCACACAGTGAGGGGCCGCACTATCGAGTGGTCAGTCACACAATGAGGGGGCCGCACTATCGAGGGGTCAGTCACACAGTGAGGGGCCGCACTTTCGAGGGGTCAGTCACACAGTGAGGGGCCGCACTATCGAGGGGTCAGTCACACAGTGAGGGGGCCGCAATATCGAGGGGTCAGTCACACAGTGAGGGGGCCGCACTGTCGAGGGGTCAGTCACACAGTGAGGGGGCCGCACTATCGAGGGGTCAGTCACACAGTGAGGGGCCGCACTATCGAGGGGTCAGTCACACAGTGAGGGGGCCGCACTATCGAGGGGTCAGTCACACAGTGAGGGGCCGCACTATCGAGGGGTCAGTCAGTCACACAGTGAGGGGGCCGCACGATCGAGGGGTCAGTCACACAGTGAGGGGCCGCACTATCGAGGGTTCAGTCACACAGTGAGGGGCCACACTATTGAGGGGTCAGTCACACAGTGAGGGGGCCGCACTATCAAGAGTCAGTCAGTCACACAGTGAGGGGCCGCACTATCGAGGGGTCAGTCACACAGTGAGGGCGCCACACTATCGAGGGGTCAGTCAGTCACACAGTGAGGGGGCCGCACGTTCGAGGGGTCAGTCACACAGTGAGGGGCCGCACTATCGAGGGTTCAGTCACACAGTGAGGGGCCACACTATTGAGGGGTCCGTCACACAGTGAGGGGCCGCACTATCAAGAGTCAGTCAGTCACACAGTGAGGGGCCGCACTATCGAGGGGTCAGTCACACAGTGAGGGGCCGCACTATCGAGGGGTCAGTCAGTCACACAGTGAGGGGCCGCACGATCGATGGGTCAGTCACACAGTGAGGGGCCGCACTATCGACGGGTCAGTCACACAGTGAGGGGGCCGCACTATCGAGGGGTCAGTCACACAGTGAGGGGCCGCAATATCGAGTTCAGTCAGTCACACAGTGAGGGGCCGCACTATCGAGGGGTCAGTCACACAGTGAGGGACAGCACTATCGAGGGGTCAGTCACACAGTGAGGGGCCGAACTATCGAGGGGTCAGTCAGTCACACAGTGAGGGGCCGCACTATCGAGGGGTCAGTCACACAGTGAGGGGCCGCACTATCGAGGGGTCAGTCAGTCACACAGTGAGGGGCCGCACTATCGAGGGGTCAGTCACACAGTGAGGGGCCGCACTATCGAGGGGTCAGTCACACTGTGAGGGGACCGCACTATCGAGGGGTCAGTCACACAGTGAGGGGGCCGCACTATCGAAGGGTCAGTCACACAGTGAGGGGGCCGCACTATCGAGGGGCCAGTCACACAGTGAGGGGGCCGCACTATCGAGGGGTCAGTCACACAGTGAGGGGGCCGCACTATCGAGGGGTCAGTCACACAGTGAGGGGGCTGCACTATCGAGGGGTCAGTCACACAGTGAGGGGGCCGCACTATCGAGGGGTCAGTCACACAGTGAGGGGCCGCACTATCGAGGGGTCAGTCAGTCACACAGTGAGGGGCCGCTCTATCGAGGGGTCAGTCAGTCACACAGTGAGGGGCCACACTATCGAGGGTCAGTCACACAGTGAGGGGGCCGCACTATCGAGGGTCAGTCACACAGTGAGGGGGCCGCACTATCGAGGGTCAGTCACACAGTGAGGGGGCCGCACTATCGAGGGGTCAGTCAGTCACACAGTGAGGGGCCGCACTATCGAGTGGTCAGTCACACAGTGAGGGGGCCGCACTATCGAAGGGTCAGTCACACAGTGAGGGGGCCGCACTATCGAGGGGCCAGTCACACAGTGAGGGGGCCGCACTATCGAGGGGTCAGTCACACAGTGAGGGGGCCGCACTATCGAGGGGTCAGTCAGTCACACAGTGAGGGGGCCGCACTATCGAGTGGTCAGTCACACAGTGAGGGGGCTGCACTATCGAGGGGTCAGTCAGTCACACAGTGAGGGGCCGCACTATCGAGGGGTCAGTCACACAGTGAGGGGCCACACTATTGAGGGGTCAGTCACACAGTGAGGGGCCGCACTATCAAGGGTCAGTCACACAGTGAGGGGCCGCACTATCGAGGGGTCAGTCACACAGCGAGGGGCTGCACTATCGAGGGGTCAGTCACACAGTGAGGGGCCGCACGATCGAGGGGTCAGTCAGTCACACAGTGAGGGTCCGCACTATCGAGGGGTCAGTAAGTCACACAGTGAGGGGCCGCACTATCGAGTGGTCAGTCACACAGTGAGGTGCCGCACTATCGAGGGGTCAGTCACACAGTGAGGGGGCCGCACTATCGAGGGGTCAGTCACACAGTGAGTGGCCGCACTATCAAGGGTCAGTCAGTCACAGTGAGGGGGCCGCACTATCGAGGGGTCAGTCACACAGTGAGGGGGCCGCACTATCGAGGGGTCAGTCAGTCACACAGTGAGGGGGACGCACTATCGAGCGGTCAGTCACACAGTGAGGGGCCGCACTATCGAGGGGTCAGTCACACAGTGAGGGGGCTGAACTATCGAGGGGTCAGTCAGTCACACAGTGAGGGGCCGCACTATCGAGGTGTCAGTCACACAGTGAGGGGCCGCACTATCGGGGGGTCAGTCAGTCACACAGTGAGGGGGACGCACTATCGAGGGGTCAGTCACACAGTGAGGGGGCCGCACTATCGAGGGGTCAGTCACACAGTGAGGGGGCCGCACTATCGAGGGGTCAGTCACACAGTGAGGAGGCCGCACTATCGAGGGGTCAGTCAAACAGTGAGGGGTCACATTATCGAGGGGTCAGTCACACAGTGAGGGGGCCGCACTATCGAGGGGTCAGTCACACGGTGAGGGGCCGCACCATCGTGAGGGGCCGCACTATCGAGTGGTCAGTCAGTCATACAGTGAGGGGCCGCACTATCGAGGGGTCAGTCAGTCACACAGTGAGGGGCCGCACTATCGAGAGTCAGTCAAACAGTGAGGGGCCGCACTATCGAGGGGTCAGTCAGTCACACAGTGAGGGGGCCGCACTATCGAGGGGTCAGTCAGTCACACAGTGAGGGGCCGGACTATCGAGGGGTCAGTCAGTCACACAGTGAGGAGACCGCACTATCGAGGGGTCAGTCACAGTGAGGGGCCGCACTATCGAGGGGTCAGTCAGTCACACAGTGAGGGGGCCGCACTATCGAGGGGTCAGTCACACAGTGAGGGGCCGCACTATCGAGTGGTCAGTCAGTCACACAGTGAGGGGCCGCACTATTGAAGGTTCAGTCAGTCACACAGTGAGGAGGCCGCACTATCGAGGGTTCAGTCACAGTGAGGGGCCGCACTATCGAGGGGTCAATCAGTCACACAGTGAGGGGGCCGCACTATCGAGGGTCGGTCACACAGTGAGGGGGCCACACTATCGAGGGGTCAGTCAGTCACACAGTGAGGGGCCGCACTATCGAGGGGTCAGTCAGTCACACAGTGAGGGGGCCGCACTATCGGGGGGTCAGTCAGTCACACAGTGAGGGGCCGCACTATCGAGGGGTCAGTCAGTCACACAGTGAGGGGGACGCACTATCGAGGGGTCAGTCACTCAATGAGGGGGCCGCACTATCGAGGGGTCAGTCAGTCACACAGTGAGTGGGTCGCACTATCGAGGGGTCAGTCACACAGTGAGGGGCCTCACTATCGAGGGGTCAGTCACACAGTGAGGTGTCGCACTATCGAGGGGTCAGTCAGTCACACAGTGAGGGGGACGCACTATCGAGCGGTCAGTCACACAGTGAGGGGGCTGAACTATCGAGGGGTCAGTCAGTCACACAGTGACGGGCCGCCTATCGAGGGGTCAGTCACACAGTGAGGGGGCCGCACTATCGGGGGGTCAGTCAGTCACACAGTGAGGGGGACGCACTATCGAGGGGTCAGTCACTCAGTGAGAGGCCGCACTATCGAGGGGTCAGTCACACAGTGAGGGGCCGCACTATCGAGAGTCAGTCAGTCACACAGTGAGGGGCCGCACTATCGAGGGTCAGTCACACAGTGAGGGGCCGCACTATCGAGGATCAGTCAGTCACACAGTGAGGGGCCGCACTATCGAGAGGTCAGTAAGTCACACAGTGAGGTGCCGCACTATCGAGGGGTCAGGCACACAGTGAGGGACCACACTATCGAGGGTCAGTCAGTCACAGTGAGGGGGCCGCACTATCGAGGGGTCAGTCACACAGTGAGGGGGCCGCACTATCGGGGGGTCAGTCAGTAACACAGTGAGGGGCCGCACTATCGAGGGGTCAGTCACACAGTGAGGGGGCCGCACTATCGGGGGGTCAGTCAGTCACACAGTGAGGGGCCGCACTATCGAGGGGTCAGTCACACAGTGAGGGGGCTGAACTATCGAGGGGTCAGTCAGTCACACAGTGAGGGGCCGCACTATCGAGGGGTCAGTCAGTCACACAGTGAGGGGGCCGCACTATCGGGGGGTCAGTCAGTCACACAGTGAGGGGGCCGCACTATCGAGGGGTCAGTCACACGGTGAGGGGCCGCACCATCGTGAGGGGCCGGACTATCGAGGGGTCAGTCAGTCACACAGTGAGGGGGCCGCACTATCGAGGGGTCAGTCAGTCACACAGTGAGGGGCCGGACTATCGAGGGGTCAGTCAGTCACACAGTGAGGGGCCGCACTATCGAGGGGTCAGTCAGTCACACAGTGAGGGGCCGGACTATCGAGGGGTCAGTCAAACAGTGAGGGGCCGCACTATCGAGGGGTCAGTCAGTCACACAGTGAGGGGGCCGCACTATCGAGGGGTCAGTCAGTCACACAGTGAGGGGCCGGACTATCGAGGGGTCAGTCAGTCACACAGTGAGGAGACCGCACTATCGAGGGGTCAGTCACAGTGAGGGGCCTCACTATCGAGGGGTCAGTCAGTCACACAGTGAGGGGGCCGCACTATCGAGTGGTCAGTCAGTCACACAGTGAGGGGCCGGACTATCGAGGGGTCAGTCAGTCACACAGTGAGGAGGCCGCACTATCGAGGGGTCAGTCACAGTGAGGGGCTGCACTATCGAGGGGTCAATCAGTCACACAGTGAGGGGGCCGCACTATCGAGGGTCGGTCACACAGTGAGGGGGCCACACTATCGAGGGGTCAGTCAGTCACACAGTGAGGGGGCCGCACTATCGAGGGGTCAGTCAGTCACACAGTGAGGGGACCGCACTATCGAGGGGTCAGTCACACAGTGAGGGGGCCGCACTATCGAGGGGTCAGTCAGTCACACAGTGAGGGGCCGCACTATCGAGGGGTCAGTCAGTCACACAGTGAGGGGCCGCACTATCGAGCGGTCAGTCAGTCACAAGTGAGGAGGCCGCACTATCGAGGGGTCAGTCACACAGTGAGGGGCCGCACTATCGAGGGTCAGTCACACAGTGAGGGGCCGCAATATCGAGGATCCGTCAGTCACACAGTGAGGGGCCGCACTATCGAGGGGTCAGTAAGTCACACAGTGAGGTGCCGCACTATCGAGGGGTCAGTCACACAGTGAGGGGGCCGCACTATCGAGGGGTCAGTCACACCGTGAGGGGGCCGCACTATCGAGGGGTCAGTCACACAGTGAGGGGGCCGCACTATCGAGGGGTCAGTCACACAGTGAGGGGGCTGAACTATCGAGGGGTCAGTCAGTCACACAGAGAGGGGGACGCACTATCGGGGGGTCAGTCAGTCACACAGTGAGGGGCCGCACTATCGAGAGTCAGTCAAACAGTGAGGGGCCGCACTATCGGGGGGTCAGTCAGTCACACAGTGAGGGGCCGCACTATCGAGGGGTCAGTCACACAGTGAGGGGGCTGAACTATCGAGGGGTCAGTCAGTCACACAGTGAGGGGCCGCACTATCGAGGGGTCAGTCAGTCACACAGTGAGGGGGCCGCACTATCGGGGGGTCAGTCAGTCACACAGTGAGGGGGACGCACTATCGAGGGGTCAGTCACACACTGAGGGGGCCGCACTATCGAGGGGTCAGTCAAACAGTGAGGGGTCACATTATCGAGGGGTCAGTCACACAGTGAGGGGGCCGCACTATCGAGGGGTCAGTCAAACAGTGAGGGGTCACATTATCGAGGCGTCAGTCACACTGTGAGGGGCCGCACCATCGTGAGGGGTCAGTCAGTCATACAGTGAGGGGCCGCACTATCGAGAGTCAGTCAGTCATACAGTGAGGGGCCGCACTATCGAGAGTCAGTCAAACAGTGAGGGGCCGCACTATCGAGGGGTCAGTCAGTCACACAGTGAGGGGGCCGCACTATCGAGGGGTCAGTCAGTCACACAGTGAGGGGCCGGACTATCGAGGGGTCAGTCAGTCACACAGTGAGGAGACCGCACTATCGAGGGGTCAGTCACAGTGAGGGGCCGCACTATCGAGGGGTCAGTCAGTCACACAGTGAGGGGGCCGCACTATCGAGTGGTCAGTCAGTCATACAGTGAGGGGCCGGACGATCGAGGGGTCAGTCAGTCACACAGTGAGGAGGCCGCACTATCGAGGGGTCAGTCACAGTGAGGGGCCGCACTATCGAGGGGTCAATCAGTCACACAGTGAGGGGCCGCACTATCGAGGGTCGGTCACACAGTGAGGGGGCCACACTATCGAGGGGTCAGTCAGTCACACAGTGAGGGGGCCGCACTATCGAGGGGTCAGTCAGTCACACAGTGAGGGGCCGCACTATCGAGGGGTCAGTCAGTCACACAGTGAGGGGCCGCACTATCGAGAGTCAGTCACACAGTGAAGAGGCCGCACTATCGAGGGGTCAGTCAGTCACAAGTGAGGAGGCCGCACTATCGAGGGCTCAGTCACAGTGAGGGGCCGCACTATCGAGGGGTCAGTCAGTCACACAGTGAGGGGGCCGCACTATCGAGGGGTCAGTCAGTCACACAGTGAGAGGCCGCACTATCGAGGGGTCAGTCAGTCACACAGTGAGGGGCCGCACTATCGAGTGGTCAGTCAGTCACACAGTGAGGGGCCGGACTATCGAGGGGTCAGTCAGTCACACAGTGAGGGGCCGCACGATCAAGGGGTCAGTCACACAGTGTGTGGGCCACACTATCGAGGGGTCAGTCACACAGTGAGGGTGCCGCACTATCGAGGGTCAGTCACACAGTGAGGGGGCCACACTATCGAGGGGTCAGTCACACATTGAGGGGCCGCACTATCGAGGGGTCAGTCACACAGTAAGGGGACCGCACTATCGGGGGGTCAGTCACACAGTGAGGGCCGCACTATCGAGGGGTCAGTCACACAGTGAGGGGACCGCACTATCGAAGGGTCAGTCAGTCACACAGTGAAGGGCCGCACTATCGAGTGGTCAGTCACACAGTGAAGGGCCGCACTATCGAGGGGTCAGTCAGTCACACAGTGAGGGGCCGCACTATCGAGTGGTCAGTCACACAGTGAGAGGCCGCACTGTCGAGGGGTCAGTCACACAGTGAGGGGACCGCACTATCGAGGGGTCAGTCACACAGTGAGGGGGCCGCACTATCAAGGGGTCAGTCAGTCACACAGTGAGGGGCCGCACTATCGAGGGGTCAGTCACACAGTGAGGGGGCCACACTATCGAGGGGTCAGTCAGTCACACAGTGAGGGGCCGCACTATCGAGGGGTCAGTCACACAGTGAGGGGGCCGCAATATCGAGGGGTCAGTCAGTCACACAGTGAGGGGCCGCACTATCGAGGGATCAGTCAGTCACACAGTGAGGGGCCGCACTATCGAGGTGTCAGTCAGTCAAACAGTGAGGTGGCCGCACTATCGAGGGATCAGTCAGTCACACAGTGAGGAGGCCGCACTATCGAGGGGTCAGTCACAGTGAGGGGCCGCACTATCGAGGGGTCAGTCAGTCACACAGTGAGGGGCCGCACTATCGAGGGGTCAGTCACACAGTGAGGGGCCGCACTATCGAGGGGTCAGTCACACAGTGAGGGGCCGCACTATCGAGGGGTCAGTCAGTCACACAGTGAGGGGCCGGACTATCGAGGGGTCAGTCACACAGTGAGGGGGCCGCACTATCGAGAGGTCAGTCAGTCACACAGTGAGGGGACCGCACTATCGAGGGGTCAGTCACACAGTGAGGGGCCGCACTATCGAGGGGTCAGTCAGTCACACAGTGAGGGGGCCGCACTATCGAGGGGTCAGTCAGTCACATAGTGAGGGGGCCGCACTATCGAGGGGTCAGTCACACAGTGAGGGGCCGCACTATCGAGGGGTCAGTCAGTCACACAGTGAGGGGCCGCACTATCGAGGGGTCAGTCAGTCACATAGTGAGGGGGCCGCACTATCGAGGGGTCAGTCACACAGTGAGGGGCCGCACTATCGAGGGGTCAGTCACACAGTGAGGGGGCCGCACTATCGAGGGGTCAGTCAGTCACACAGTGAGGGGCCACACTATCGAGTGGTCAGTCACACAGTGAGGGGCCGCACTGTCGAGGGGTCAGTCACACAGTGAGGGGACCGCACTATCGAGGGGTCAGTCACACAGTGAGGGGCCGCACTATCGAGGGGTCAGTCAGTCACACAGTGAGGGGCCGCACTATCGAGGGGTCAGTCAGTCACACAGTGAGGGGCCGCACTATCGAGGGGTCAGTCAGTCACACAGTGAGGGGCAGCACTATCGAGGGGTCAGTCAGTCACACAGTGAGGGGCTGCACTATCGAGGGGTCAGTCAGTCACACAGTGAGGGGGCCGCACTATCGAGGGGTCAGTCAGTCACACAGTGAGGGGACCGCACTATCGAGGGGTCAGTCACACAGGGAGGGGCCGCACTATCGAGGGGTCAGTCAGTCACACAGTGAGGGGCCGGACTATCGAGGGGTCAGTCAGTCACACAGTGAGGAGGCCGCACTATCGAGGGGTTAGTCACAGTGAGGGGCCGCACTATCGAGGGGTCAATCAGTCACACAGTGAGGGGGCCGCACTATCGAGGGTCGGTCACACAGTGAGGGGGCCACACTATCGAGGGGTCAGTCAGTCACACAGTGAGGGGGCCGCACTATCGAGGGGTCAGTCGCACAGTGAGGGGCCGCACTATCGAGGGTCGGTCACACAGTGAGGGGGCCACACTATCGAGGGGTCAGTCAGTCACACAGTGAGGGGGCCGCACTATCGAGGGGTCAGTCAGTCACACAGTGAGGGGCCGCACTATCGAGGGGTCAGTCAGTCACACAGTGAGGGGCCGCACTATCGAGGGGTCAGTCAGTCACACAGTGAGGGGCCGCACTATCGAGGGGTCAGTCAGTCACAAGTGAGGAGGCCGCACTATCGAGGGCTCAGTCACAGTGAGGGGCCGCACTATCGAGGGGTCAGTCAGTCACACATTGAGGGGGCCGCACTATCGAGGGGTCAGTCAGTCACACAGTGAGAGGCCGCACTATCGAGGGGTCAGTCAGTCACACAGTGAGGGGCCGCACTATCGAGTGGTCAGTCAGTCACACAGTGAGGGGCCGGACTATCGAGGGGTCAGTCAGTCACACAGTGAGGGGCCGCACTATCAAGGGGTCAGTCACACAGTGAGGGTGCCGCACTATCGAGGGTCAGTCACACAGTGAGGGGGCCACACTATCGAGGGGTCAGTCAGTCACACAGTGAGGGGCCGCACTATCGAGGGATCAGTCAGTCACACAGTGAGGGGCCGCACTATCGAGGGGTCTGTCAGTCACACAGTGAGGGGCCGCACTATCGAGGGGTCAGTCAGTCACACAGTGAGGGGCCGCACTATCGAGGGGTCAGTCACAGTGAGGGGACCGCACTATCGAGGGGTCAGTCACACAGTGGTGGGGCCGCATTATCGAGGGGTCAGTCACACAGTGAGGGGCCGCACTATCGAGGGGTCAGTCAGTCACACAGTGATGGGCCGCACTATCGAGGGGTCAGTCAGTCACACAGTGAAGGGCCGCACTATCGAGTGGTCAGTCACACAGTGAAGGGCCGCACTATCGAGGGGTCAGTCAGTCACACAGTGAGGGGCCGCACTATCGAGTGGTCAGTCACACAGTGAGAGGCCGCACTGTCGAGGGGTCAGTCACACAGTGAGGGGACCGCACTATCGAGGGGTCAGTCACACAGTGAGGGGGCCGCACTATCAAGGGGTCAGTCACAGTGAGGGGCCGCACTATCGAGGGGTCAGTCAGTCACACAGTGAGGGGCCGCACTATCGAGGGGTCAGTCACAGTGAGGGGCCGCACTATCGAGGGGTCAGTCAGTCACACAGTGAGGGGCCGCACTATCGAGGGGTCAGTCACAGTGAGGGGCCGCACTATCGAGGGGTCAGTCAGTCACACAGTGAGGAGGCCGCACTATCGAGGGGTCAGTCACAGTGAGGGGCCGCACTATCGAGGGGTCAGTCAGTCACACAGTGAGGGGGCTGCACTATCGAGGGGTCAGTCAGTTACACATTGAGGGGCCGCACTATCGAGGGGTCAGTCACACAGTGAGGGGCCGCACTATCGAGGGGTCAGTCAGTCACACAGTGAGGGGCCGGACTATCGAGGGGTCAGTCAGTCATGGAGTGAGGGGCCGCACTATCAAGGGGTCAGTCACACAGTAAGGGGTCGCACTATCGAGGGGTCAGTCACACAGTGAGGGGGCCGCACTATCGAGGGTCAGTCACACAGTGAGGGGGCCGCACTATCGAGAGGTCAGTCAGTCACACAGTGAGGGGACCGCACTATCGAGGGGTCAGTCACACAGTGAGGGGCCGCACTATCGAGGGGTCAGTCAGTCACACAGTGAGGGGGCCGCACTATCGAGGGGTCAGTCAGTCACATAGTGAGGGGGACGCACTATCGAGGGGTCAGTCAGTCACATAGTGAGGGGGCCGCACTATCGAGGGGTCAGTCACACAGTGAGGGGCCGCACTATCGAGGGGTCAGTCAGTCACACAGTGAGGGGGCCGCACTATCGAGGGGTCAGTCAGTCACACAGTGAGGGGCCACACTATCGAGTGGTCAGTCACACAGTGAGGGGCCGCACTGTCGAGGGGTCAGTCACACAGTGAGGGGCCGCACTATCGAGGGGTCAGTCACACAGTGAGGGGCCGCACTATCGAGGGGTCAGTCAGTCACACAGTGAGGGGACCGCACTATCGAGGGGTCAGTCACACAGTGAGGGGCCGCACTATAGAGGGGTCAGTCACACAGTGAGGGGCCGCACTATCGAGGGGTCAGTCAGTCACACAGTGAGGGGCCGCACTATCGAGGGGTCAGTCAGTCACACAGTGAGGGGCCGCACTATCGAGGGGTCAGTCAGTCACACAGTGAGGGGCCGCACTATCGAGGGTCAGTCACACAGTGAGGGGCCGCACTCTCGAGGGGTCAGTCAGTCACACAGTGAGGGGGCCGCACTATCGAGGGGTCAGTCAGTCACACAGTGAGGGTGCCGCACTATCGAGGGTCAGTCACACAGTGAGGGGGCCACACTATCGAGGGGTCAGTCAGTCACACAGTGAGGGGCCGCACTATCGAGGGATCAGTCAGTCACACAGTGAGGGGCCGCACTATCGAGGGGTCTGTCAGTCACACAGTGAGGGGCCGCACTATCGAGGGGTCAGTCAGTCACACAGTGAGGGGCCGCACTATCGAGGGGTCAGTCACAGTGAGGGGACCGCACTATCGAGGGGTCAGTCACACAGTGGGGGGGCCGCATTATCGAGGGGTCAGTCACACAGTGAGGGGCCGCACTATCGAGGGGTCAGTCAGTCACACAGTGAAGGGCCGCACTATCGAGGGGTCAGTCAGTCACACAGTGAAGGGCCGCACTATCAAGTGGTCAGTCACACAGTGAAGGGCCGCACTATCGAGGGGTCAGTCAGTCACACAGTGAGGGGCCGCACTATCGAGTGGTCAGTCACACAGTGAGAGGCCGCACTGTCGAGGGGTCAGTCACTCAGTGAGGGGACCGCACTATCGAGGGGTCAGTCACACAGTGAGGGGGCCGCACTATCAAGGGGTCAGTCACAGTGAGGGGCCGCACTATCGAGGAGTCAGTCAGTCACACAGTGAGGGGCCGCACTATCGAGGGGTCAGTCACAGTGAGGGGCCGCACTATCGAGGGGTCAGTCAGTCACACAGTGAGGGGCCGCACTATCGAGGGGTCAGTCACAGTGAGGGGCCGCACTATCGAGGGGTCAGTCAGTCACACAGTGAGGAGGCCGCACTATCGAGGGGTCAGTCACAGTGAGGGGCCGCACTATCGAGGGGTCAGTCAGTCACACAGTGAGGGGGCTGCACTATCGAGGGGTCAGTCAGTTACACATTGAGGGGCCGCACTATCGAGGGGTCAGTCACACAGTGAGGGGCCGCACTATCGAGGGGTCAGTCAGTCACACAGTGAGGGGCCGGACTATCGAGGGGTCAGTCAGTCATGGAGTGAGGGGCCGCACTATCAAGGGGTCAGTCACACAGTAAGGGGTCGCACTATCGAGGGGTCAGTCACACAGTGAGGGGGCCGCACTATCGAGGGTCAGTCACACAGTGAGGGGGCCGCACTATCGAGAGGTCAGTCAGTCACACAGTGAGGGGACCGCACTATCGAGGGGTCAGTCACACAGTGAGGGGCCGCACTATCGAGGGGTCAGTCAGTCACACAGTGAGGGGGCCGCACTATCGAGGGGTCAGTCAGTCACATAGTGAGGGGGACGCACTATCGAGGGGTCAGTCAGTCACATAGTGAGGGGGCCGCACTATCGAGGGGTCAGTCACACAGTGAGGGGCCTCACTATCGAGGGGTCAGTCAGTCACACAGTGAGGGGGCCGCACTATCGAGGGGTCAGTCAGTCACACAGTGAGGGGCCACACTATCGAGTGGTCAGTCACACAGTGAGGGGCCGCACTGTCGAGGGGTCAGTCACACAGTGAGGGGCCGCACTATCGAGGGGTCAGTCACACAGTGAGGGGCCGCACTATCGAGGGGTCAGTCAGTCACACAGTGAGGGGACCGCACTATCGAGGGGTCAGTCACACAGTGAGGGGCCGCACTATAGAGGGGTCAGTCACACAGTGAGGGGGCCACACTATCGAGGGGTCAGTCAGTCACACAGTGAGGGTGCCGCACTATCGAGGGTCAGTCACACAGTGAGGGGGCCACACTATCGAGGGGTCAGTCAGTCACACAGTGAGGGGCCGCACTATCGAGGGGTCAGTCAGTCACACAGTGAGGGGCCGCACTATCGAGGGGTCAGTCACAGTGAGGGGACCGCACTATCGAGGGGTCAGTCACACAGTGGGGGGGCCGCATTATCGAGGGGTCAGTCACACAGTGAGGGGCCGCACTATCGAGGGGTCAGTCAGTCACACAGTGAAGGGCCGCACTATCGAGGGGTCAGTCAGTCACACAGTGAAGGGCCGCACTATCGAGTGGTCAGTCACACAGTGAAGGGCCGCACTATCGAGGGGTCAGTCAGTCACACAGTGAGGGGCCGCACTATCGAGTGGTCAGTCACACAGTGAGAGGCCGCACTGTCGAGGGGTCAGTCACACAGTGAGGGGACCGCACTATCGAGGGGTCAGTCACACAGTGAGGGGGCCGCACTATCAAGGGGTCAGTCACAGTGAGGGGCCGCACTATCGAGGGGTCAGTCAGTCACACAGTGAGGGGCCGCACTATCGAGGGGTCAGTCACAGTGAGGGGCCGCACTATCGAGGGGTCAGTCAGTCACACAGTGAGGGGCCGCACTATCGAGGGGTCAGTCACAGTGAGGGGCCGCACTATCGAGGGGTCAGTCAGTCACACAGTGAGGAGGCCGCACTATCGAGGGGTCAGTCACAGTGAGGGGCCGCACTATCGAGGGGTCAGTCAGTCACACAGTGAGGGGGCTGCACTATCGAGGGGTCAGTCAGTTACACATTGAGGGGCCGCACTATCGAGGGGTCAGTCACACAGTGAGGGGCCGCACTATCGAGGGGTCAGTCAGTCACACAGTGAGGGGCCGGACTATCGAGGGGTCAGTCAGTCATGGAGTGAGGGGCCGCACTATCAAGGGGTCAGTCACACAGTAAGGGGTCGCACTATCGAGGGGTCAGTCACACAGTGAGGGGGCCGCACTATCGAGGGTCAGTCACACAGTGAGGGGGCCGCACTATCGAGAGGTCAGTCAGTCACACAGTGAGGGGACCGCACTATTGAGGGGTCAGTCACACAGTGAGGGGCCGCACTATCGAGGGGTCAGTCAGTCACACAGTGAGGGGGCCGCACTATCGAGGGGTCAGTCAGTCACATAGTGAGGGGGACGCACTATCGAGGGGTCAGTCAGTCACACAGTGAGGGGCCACACTATCGAGTGGTCAGTCACACAGTGAGGGGCCGCACTGTCGAGGGGTCAGTCACACAGTGAGGGGCCGCACTATCGAGGGGTCAGTCACACAGTGAGGGGCCGCACTATCGAGGGGTCAGTCAGTCACACAGTGAGGGGACCGCACTATCGAGGGGTCAGTCACACAGTGAGGGGCCGCACTATCGAGGGGTCAGTCACACAGTGAGGGGCCGCACTATCGAGGGGTCAGTCAGTCACACAGTGAGGGGCCGCACTATCGAGGGGTCAGTCAGTCACACAGTGAGGGGCCGCACTATCGAGGGGTCAGTCAGTCACACAGTGAGGGGCCGCACTATCGAGGGTCAGTCACACAGTGAGGGGCCGCACTATCGAGGGGTCAGTCAGTCACACAGTGAGGGGGCCGCACTATCGAGGGGTCAGTCAGTCACACAGTGAGGGGCCGCACTATCGAGGGGTCAGTCAGTCACACAGTGAGGGGGCCGCACTATCGAGGGGTCAGTCAGTCACACAGTGAGAGGGCCACACTATCGAGGGGTCAGTCAGTCACACAGTGAGGGGGCCGCACTATCGAGGGGTCAGTCAGTCACACAGTGAGAGGGCCGCACTATCGAGGGGTCAGTCAGTCACACAGTGAGGGGCCGCACTATCGAGGGGTCAGTCAGTCACACAGTGAGAGGGCCGCACTATCGAGGGGTCAGTCAGTCACACAGTGAGGGGCCGCACTATCGAGGGGTCAGTCAGTCACACAGTGAGGGGGCCGCACTATCGAGGGGTCAGTCAGTCACACAGTGAGGGGGCCGCACTATCGAGGGGTCAGTCAGTCACACAGTGAGGGGCCGCACTATCGAGGGGTCAGTCAGTCACACAGTGAGGGGGCCGCACTATCGAGGGGTCAGTCAGTCACACAGTGAGGGGGCCGCACTATCGAGGGGTCAGTCAGTCACACAGTGAGGGGGCCGCACTATCGAGGGGTCAGTCAGTCACACAGTGAGGGGCCGCACTATCGAGGGGTCAGTCAGTCACACAGTGAGGGGGCCGCACTATCGAGGGGTCAGTCAGTCACACAGTGAGGGGGCCGCACTATCGAGGGGTCAGTCAGTCACACAGTGAGGGGCCGCACTATCGAGGGGTCAGTCAGTCACACAGTGAGGGGCCGCACTATCGAGGGGTCAGTCAGTCACACAGTGAGGGGGCCGCACTATCGAGGGGTCAGTCAGTCACACAGTGAGGGGGCCGCACTATCGAGGGGTCAGTCAGTCACACAGTGAGGGGGCCGCACTATCGAGGGGTCAGTCAGTCACACAGTGAGGGGCTGCACTATCGAGGGGTCAGTCAGTCACACAGTGAGAGGGCCGCACTATCGAGGGGTCAGTCAGTCACACAGTGAGGGGGCCGCACTATCGAGGGGTCAGTCAGTCACACAGTGAGGGGGCCGCACTATCGAGGGGTCAGTCAGTCACACAGTGAGGGGCTGCACTATCGAGGGGTCAGTCAGTCACACAGTGAGAGGGCCGCACTATCGAGGGGTCAGTCAGTCACACAGTGAGGGGGCCGCACTATCGAGGGGTCAGTCAGTCACACAGTGAGGGGCCGCACTATCGAGGGGTCAGTCAGTCACACAGTGAGTCATACTGCACAGAGAGTGGACCTGCAGAAGACAATTACCTGCGTTTGATTGAATTTTGAAAAGGACCTTAATTTCTATTGCACCGTGGAAAGCCGTTAATGTTTGTTGGAGGTGAGCCTCGGAGTGACTGAGCCATACCTGTCGAGATGTTTAATGCCCTCCATATGTCAGGAAAGGAATTAGTGACAAAGACAAAACAGCTCATATTCATTTGTCAGATAGATGTTGGCTGCATTAATTAGACATTAGTAAACGAAGATGCTTGAGATTGGCGCGTCCCATTGGCTGCCTTCAAATTGCCTTGACCCCCCAATTACACTTAATCGATCACAGAGTAAGTGACTCATAGATGATGAATTGGTTGGGGATTGATCGGCTGCAATTGCCATGCTGCGGGGACAGTCGATTTAGATTGATGAAGGGATACACAGGGACTGCCTTAAAGATCCACGAGGGAGCTGGCTGACAGCTCCACCTCTGCCAGTCTGCAAAGAGCGACCGGACACTGCAGTCAGACTTCCCGTCATTATATTTCGCCATTATGTATCATGTCCCCCTTCCCCTCCCACCATCGGTGGCCGAGACCTTCAGCTCATCGGACCCCAAGCTCTGGAATTCCCTCCCTAAACCTTTTTGCCTCTCTCACCTCCTTTATGACGCTCCTTAAAACCGACCTCTTGGACCAAGCTTTTGGTCACCTGCCCTAATATTTTGGGGTGGCCTATTCGTGACTCCTGACCCACAGCGATGTGGTTGACTCTTAACTGCCCTCAGCGGTTCAAGAAGGCGGCTCACCACCACCTTCTCGAGGGCAATTAGGGATGGGCAATAAATGCCAGCGACGTCCACATCCCATGAACGAATACATTTTTAAAAATGTGGCTCAATGTCCCAGCTTTTTGTCGAGGCAAAATGGCGGCGTGAAAGGGTCGGGGGGTTAAGGTGCAACAAACCCAATTTTAGGGCTCACAACTGGAATAATGTCAAGGGTCAGCAGCCCTCACTGAGCATAAAGAGTCCCTCTTCGAATTAAAAATCACTGAATTACCCGTCAGCAGCTCCAGAGGATTGGAAAGGTTAAATCAGCGTGGAGTTATTTTTTTTCCTTTGTTAAATTTGCCTTCTTCTCCAATCGCAGCAGACCGGGCCTGTTAAATCCGGGCGAATCCAGCTATCCCTGGCTGGCAGACTCCTGGCCGGCCACCAGCCTGCCTGTAAACGGGAGCAGCAACGGGCCCACCGACCTGGGCGACCTGGGGGGAATGGGGAACTTCAATCGAGGAGGTGAGTCGACTCGGCCGAGGGAGGTGATGCGCTGCTCGTTGGGAGTCTGGGGGCGTTGATCGGGAAATTCCAGGCGCGTGGAGGACCGGACTTTGGACACCCAACGAGGATTGACAATGTGCCAATTTGTGATTGCTGACTGCCACTTCGCCTGGCTGGTTGACATGCAAACAATTAGCAAATCAACTGGTATGTTGGCCTTTATTACAAAAGGACTGAAGCATAAGAGTGAAGAAGTCTTGCTGCAGTTATATTATTGGCAAGCCCACACCTGAAGTATTGTGTACAGTTTTGGTCTCCTTACCTAAGGAAAGATATATTTGCCATTGAGCGAGTGCAACAGAGGTTCACCAGACTGGTTCCTGGGATGGGGGGGATTGTCCTATTAGGAGAGATTGAGTAGACTAGGCCTATATTCTCTAGAGTTTCAAAGAATGAGAGATGATCTCTTTGAACCATATAAAATTCTTCCAGGGTAGATGCTGGGACGATGTTTGCCCTGACAGGGGAGCCTAGAACTAGTTTCCATCAGATAGATGGGTCGGAGTGGAATTGCTCAGATGTTTTTCCCAAGGCTAGATAGTCCAGAACTGGAGGGCATAGTCTCAGGATAAGGGGTCGGTCTTTTAGGACTGCGATGAGGAGAAATTTCTTCACTCAGAGGGTTGTGAAGCTTTGGAATTCTCCACCCCAGAGGGCTGTGGATGCAAGGCTGAGATCGATAGATTTTTGAGCACTGAGGGAATCAAGGGAAATGGGGATTGGGCAGGAACGTGGAGTTGAGGTAGAAGATCAGCCACAATCTTCTAAAAGGTGGAGCAGGCTCGAGAGGCCTAATGACCGACTTCTGCTCCTATTTCTTCTGTTCTTAAATTGGCCTGGGGTTATCATCTGGTTTTTCGCCTCTCCCAGGAGATCAGATGGTTTTGGGTGAGGTGGAGAGAGTGTTTATATTCATTCCAGGATGTGGGCGTCATGGGCAAGGCCGGCATTTATTGTCCATCCCTAATTGCCCCTCGTGGAACCGCTGCAGTCCGTGTGGTGAAGGTGCTCCCACAATGCTGTTAGGGAGAGAGTTCCTCGATTTTGGCCCAGCGACAATGAAGGAACAGTCGCTATATTTCCAAGTCAGGAGGGAGTGTGAATAGGAGGGGAACATGGAGGTGGTGGTGTTCCCATGCGCTTGCTGCCATTGTCCTTCTAGGTGGTGGAGGTCGTGGGTTTGGGAGATGCTACTGAAGAACTAGTTGCTGCAATGCATCTTGTAGATGGTGCACACTGCAGCCACGGTGCGCCGGTGGTGGAGGGAGTGAATGTTGAAGGTGGTGGATGGGGGGGCCAATCAAGCGGGCTGCTTTGTCCTGGATGGTGTCCTGAGTGTTGTTGGAGCTGCACTCATCCAGGCAAGTGGAGAGTATTCCATCACACTCCTGACTTGTGCCTTGTAGATGGAGGAAAGGCTTTGGGGAGTCAGGAGGTGAGGCACTCGCTGTAGAATACCCAGCTTCTGACCTGCTCTTGTTGCCACAGTATTTATGTGGCTAGCCCAGTTAAGTTTCTGGATTTTGATGGTGGGGGATTTGGTGATGGTAATGTCGTTAAATATCAAGGGGAGGTGGTTAGTTGGTCATTGCCTGGCACTTGTGTGGAGTGAATGTTACTTGCCACTTATCAGCCCAAGCCCGAATGTTGTCCAGGTCTTGCTGCATGCGGGCATGGACTACTCCATTATCTGAGGAGTAGCAAATGGCACTGAACACTCTGCAGGTGATCAGCGAAGATCCCCACTTCTGACCTTATGTTGGAGGTGCGTTACCAGGCAGAAAATTAACATCGAGCCACATAAGGAGATGTTAGAGCAGCTGACCAAAAGCTCGGTCAAAGAGGTAGGTTTTAGGGAGCGTCATAAAGGAGGAGAGAGAGTTAGAGAGCGGCGAGGTTTAGGGAGGGAGTTCCAGAGCTCAGGGTCTCGGTCGCTGAAGGCACGGCCGCCAACAGTTGAGCGATTAAAATCAGGGATGCGCAAGGGGACAGAATTGAAGGAGCGCAGATAACTCGGAGGGTTGTAAGGCTGGAGGAGATTACGGATAGAGAGAGGGGAGGGGTGAGGCATGAAGTGATTTGAACAGGAGGATGAGAATTTTAAACTGAAGCCAGATGCTGAGCACCCCGCTGTGTGATTCCAACACTGTCGGTGTTGTTTTTATATATAAAGGATGGATTTACTCAGTGGATTGTGAAGGACATTCAGCACATCACAGATGGAGGCCGCATGGCGCTGGCTGTATATCATCTTCGATCTGCTGGTTCACGGACTGCACCTGGCCTGAAACACTTACATTCAGCATGACACGCTTATTCTTCATGTTGGATGTGGTCGTTTACAGACTTTCCTACGGGTGACTGATATTGAGTAGCTTGGGCCTCCAGTCTCTGGAGTTTCGAAGAATGAGAGGTGATCTCATTGAAACGTCTAAAATTCTTAGAGGGATTGACAGGGTAAACATAGAAACATAGAAAATAGGTGCAGGAGTAGGCCATTCGACCCTTCGAGCCTGCACCACCATTCAACAAGATCATGGCTGATCATTCACCTCAGTACCCCATTCCTGCTTTCTCTCCATACTCCTTGATCCCTTTAGCCGTAAGGGCCACATCTAACTCCCTCTTGAATATGTCTAACGAACTGGCCTCAACTACTTTCTGTGGTAGAGAATTCCACAGGTTCACCACTCTCTGAGTGAAGAAGTTTCTCCTCATCTCGGTCCTAAATGTCTTACTCCTTATCCTTAGACTGTGTCCCCTGGTTCTGGACTTCCCCAATATCGGGAACATTCTTCCTGCATCTAACCTGTCCAATCCTGTCAAAATGTTATATGTTTCTATGAGATTCCCTCTCATTCTTCTAAATTCCAGTGAATATAAGCCTAGTCGATTCAGTCTTTCTTCATATGCCAGTCCTGTCATCCCGGGAATCAGTCTGGTGAACGTTCGCTGCACTCCCTCTGATACGTCCTTACTATACAATATAAATGCACATGAGGCCCATGCTTGAGAGAAGGTCAGTCTGTGACCTGTCCTTTATTCCTTAGCACTCAAGTGATGGAAGTGGGTGGAGCTTCCCATTTTATACCTGAAGGTCCAGGTTAGGAGTGTCTCCCACAAGTTCACCACCTAGTGGTCATTATTCTCACAGTGTACAACGTAGGTCAGATTTAACACGGGTTACAATGCTGGCTGAATACATGACATCACCTCCCCCCCAAAGTCTTATTGGGATCACAGGTTGAGTCTCTCTGGTGGTTTATGCTCCCTTGTAGAGTGCCTGCGTTGGGGCTCCGTTTGTTGGATGCTGGCCTGAGTGTCTGCTGTTTGTGGTGCCTCAGGCCTATCCGGACTGCCCACAGTGACTGGGCTCTCCTCCCTTTGGTTCCTATGTTCGGTCACCTGTGGTGGAGTGAACTCTATATCGTGTTCTTCCTCTGCTTCTTCTATGGTGTTGCTGAACCTTCTTTTTGTTTGATCCACGTGTTTGCGGCAGATTTGTCCATTGGTAAGTTTAACTACCAAAATCCTGTTTCTCTCTTTGGCAATCACAGTGCCTGCGAGCCATTTGGGCCCTGCAGCGTAGTTGAGGACAAAAACAGGGTAATTTACATCAATACATCGCGCCCTCGCATTCCAGTCATGGTAGTCATATTGTGACTGGCGCCTGCTCTCAACAATTTCTTTCATGGTGGGGTGTATAAGGGATAACTGGGTTTTGAGCGTCCTTTTCATTAGCAGCTCTGCGGGTGGAACCACTGTAAGCGAGTGTGGTCGGGATCTTTGGCCAACAGGAAGCGTGATAAGCGGCATTGTAGGGAACCCCCTTGGATTCTGAGCATCCCCTGTTTGATTATCTGCACTGCTCGTTCTGCCTGGCCGTTTGAGGCCGGCTTGAACGGTGCCGTTCTAACATGGTTAATTTCATTGCCTGCCATGAAGTCCTGGAATTCAGTGCTTGTGAAAAGCACGGGCCATTGTCGCTGACCAAGATGTCCGGTAGACTGTGGGTGGCGAACATTGCCCGTAGACTTTCTACCATGGCAGAGGATGTGCTTGAATTTAAAATGTCACACTTGATCCATTTGGAGTAGGCGTCTACTACAACCAAAAACATTTTTCCCATGAAAGGACCTGCGTTAGTCCACATTGATGCGTGTCCAAGGCTTGGCGGGCCATGGCCAGAGGCTAAAGGGGGCTTCCCTGGGCGCATTGCCCAGCTGAGCACACGTGTTGCACCTGCAAACACAAAGTTCCAGATCTGCGTCTATCCCTGGCCACCAAACGTGTGACCTGGCAATTGCCTTCATCATGACAATGCCCGGGTGCTCATTGTGGAGTTCTCTGATGAACACCTCTCTGCCCATCTGGGGCATGACTACGCGGTTTCCCCACAGTAGGCAATCGGCCTGAATCGAGATTTCATCCCTGCGCCTGTGAAATGATTTAAATTTCTCAGGGCATGCCCTGTACGTGGCTGCCCAGTCCCCATTCAGGACACATTTCTTGACTAGAGACAATAGCGGGTCTCTATTTGTCCAGACTTTAATCTGACGGGCTGTCACGGGTGAGCCTTTGCTTCCGAAAGCTTCAACAGCAATGACCATCTCAGCAGCATGCTCGGTAGCCCCCTCAGTGGTGGCTAGTGGGAGCCTGCTGAGTGCATCAGCGCAGTTTTCGGTGCCCGGTCTGTGCCGAATTGTATAGTCATAGGCGGCTAATGTGAGTGCCCACCTCTGTATGTGGGCAGATGCGTTTGCATTTATGGCCTTGTTGTCAGCCAAAATGGACGTTAGAGGTTTGTGATCTGTCTCCAGCTCAAATTTCCTGCCGAACAGGTACTGGTGCATTTTCTTTACCGCATATACACTTGCGAGTGCCTCCTTTTCTACCATCCCGTAGCCCCGTTCTGCCTGGGACAGACTTCTGGAGGCATAAGCTACCGGCTGTAACTGACCCTTGGCATTGACATGCTGCAACACACACCCAACCCCATAGGACGACGCATCGCACGTTAACACAAGTTTCTTACATGGGTCATATAGCGTTAACAGATTGTTGGAACATAACAAATTGCATGCTCTATCAAAAGCCCTTTCCTGGCTGTCCCCCCAGACCCATTCGCGACCTTTGCGTAGGAGCACGTGTAGCGGCTCTAGCAGCATGCTCAATTTGGGAAGAAAGTTACCAAAATAGTTCAGGAGCCCCAGGAATGAACACAGCTCCATCGTGTTACGGGGTCTGGGTGCTCTCTGGATCACTTCTGTTTTGGACGCAGTAGGGCTGATCCCATCTGCTGCTACCCTCATCCCCAGGAATTCTACCTCTGGAGCTAGGAAGACGCACTTCGCCTTTTTCAGTCGCAGCCCTACCCGGTCCAGTCTGCGTAGCACCTCCTCCAGCTTGTGGAGGTTTTCTTCAGTATCGTAACCCATGATGAGGATGTCGTCCTGAAAAACCACCGTCCCTGGAATCGACTTGAGGAGGCTTTCCATATTTCATTGGAAGATCGCGGCGGCCGAGTGAATCCCAAACGGACATCTGTTGTACTCAAACAACCCCTTGTGTGCCGTGATGGTGGTCAGCTTCTTTGACTCACTCGCCAGCTCCTGGGTCATATAAGCTGAGGTCAGGTCCAATTTTGAAAAAAGTTTGCCACCGGATAGCATCGCAAAGAGGTCCTCCGCTCTCGGTAGCGGGTACTGGTCTTGGAGTGACACCCGATTGATGATGGCCTTGTTATTACCACATATCCTGACCGACCCATCCGTCTTGAGCACCGACACAATCGGGCTCCTCCAGTCACTGAATTCGACTGGCGAGATGACGCCTTCCCTCAGCAGGCGGTCCAATTCGCCTTCTATCTTTTCCCGCATCACGTACGGCACCGCTCTGGCCTTGTGGTGTACTGGCCTGGCGTCCGGGTTTATGTGAATCACTACCTTGGCCCCCATGAAAGTGCCGATGCCGGGTTGAAATACTGAGTCAATTTTGTCCAGGATCTGTGAGCATGATACTCGCTCCACAGAGGAAATTGCATTGACATCGCCCCATTTCCAGTTCATGACAGCAAGCCAACTCCTCCCCAATAGTGCGGGACCGTCCCCTGGGACAATCCAGAGTGGCAACCTGTTCTCCAAATCTTTGTGGGTCATGACTACCGTGGCGCTGCCTAGCACCGGAATGATCTGCTTTGTGTAAGTCCGTAGCTGTGCGTCAATCGGCGATAATTTTGGCCTCCTGGCCTTGGACGCCCACAACTGTTCAAACTGTTTGATACCCATCAGGGACTGGCTGGCCCCCCGTGTCTAGCTGCATTGATACTGGGATGCCATTGAGGAGCACTTTCATCATTATCGGTGGTGTCCTGGTGTATGAACTGTATACGTGCTCCACATGAACTCGCTGAACTTCAGCTTCCAGCGATTTCCCCCAGTGTTCATTTCTGCAGGTATTTTCCTCACCTCTGCAACTTCCAGCTGAGTGTGTGCCTCCACGCCTCCAACATGAGCTGTTGTTGGAAACAAAAGGTCTCTTGCCAGTCAATTGTCCCTGACTACCCCTGTGTGCGCCATTAACAGGTGTTGATGACCCCATTACTGGCCGCATTGTCCCTTGCAATGGCGTGAATCGTCATTCAGCTTGCCATTGTCTCTGTCGAACTCCCCCTCTGGGTTCAACTACATGTTGGGGCATGCCTGATTGCCCTTGTCTGCCTGGAGAACTGTGTGCTGCTTTAACAATGTCGAATCTCTGTCCCAACCATTCCTTAACACAGTATCTCTCGTCTGTTCTGCTAGTGGCCATGCTCGCGTGGTTTAAATCCCAGTTTCTTGTCGCCATTGATACGTCCTTACTACACAGTATAAATGCACACGAAGCCCATGCTTGAGAGAAGGTCAGTCTGTGACCTGTCCTTTATTCCTTAGCACTCAAGTGATGGAATTGGGTGGAGCTTCCCCTTTTATACCTGAAGGTCCAGGTTAGGAGTGTCTCCCACAAGTTCACCACCTAGTGGTCATTGTTCTCACAGTGTACAACTTAGGTCAGATTATACATGGGTTACAATGCTGGTTGAATACATGACACCCTCAATAGCAAGAACGTCCTTCCTCAGATTAGGAGACCAAAACTGTATACAATATTCAAGGTGTGGCCTCACCAATGCCCTGTACAACTGCAGTAAGACCTCCCTGCTCCTATACTCAAATCCTCTCTCTATGAAGGTCAACATGCCATTTGCCTTCTTCACCGCCAGATGCTGAGAGGCTGAGAGGCTGTTTTCCCTGGCTAGAGAGTCTAGAACTAGGGGGTCACAGTCTTAGGATAAGGTGTTGACCATTTAGGACTGAGATGAGGAGAAATTTCTTCACTCAGAGGGTTGTGAATCTTTGGAATTCTCTTCTCCTGTGTGAAATGTATTTGCTTCATGGGTTCTTTGCTTAAGAATTCATTGCTATTAAGAACTAGTTGGTTTATTAGCAAAGGTTTAACAAGCACACTACACATTACCAGTTCATCCACCAGGCTCACAACCACCTGCCTCATTGTGGATTGCCCCGAACCCAACTGGCTGGGGTTTTATTAAGTCTTGGGAACATCACGTGACTGGCTAAGCCACTCACAGCTCAACAACCCTGCACACCTATGAGCATACTCACGGGTGCGTAAGTAACACTGTGGATTCTCAGTCATTGAGTATATTCAAGGCTGAGATTTTTTGACCCGCAAGGAAATCAAGGGATTTGGGGATCGGGCGGGAAAGTGGAGTTGACATAGAAGATCAACCATGATCTTATTGAATGGCGGAGCAGGCTCGAGGGGCCGTTTTGCCTACTCCGGCTCCTAATATGTTTCTTGTTGATGTGGAGTATGACAAAGACACTCAACAAAGGCCTGTTGTGGAGAAAAGAACGGTCTATGCCAGTTCCTTAACTAGATGCTTTCCCAACGTTCTCATCGAAGACTTCAGGAGCTGCTTCTTTCATACAGAATTCTTTGCAAAGTCATCATTTACATTATCATTGGCCAGTCTTTCTATCGCATGACAATTTTTTTTCGCTTTGTGACAGATTGTTCAATTTTAACTTTGCTAATTGTTTCACATCCTCCTTGGGTATGAATATATGCATCCTGTATCCTGCCTCCTGCCACTAACAGGAATCTATTTCTTCGTTCTAAATAACAACAGGAAGCCACTCCCTAGGTCTACGACATTAGCTCTGAATAACAGGAATTGTATCACTGTCCTACAGTTGCACCTGCTAATTTCACCACATCAGCAAATTGTGTTTTTGCCTTCCTAATCGAAAACGTGTTTAACTTTTTAATTCCCGCTTCACTTGATAAAATGCAACATCCCCACCGACACCTGGGAGTCCCTGGCCAAAGACCGCCCAAAGTGGAGGAAGAGCATCCGGGAGGGCGCTGAGCACCTCGAGTCTCGTCGCCGAGAGCATGCAGAAAACAAGCGCAGGCAGCGGAAGGAGCGTGTGGCAAACCAGACTCCCCACCCACCCTTTCCCTCAACCACTGTCTGTCCCACCTGTGACAGAGACTGTAATTCCCGTATTGGACTGTTCAGTTACCTGAGAACTCACTTTTAGAGTGGAAGCAAGTCTTCCTCGATTTCGAGGGACTGACTATGATGATGATGATGATATAGAAATGCAAGATATTTCTTTTTTCTTATTTGTTTACCAAATCTCTCTCTCTCTCTCTCTGGGTGCTCTCACTCCCTCGCCCACCCTTTCTCCCGCCTGCAGGTCAGGGTGACAAGTCAGGCACCATGCTCTCCGACAGCGCTATTTACAGCAGCATCGACGTGACTACCAAGACCAGCTTCAACAGCCCGGGGCAGATGACGCAGGCCACCCCTTACGCCACCACCCAGATCCTGCACTCTAGCAGTATCCAAGAACTGGCCGTCGACCTCCCCGACCCCCAGTGGAAGGCCTCCATCCAACCCAAGCCGGACCTGACTGGGTGTGGTTACTCCCTGCCCGACCAGAGCAAGTTCAATAACGGTGAGTGGGAGAGCGGTGTCGCCCGGGGGTAAGTGCACATCGGCAGTGCGCGTTGCTTCGCTTGACAGACTAACTAGAAGGCTTTAACTGTACCCTAAACAATGAGTCTCACCATCCCTCCATTGCCCATTGCAATTTTTGCTTAAAGGAGAATTCATCAGCGCAATTGATTTCTAATTAGATTTTAACATCCTTGCCCAACATGTTTGAATCTTGATAGCGCGAGGAAACCAAGAGAATTCAATGGGAAATGTGAACGTGAGATGTTGGTTGAATTTGGATCAATCTACCCACCTTCTCCCCATATCCCCCAACCCCATTTACCCACCTTCTCCCCATATCCCCCAACCCTACCTACCCACCTTCTCCCCATATCCCTCAACCCCACCTACCCACCTTCTCCCCATATCCCCCAACCCCACCTACTCACCTTCTCCCCATATCCCTCAACCCCACCTACCCACCTTCTCCCCATATCCCCCAACCCCACCTACCCACCTTCTCCCCATATCCCTCAACCCCACCTACCCACCTTCTCCCCATATCCCTCAACCCCACCTACCCACCTTCTCCCCATATCCCTCAACCCCACCTACCCACCTTCTCCCCATATCCCCCAACCCCACCTTCTCCCCATATCCCCCAACCCCACCTCCCCACCTTCTCCCCATATCCCCCAACCCCACCTACCCACCTTCTCCCCATATCCCCCAACCCCACCTACCCACCTTCTCCCCATATCCCCCAACCCTACCTCCCCACCTTCTCCCCATATCCCCCAACCCCACCTACCCACCTTCTCCCCATATCCCCCAACCCCACCTACCCACCTTCTCCCCATATCCCCCAACCCCACCTACCCACCTTCTCCCCATATCCCCCAACCCCACCTACCCACCTTCTCCCCATATCCCCCAACCCTACCTCCCCACCTTCTCCCCATATCCCCCAACCCCACCTACCCACCTTCTCCCCATATCCTTCAACCCCAGAAAGAGATCATCTAGAATCATAGAATTTTACAGCACAGAAGCATCCCAGTCAACTCTGATCTGGATGCTGAGCCATAAAATTAGGGGTGGTGAACAAAAGTTTGTTAACAGAGGTAGGTTTTAAGGAGCGACTTCAAAGAGATGGTTGATGAGCAGAAAGGCAGAATTGGAGGAGCCTAGAGAGTTCGGAGGGTTGTCAGGCTGGAGGAGATTACAGAGTTAGGGAGGGACGAGGCCGTGGGGGATTCAAACTCGAGGATAAGAAGTTTTAAATCAAGGCGACGCCAGTATAGGTCAGCTCGCACAGTGGGGTGATGGGTGAGTGGGGCTTGGTGTGAGATGGGAGGCAGGCAGCAGAGTTTTGGATGAGCTCTGGTCTACTGAAGGTGGAACACTACAGACTCCAGCCCGGAAACTCTTCCGCTCCCTGGTGCTAAGATAGTGACAAACAGGGTGGTATTCACAGTGGGAGGTGGTGTTCCACAAGGATTAGTGCTGGGACCACTGCTGTTCACAGCGCTGTGTGCAATTTTGGTCGCCATATTATAAAAAGGATATAGCGGCACTGGTGAAGGGTGCAGAGAAGATTTACGAGGATGATACCAGAAATGCGAGGGTATACATATCAGGAAAGGATGAACAGGCTGGAAACCTTTTCTCTTGAAAAGAGAAGGTTGAGGGGTGACCTCATAGAGGTCTTTAAAATGATGAAAAGTTTTGATAGAGTGGATACAGAGAGAGTGTTTCCACTTGTGGGGAAGAGCATAACTAGAGGCCATCAATATAAGACAGCCACTGATAAATCCAATGGGGAATTCAGGAGAAACTTCTTTACCCAGAGAGTGGTGAGAATGTGGAACTCGTTGCCGCAGGGAGTGGTTGAAGCGAATAGTATCGATGCATTTAAGGGGAGGTTAAACAAACATATGAGGGAGATGGGAACAGAGGGTTATGCTGACAGAGTTAGATGAGGAAAGACAGGAGGAGGCTCGAGTGGAGCACAAATGCCGACATGGACTGGTTGGGCCGAATGGCCTGTTTCTGTGTCTGTATATCCGATGTAATCAATATTCGCCCGATGATAATAGATTACCAAGGTGGTTTGTTTTGTCGCTGAATGCCCTTGGATTAACCTTGAATGCTATTTGAATGCAAAATCAAGGGCCACCGATGGTGAGATTCAATTTTTAACCTTTCGAGCAGTTTATTTTTTTCCCTCTTAACCTCAGAAGCTTCTGCATTAACTGCATGTCCTTGCATGTGCTTGCGCCGTGAGCTAAAGCACCTGATGCTGCTGTGACTTTTACCCTTTGACCTTTAGCCCTGCTTTTCATCCCTGACTACCGATTGGCTGAGGGATTGTCTAACAGAATGCCTCACAACCATTCTGAGGACTTCAGCACCTCCAGCTCCCACAACAGCTCTGAAAGAAGTCTCTCAGGTTTGTCCTTAAAAACTAACACCAGCCTCTACCCCCTCGAAAACAGGTCTGTCGATGAGCGATTGAGCATGTTTCAACGTATGACAAGCTGTTCCTTGTGCACTTTCCTTGCTGTCAACCAAGATGTGGGACTTACAAGTAGATGTTATGCCGGAAACAAACGAACACAAGAAATAGGAGCAGGAGCAGGCCATTTGGTCCTTCGAGCCTGCTCTGCCATTAATGGCTGATCTTCGATTGTAACTCCACTATTGCGTCCTATCCCCATAGTACCCCAAATTCTAGCGATCTCAGTCTTGAATATACTCAACGACTGAGCATCCACAGCCCTCTGGGGCAGAGAATTCCAAAGATTCACCACTCTCTGAGTGAAGAAATTTCTCCTCATCTCAGTCCTAAATGGCCAACCCCTTATTCTGAGACAGTGACCCCTGGTTCTAGATTCCTCAGCCAGAGGCAACATCCTCCCTGCATTTACCCTGTCAAGCACCTTAAGGTTTTTAACGTTTCAATCAGATCACCTCTCATTCTTCTAAATTCTAGAGAATATAGGCATAGTCTACTCAATCTCTCTTCATAAGACAATTCTCCCATCCCAGGAATCAGTCTGGTGAACCTTCATTGCACTCCCTCAATTCCACAGATTTACAACCCTCTGAGAGAAAAAATTCTTCCTCATCTCAGTTTTAAATGACCCCTTATTCTAAGATCATGCTCCCTAGTTCTAGTCTCCCCGATCAGTGGAAACATCCTCTCTGCATCCACCTTGTCAAGCCCCTCATAATCTTATACATTTCAATAAGATCACCTCTCATTCTTCTGAATTCCAATGAGTAGAGGCTCAACCTACTCAACCTCTCCTCATAAGTCAACTCCCTCATCTCCGGAATCAACCGAGTGAACCTTCTCTGAACTGCCTCCAAAGCAAGTATATCCTTTCTTAAATATGGAAACCAAAACTGCACGCAGTATTCCAGCTGTGGTCTGGCCAATACCCTGTATAACTGTAGAAAGATTTCCCTGCTTTTATACTCCATCCCCTTTGCAATAAAGGCCAACATTCCATTGGCCTTCCTGATCACTTGCTGTACCTGCATACCATCCTTTTGTGTTTCATGCACAAGTACCCCCAGGTCCCGCTGTACTGCGGCACTTTGCAATCTTTCTCTTTTTAAATACTACGCCAGGTGCTTTCACCAGGGCCTTATATAATTGTAGTAAGATGTCTTTACTCCTATTCTCCAATCCCGTTGTAATAAAGGCAACATATCATTTATTTTTCTTTGAGAAAACATGATGGAACACTCCAGAACAGATGCCGAGCACTCCTTAGCTTGAAAGAAAGAAAGTGCCTTTCTCCACTTCAGGATGTCACAAGCCGCCTTACAGCCCAACCTTTTGAAGTGTAGTTGCTGTTGTAATGTAGGGAAACATGCAGCCAATTCACACACATCAGGCCCCCACAAGCAGCAATGAGATAATAACCAGATCATCTGGGTTTTTTTTAGCGATTTTGGTTGAGGGATAAATATTGGCCCAGGGCAATTAAAAATAATTGAGAGAGATGATGTGCAGTAGTGAACCGGTTATTAAACTTGAGTAGGTCATGAGTTAAATCACACTATCGAAAGTAAGTTGAATCTGATAACTTGTGGGGTGAAGTCGGATAAAAGAGACCATGAAAGCTGACGGATTGTCATGAATGGCCAATTGTAGTCTTGTGTGTTTCGAAGAATGAGAGGTGATCTCATTATAAAATTCTTAGAGGGCATGAGAGGGTAGATGCAGGGAGGATGTTTCCCCTGGCTGGGGAGTCTAGAACCAGGGGTCACAGTGTCAGGATAAGGGGTCGGACACTTAAGAATGAGATGAGGAAGAATTTCTTCACTCAGAGGGTGGTGAATCTTTGGAATTCTCTGCCCCAGAGGGCTGTGGATGCTCAGTCGTTGAGTATATTCAAGACAGAGGTCGCTATATTTTTGGGGATAAAGGGAATCGAGGGATATGGGGATCGAGCGGGAAAGTGGAGTTGAGGTAGAAGATCAGCCATGATCTTATTGAATGGTGGAGCAGGCTCGAGGGGTCGAATGGCCAACTCCTGCTCCTATTTCTTATGTTCTTATGCTTCATTAATGTCCTTCAGGGAAGGGAACCTGCCGAACTTACCCAGTCCAGGCCTACATGTGACTGCAGTCCCACACCAATGTGGCAGACTATAAACTGCTCCATTGGGGAGACTGAGCAAGCCACTCAGTTGTAAACTAAGTGAGAGAAAGCAAAAGACCCAGGGATGGGCAATAAATGCAGCTTTGTTAGCATCATCTACCTCCCCAAGATGATATTAAAAATAAGAGAAGGATGGGAAGTAATAAAGTGAGACCAGGCCTGGGTTATGAATGCCTGAAGATTGTAGAGGTAGGAATGTGGGAGATGAGGCCTTCCAAAATGTTTTCCAAATTCCTCTGTCCACTGTTTCATCGACCAATTTAATAACAGCGGACAGAGTGATTTTTAGCCCAACTCAGAAACCTTACTCAGAGAATCCACTGGTTTTGGATTGAAAAATGTCACACCGGTACAGTAGGGAACGTGCTTCTAAGATTGAGTAAACAGCACTGTGGGGAGGGAGCTTTACTCTGCATCTAACCCATGCTGTACCTGCCCTGGGAGTGTTTGATGGGACAGTGTAGAGGGAGCTTTACTCTGTATCTAACCCATGCTGTACCTGCCCTGGGAGTGTTTGATGGGACAGTGTAGAGGGAGCTTTACTCTGTATCTAACCCGTGCTGTACCTGCTCTGGGAGTGTTTGATGGGACAGTGTAGAGGGAGCTTTACTCTGTATCTAACCCTGTGCTGTACCTGCCCTTGAAGTGTTTGGGACAGTGTAGAGGGAGCTTTACTCTGTATCTAACCCGTGCTGTACCTGCCCTGGGAATGTTTAATGGGACAGTGTTGAGGGAGCTTTACTCTATATCTAACCCGTGCTATACCTGCCCTGGGAGTGTTTGATGGGACAGTGTTGAGGGAGCTTTACTCTGTATCTAACCCGTGCTGTACCTGCCCTGGGATTATTTGATGGGACAGTGTTGAGGGAGCTTTACTCTGCATGTAATGCCTGTTTTACCTACCCTGGGTGTGGTGATGGGATAGCATAGACGGCGCTTTACTCTGCATGTAATCCGTATTGTAGCTGCACTGCGAGTGTTTGAAGTGAACTCTGGGTGTTTGAAGCAACAAAGAGTTGTAGACCATAACTTGCTAACGAAGAGGCCGCGGTAATGTGTGACATTCTGTGAAGCTTGCCCCAATTCATCATGTAAATGACTTGCTGTGTGCAATCAGTGAATCCTTTTCAATTGCTGGCACTAATGTAAACATCGTTCCCTCGTGGTGATTCCATCGCTCCAGCCCCGGATCGGACCTTGCTCTCCGTTAATTGTCCTTTGCGTTCTTTGCTTAAGAATTCATCGCAACACATTGCTATTAAGAACTAGTTGATTTATTAGCAAAAGGTTCAACAATTACACTACACATTACCAGTTCAACTATTTTAGTTGTGCACTTTAAACAAATGCCCCCCCGCAAGGGGTGTCACACTCTCCAAAATATATTTTTTTACAGTGCCCCTTTTTTTGGGGGGGTTGGTGGGTGGGGTTTCGGGCACCAAAAACAGAAATTACACAAGTGCCCCCTGGCTAAAAGGGGGGGGTGTGGGGGGCACTAAAACCGGCAAATTCAACAAATTAAACTTTAAACTTAAATGATCAAATTAATGATGATGCACTCCAGTCCCTCCGGCGCCCACCTCTCGCGGAAGGCCACGAGCGTACCGGTGGACACCGCGTGCTCCATCTCCAGGGACACCCTGGCTCGGATGTAACCACGGATGAGAGGTAGGCAGTCGGGCCGAACGGCCCCCAGGCATGAGTTCCTGTGATTGACAAGTCACACCTGGGGCTTGTCACCATTCATCTTGTGGCTCCGCCTTCTCCTTCGACCATCTCACACTTCTTCACAAAATGAACCCCCCCCCCCGCCACCCCCCAATAGGGGAAGCAGGCAGCCGGTCCAGGCAACCAACACCTGCGGACAGAGGGAGTAAAACAGACATGTCAACGTTGCGGGCGGGTCCCGTTGCCTGGCCTGAAACGGCTGGCTGTCTGTCCCTGCACAGATGCTGCCGGACTGGACTGGCTGAGTTCGCCCGCCGTTTCCAGTTTACTGATTCACATCTCCAGAATTCGCAGTATTTTAATTCCCCCTTGCTTCGTGCTTCCCGCTTTTCTCTTGCTTAATCTTCGGTGGCAGCAATAAATGGGCCCTGGAGAACACGCACCTCCATTTTGCACACCGCCCGGTTTCTTTTACACAGGAACAGGAGGAGGCCCATTCAGCCCCTCGAGCCTGTTACACAGGAACAGGAGGAGGCCCATTCAGCCCCTCGAGCCTGTTACACAGGAACAGGAGGAGGCCCATTCAGCCCCTCGAGCCTGTTACACAGGAACAGGAGGAGGCCCATTCGGCCCCTCGAGCCTGTTACACAGGAACAGGAGGAGGCCCATTCAGCCCCTCGAGCCTGTTACACAGGAACAGGAGGAGGCCTATTCAGCCCCTCGAGTCTGTTACACAGGAACAGGAGGAGGCCTATTCAGCCCCTCGAGCCTGTTACACAGGAACAGGAGGAGGCCATTCAGTCCCTCGAGCCTGTTACACAGGAACAGAAGGAGGCCCATTCAGTCCCTCGAGTCTGTTACACAGGAACAGGAGGAGGCCTATTCAGCCCCTCGAGCCTGTTACACAGGAACAGGAGGAGGCCATTCAGTCCCTCGAGCCTGTTACACAGGAACAGGAGGAGGCCTATTCAGCCCCTCGAGCCTGTTACACAGGAACAGGAGGAGGCCATTCAGTCCCTCGAGTCTGTTACACAGGAACAGGAGGAGGCCCATCCAGCCCTTCGAGCCTGTTACACAAGAACAGGAGGAGGCCATTCAGCCCCTCGAGCCTGTTACACAGGAACAGGAGGAGGCCCATTCAGCCCCTCGAGCCTGTTACACAGGAACAGGAGGAGGCCCATTCAGCCCCTCGAGCCTGTTACACAGGAACAGGAGGAGGCCATTCAGTCCCTCGAGTCTGTTACACAGGAACAGGAGGAACATTCAGCCCCTCGAGCCTGTTACAAAGGAACAGGAGGAGCCCATTCAGCCCTTCGAGCCTGTTACACAGGAACAGGAGGAGGCCCATTCAGCCTCTCGATCCTGTTACGCAGGAACAGGAGGAAGTCATTCAGCCCCTCGGGCCTGTTACACAGGAACAGGAGGAGGCCCATTCAGCCCCTCGAGCCTGTTACACAGGAACAGGAGGAGGTCATTCAGCCCCTCGAGCCTGTTCCGCCATTCAAATTAGATCACCGCTGATCTGTATCTTAACTCCATCTACCCGCCTTGGTTCCGTAACCCTTAATACCCTTTGTCTAACAAATATCTATCAATCTCAGTTTTGCAATTTGCAATTGACCCTCAGCTTTTTGGGGGAGAGAATTCCAGATTCCCACGGCCCCTTTGTGTGAAGAAGTGCTTCCTGACATCACCCCTGAATGGCCTGGCTCTAATTTTAAGGTGACGCCCCCTTGTTCTGGACTCCCCCCACCGGAGGGAATAGTTTCTCTCGCTCTACCCTATCGAATCCTTTAATTGTCTTAAACACCTCGATCAGATCATCCCTTAATGTTCTAAACTCAAGGGAGTACACGCCCAGTCTGTGCAACCTGCCCTCATAATTTAAACCTCTATCATTGAAACCGGTATCGTTCTGTTGAATCTGCACCATATCCCCTCCAATATATCCTGCAGTGCCCAGGACTGAACGCAGATACGGTCTACCCAGAGATTTATGCAGCTATAACATAACCCTTAATCTCCTATACTCGAGGGAATACAAGCCTCGATGAACGATTTCCATTTGTTAATCATGCTGCCGATCTGTTATGTTCCATTTTGTGCTGCCACCGCACTCCAATTCCACCCCCCCCTCCATCCCCGCCACTGCCCCCTCCCACCCCGGTCTTGTCCAAAAGCTCTGTATTCCTCACCAAGTTGGCCTCCTGTCGTCAATTCAACGCCCAGCTCCTCACCCCTGGTTCATATAGCATACATCTAAACCTTTCTCCATTGACTTCTCTGCCATCATATCGTCTCGCAATCTCACCGTTCACATTCACTCATCAACCCATAAGCACAGCCCCTCTGTCTCATGTGGACAATTCTGATACTCTCCCGGCCAACCTCCCACCTTACACCCTCCACAAACACATCCAAACTCAGTTGCCCCGTGTCCTAACTCACACCAAGTCCCGCTCACCATCGCCCCCGTACATTGGCTTCCGGTTAAGCAACGCCTCGATTTTAAAATTCTAATCCTTGTGTTCAAATCCCTCCAGGGCCTCACCCCTCCCTATCTCTGTAATCTCCTCCAGCCCCACAACCCTCTGAACATCTGCGCTCCTCTAATTCTGGCCTCTTGAGGATCCACGATTTTAATCGCTCTACCATTGGTGGACGTGCCTTCAGCTGCCTGGGCCTCAAGCTCTGGAACTCCCTCCCTGAACCTCTCCATCTCTCTTTCCTCTTTTAAGATGCTTCTTAAAGCCTATCTCTTTCACCAAGCTTTCGGTCACCTGTCCTAATATCACATTATGCGGCTCAGTGTCAACATTTGCTTGCTAACACTCCTGTGGGACGTCTTGCCACATTAAAGGCACTGTATAAATGCAAATTATTGTTGCAGTGACTTCTTGGGGCCGAAATTGCCCCATCCCTTAAGGCCTGTTGCCGCTGGAAATCATTGGCCACGCCGCGGAGTGCAATGGCGACGATTTGTTGTGGAATGGCCTCCATATTGAAAATTCCACTCGTGCGGTATCCCGCCGGTGACCCGCTCCCCCCCCCCCACACCCCCCACTACCGCTCCATTGCTGCCGATCCATCCGAAGTGCGTCATCAGAGCGCGCACCCCCAATCATCCCACCACCTGTGGTGAACTTCTACCGAACAAATCTTGCTGCCACCGCTCGGTGCCGCCAGCAGCTATTTCTGCCGGTGCACTGAGCTGGGAGAGCGCTCACAATGGCGGAGCGGCCGCCATTAAAGGGGAGCGTGCACTGCCGCGGTCGCCATCTTTTTTTTTTTGTCTTTTCGGCCGACTGCCAGGTCTGGCCGACAGTTATGTCCTGTCGGGTTCGGCCGGGCCGGCAACAGGGAGCCTCGCACATCCTCTTGGGTGCCAGGCCGCTGGCCCGGCCGAGACCCTCCCTGGTGGCCCAATGGAACGAACTAAATGAATGGTACTAGCTCGCCCCTTTAAGTGAAGGGGAGAGATGTGGTGACGCGGCAGCACGATGACATCATCAGCGCTACACTGATGACTGACAGAGGCGGGCACTCCGCCCGCCCACCACTTCCGCCCCTCTAGTGTGCGAACCTCCGCTCAAGGCTGCACTTCCGCCCCCATGATGACCGACTTCCAGTCCGCTGAAAAAACGGCAAGGCATGCAATTTCACTAACGAGGCCATCGCATTTATCGATGGAAACACCATAGCTGCGCCCCGTTTCCAATGCTGGGCAATTTCAGCCCCCTTATCTCCGGACATCTTGATAACAAGACTTACCATGACCACTTACTCGTCTCCCTCATCACCCGTACCCCCAACTTTGCCCCAACCCCAATATTCTAGCCTCATTCCCTCACTCCTCATCTCCCAACTCTTAGGTTTCTAGCCTTCCGCCTGTCACAACATCTGGGCCGTGGTGGGCCTGATTAACAGTTGTCTCTTCTCTGTCCTCCATGCCCTTGTGTGTCCTAAACCCTTCACTGACTCCCACCCCACTTGTTCCTCGAGTGTGGGCTCACCGTTGCACCCTTCAGTCACAGGGGCATACACCCGAGGGTGCTGTGGCACATCCAGCCTTGGCATTTGATCGGCAGGTTTGGCTCGACCATGGTTTGTATTACCGTGCGTGACTCTCTTCACCATCAACCCTCGACTGCTTCAGGATTATCTGAGAGGGGAAGGACAACCCCTTTCTGCAGCTAATCATCTCCTCAAATCCCTTTCTTCTGCCCCCTCCACCATGGGTTCGTGGGTTACCCTCGTCTCCCCAGGCACAAGAGCATCAATGTAGTTTGTCTCACCTTCCTCCCCTCCCTGCCCCGTACCTGCCCTCATCCTCATCCTCAACCACTCTTTCCACGTCGTTCCATCACTTCTCCTGTGCCTCATCTCCTCCACAAGTCTCAACTCTTACTGCCCTGACCTGCTCCTCACTCCACTCTGGATCAATCATCTCTCCCTCTGCAGCACTGCTAATTCGCTCTCGCCCCTCTGACACTGAAACCCATAATGTAGCACTTGGCAGGAAACTAGTCTCCAAAAATTCACTTACCTGGAAGAAAGCCTTTGCTCTCCTGTCGGATCTAAGTAGCAAGAAATGTGCGGCTGCTTGTATTCAAAGCCAGATTGTACAAGGTACGATGACAATGGCAAAGAGACAGTCCCCACAGAATGAAAGCGGGATCATTGTTTATTTCAAAGGCTATTCAGAGAGGATCTGCCGCTTTCCCCTGCGGTGTGATTCACTCATTCTGATTTGGATAAAGTGCACATAGAATCATAGAATGTTTACAGCACGGTCGAAGGCCATTCGGCCCGTCGAGCCCGTGTCGGCAACTCCACATTATTTCCTCCCCACCCCCACCACCCCCCCTGACCCCCATCCCCACCCTCCCCCACTCCCCACACCCACCCCTCCCCCACCCCCTCACACCCAAACGCACCCTCACCCCATCCCACATCCCCCACCCCCACCCCCACTCAACCCCACCCACCCCCACCCCCAACTCCACAAGCATCAAGACTGAGCCAAATGGCCGATTGGCAAGATCGGAGCTTGGCGTGACTGCCTGCTGCTGCTTAGCTCGCCAACACTCAGCGATCTCCTGCTCGAGCGAGGTACTCTGGGAACTGGAACCCAACCTGATCCAGGACCTCGAGGAGCAGAGAATTCAGGAAGTGGGAACCAAGAGAAATTGAGAGAAAGGGAACAATGTAACGGGGAAAACAAAGGATTGAACAGATTGGGGCTCTTTTCTCTAGAAAAGAGAACACTAAGGGGTGACCTGATAGAGGTCTGTAAAATTATGAAAGGATAGACGTGGAGACCAGAACTCGGGGCCGTCAATATAAGATAGTCAACAATAAACCCAATGGGGAATTCAGGAGAAACTCCTTTACCCAGAGAGTGGTGAGAATGTGGAACTCGTTCCCACAGGGAGGGGTTGAGGTGAATAGTTTCGATGCATTTAAGGGGAAGCTAGATAAACACATGAGGGAGAAAGGAATAGAAGGATATGGTGATGGGGTGAGATGAAGAAGGGTGGGAGGGGGCTGGTGTGGAGCATAAACACCGACCTGTTGAGCCGAATGGCCTGTTTCTCTGATGTAAATACTTGGTAAAAAGATTATTCAGTCCACCTGGGGTGTAATCTCTCTCTTTGGTACACCTTTGAACAAATGCTCTCTCTCTGTGCCTCCTCACTGGTAAGTGCCTTAACGTCTCATCACGCTTGCAGGTGGCAAAGGTGGGAAGAAGAAGAAAAATAAAGGCAGTGTGAAGACGCATAAGAACGCGGGCTCCAACTGGTCCAACGTACCGCTGCCGCCTCCGCCAGTGCAGCCCCTCCCGGGCACCGAGCTCGACCACTACATCATGGACCACCACGAGACCGGGTAAGGTCGCTTTCCTCATTCCTCTGCTTTGAATTCCCCCCCATCCACGCTGGGCGAGGATGGGTTGCCCTCTCTAGGTGAGTATTGGGCCTGGTGCTATCCAGGCAGCGTCCATCCATAAGAACGTAAGAAATAGGAGCAGGAGTAGCCAAACGTCCCCTCGAGCCTGCTCCGCCATTTTATACGATCATGGCTGATCTGATCATGGACTCGGCTCCACTTCCCTGCCCACACCCCATAACCCCTTCATCCCTTATCAGTTAACATAGAAACATAGAAAATAGGTGCAGGAGTAGGCCATTGGGCCCTTCAAGCCTGCACCACCATTCAATATGATCATGGCTGATCATGCAACTTCAGTAACCCATTCCTGCTTTCTCTCCATATCCCCTGATCCCTTTAGCCGTAAGGGCCACATCTAACTCCCTTTTGAATGTATCCAACAAATTGGCCTCAACAACTTTCTGTGGTAGAGAATTCCATCGGTTCACAATTCTCTGGATAAAAAAGTTTCTCCTCATCTCGGTCCTAGATGGCTTGCCCCTTATCCTTAGATTGTGACCCTGGTTCTGGACTTCCCCAACATCGGGAACATTCTTCCTGCATCTAACCTGTTCAATCCCTGCCTAGTCGATCCAGTCTTTCTTCATATGTCAGTCCTGACATCCCGGGAATCAGTCTGGTGAACCTTCGCTGCACTCTCTCAATAGCAAGAATGTCTTTCCTCAGATTAGGAGACCAAAACTGCACACAATACTCAAGGTGTGGCCTTACCAAGGCCCTCGAGAACTGCAACAAGACCTCCCTACTCCTATACTCAAATCTTCGCGCTATGAAGGCCAACATGCCATTTGCTTTCTTTACTGCCTGCTGTACCTGCATGCCTACTTTCAATGACTGATGTACCATGACACCTAGGTCTCATTGCACCTCCCCTTTTACTAATCTGTCACCATTCAGATAATAATCTGCCTTCCTGTTTTTGCCACCAAAGTGGAAACCTCACTTTTATTCACATTATACTGCATCTGCCATGTATTTGCCCACTCACCTAACCTGTCCAAGTCACCCTGCAGCCACTTAGCATCCCCCTCACAGCTCACACTGCCACCCAGCTTACTGTCATCTGCAAACTTGGAGATATTACATTCAATTCCTTCGCCTAAATCATTAATATATATTGTAAATAGCTGGGGTCCCAGCACTGAACCTTGCGGTACCCCACTAGTCACTGCCTGCCATTCTGAAAAGGACCAGTTTTTTCTCACTCTTTGCTTCCTGTCTGCCAACCAGCTCTCTATCCACGTCAATACATTACCCTTAACCCCATGTGCCTTAACTTTGCACACCAATCTCTTGTGTGGGACCTTGTCAAAAGCCTTTTGAAAGTCTAAATACACCTAAACCACTGGTTCTCCCTCTACTAGTTACATCCTCAAAAAATTCTAGAAGATTTGTCGAGCATGTTTTCTCTTTCATAAATCCATGCTGACTTGGACCGATCCTGTCACTGCTTTCCAAATGCACTGCTATTACATCTTTAATAATTGATTGCAACATTTTCCCCACTACCGATGTTAGGCCAACTGGTCTATAATTACCCGTTTTCTCTCTCCCTCCTTTTTTAAAAAGTGGGGTTATATTAGCTACCCTCCAATCCATAGGAACTGATCCAGAGTCCATGGAATGTTGGAAAATGATCACCAATACTATTTCTAGGGCCACTTCCTTAAGTACTCTGGGATGCAGACTATCAGGCCCTGGGGATTTATTGGCCTTCAATCCCATCAATTTCCCTAACACCATTTCCTGACTAATAAGGATTTCCCTCAGTTCCCTCAGTTCCTCCTTCTCGCTCGACCCTCAGTCTCCTAGTATTTTTGGGAGGTGATTTGTGTCTTCCTTAGTGAAGACAGAAACAAAGTATTTGTTCAATTGGTCTGCCATTTCCTTGTTCCCCATTATGAATTTACCTGATTCTGACTGCAAGGGACCCACATTAGTCTTCACTAATCTTTTTCTTTTCACATATCTATAGAAGCTTTTGCAATCAGTTTTTATGTTCCCTGCAAGCTTACTCTCACACTCTATTTTAGTCCTCCTCTGCTGAATTCTAAATTTCTCCCAGTCCTCAGGTTTGCTGCTTTGTCTGGCCAATTTATATGCTTCTTCCTTGGATTTAACACTATCCCTAATTTCCTTTGTTAGCCATAGTTGAGCCACCTTCCCCGTTTTATTTTTACGCCAGATAGGGATGTACAATTGTTGTAGTTCATCCATGTGATCTTTAAATGTCTGCCATTGCCTATCCACCGTCAACCCTCTAAGTATCATTTGCCAGTCTATTCTAACCAGTTCACGTCTCATACCATCGAAGTTACCTTTCTTTAAGTTCAGGACCCTAGTCTCTGAATTAACTGTGTCACACTCCATCTTAATGAAGAATTCTACCATATTATGGTCACTCTTCCCCAAGGGGCCTCAGACAACAAGATTGCTAATTAATCCTCTCTCATTACACAAGACCCACTCTAGGATGGCTTGCTCTCTCGTTGGTTCCTCAACATATTGGTCGAGAAAACCATCCCTAATACACTCCAAGGAAATCCTCCTCCACAGTATTGCTGTCTATCTCTGTTTTAAATTTATTCAATGACCCAACTTCCACAACTCTCTCAGGCAGCAAATTCCACAGATTTACCACCCTCTGAGAGAAGAAATTCCTCCTCATCCTCGTTTTAAATGGGCGGCCCCTTATTCTAAGATTATGCCGCATAATTCTAGTCTCCCCTATCAGTGGAAACATCCTCTCTGCATCCACCTTGTCAAGCCCCTTATAATCTTAGACATTTCTATAAGATCACCTCTCATTCTTCTGAATTCCAATGAGTAGAGGCCCAACCTCCTCAACCTTTCCTCATAAGTCAACCCCCTCGCCCCCGAATCAACCGGAGTGAACCTTCTCTGAACTGCCTCCAAAGCAAGTGTATCCTTTCCCGACCCAATCCCCAGCACTTGACCGCACCCTCTCGGTTAATTAGATTCACTCAACCGCAAGAATAAAAAACCTTGGGGCCGAAAATTGCAGCCTCACTGGGTGCACACAATGTGACAGATCACCCGCATCCCCGCGGGAAGGACATCCATGCAAGAGAGATCGGGCAATTTGCCCAGCGAATCTCCTTCAAACTCTTACGCCCAGTAAAAGCAGGCGCATAGCTTACTTTTACCAGCGTAAGTTTTAAAACATAGAAAAATTAAACATAAACACTCATTTTTATATTAAACACCCTGTCCATTAAGGTAAGTTTATTTTTAACCCTATTGAAACACATTTTTAAAAAATCCAAAAGAATATTTTTATTTCCAAAACATTTAATTACATTCAATTTGAATGAATTTTAAATATGTGAGGTGTTTTTATTTGTTGTGTTGTGTTTCTTGTTTTGCCGGGGGGGTTATTCTCATTGATAGTAACGGGAGTCAATCCAGAGTTCCCATAATTATCAATGAGAATACTGCATTGTGATTGGTGGTCCTGGCCCACGTGATCCCAAGATACGAATACAATCCTGGAAGACATGTTCCCGTACGCTGGACAGTGAAACTAGGCCTCCGAACGCAATCCTACCTTCCTCCGGGACTACCAGGTATTTTCGTTAAACAATTTTGTGTCGGAGGCATTCGCCCGAAGGAAGCTTCTGACCACAATGTCCTCCCCTTATGTTTCCTAACTGTTTGAGTTCATTCACCGGAGGGAATTGGATCCCAAGAGGTGTTTGGGAGTGTAGATAAAGAATGAAAGGAATTGCATTTATATCGTGCCTTTCACCAGCTCAGGAAGTCCCAAAGCGCTTCTCGGCCAGTGAGGTACTTTTTGGAATGTGGGAAACACAGAAAGCTCCCACAAACAGCAATGTGACAATTCAAATATATTCTTTACGACATCACAAACACACACATACACAAGATGGCTCGTCAGGAACTTGCCAGGTGACCTTGTCACATGATCCTTTTATTATAAACATCAGCAGTTGCATCACCACAGTAGTCCACTAGGTGGAGAAGTAGTCCACTATATTTTGCCGTCCAACGCATGGGAACATGTCCTCCAGGTAAGTATTCGTATCCTGGGATCACCTGAGCCTGGTCCACCAATCACTATGCAGTATTCTCATATTATAGCTCTGTATTACAATAATGACAGGTTCATCTGTTTTGTTGGTGTTGGTTGAGGGATAAATATTGGGCAGGACACGAGATCGGAGAATGACATTCAAGGGCTTGTTTATGTTGAGTTCAGTGACCTCTCCCAAACAATGTTGATGCAGAAAATGAAATTCATTCTAGCAAGCGGTAGGAGTAAGGGTTCGATGCAGTGTGGGCTGCAGGCTCCTTCCCTTTACAAATAAACATCCCCTTCGCTTTGCCCGAGTGCATTGAAGATTCTCCAAGTTGACGATTGACAACATTTGGCTTCCAGGATCATCAGTGCAGCAGCTGTTGCTATAGTCAGCCTCTTTGTTTCTGCAAACCCAATAAGGCAGCCCTGCAGCCATCAGTGATAAGCTAAGGGTCAGTGTAGCTCAATTGGTAACTGAATGGTTGTGGGCTCAAGCCCAACACGAGGCTTTGATTACATCATCCAGGCTGACACGGCCAGCACAGTGCTGAGGGAGTGCTGCGCTGTCGGAAGTGCCGTCTTTCGAGTAGTTGTAAAAGATCCCTCAGCCACAATTGGAAGAGGAGCCTGTGTCCTGACCCAACAGTCTTCACAAATTAATGGGATCTCCTATTATCGTGTCATTTGCCTATTTCCACACCACGCCCTCAGCTAAGGGAGTGTTTGATGGGACAGTGTAGAGGGAGCTTTACTCTGTATCCAACCCAGGCTGTATCTGCCCTCGGCGTGTTTGATGGGACAGTGCAGAAAACTTAGATACATAGAAACAGAAAATAGGTGCAGGATTAGGCCATTCGGCCCTTCGAGCCTGCACCGCCATTCAATGAGTTCATGGCTGAACATGCAACTTCAGTACCCCATTCCTGCTTTCTCGTCATACCCTTTGATCCCCCGAGTAGTAAGGACTACATCTAACTCCTTTTTGAATATATTTAGTGAATTGGCCTCAACAACTTTCTGTGGTAGACAATTCCACAGGTTCAAAACTCTCTGGGTGAAGAAGTTTCTCCTCATCTCGGTCCTAAATGGCTTACCCCTTATCCTTAGATTGTGACCTCTGGTTCTGGACTTCCCCAACATTGGGAAAATTCTTCCTGCATCCAACCTGTCTCAACCCATCAGAATTTAAAATGTTTCTCTGAGGTCCCCTTTCATTCTTCTGAACTCCAGTGAATACAAGCCCAGTTGATCCAGTCTTTCTTGATAGGTCAGTCCCACCATCCCGGGAATCAGTCTGGTGAAGCTTCGCTGCACTCCCTCAATAGCAAGAATGTCCTTCCTCAAGTTAGGAGACAAAAACTGTACACAATACTCCAGGTGTGGCCTCACCAAGACCCTGTACAACTGTAGTAACACCTGCCCCTGTACTCAAATCCCCTTGCTATGAAGGCCAACATGCCATTTTCTTTCTTAGCCGTCTGCTGTACCTGCATGCCAACCTTCAATGACTGATGTACCATGACACCCAGGTCTCGTTGCACCTCCCCTTTTCCTAATTTGTCACCATTCAGATAATAGTCTGTCTCTCTGTTTTTACCACCAAAGTGGATAACCTCACATTTATCCACTTCATCTGCCATGCATTTGCCCACTCACCTAACCTATCCAAGTCACTCTGCAGCCTCATAGCATCCTCCTCGCAGCTCACACTGCCACCCAACTTAGTGTCATCCGCAAATTTGGAGATACTACATTTAATCCCCTCGTCTAAATCATTAATGTACAATGTAAACAGCTGGGGCCCCAGCACAGAACCTTGTGGTACCCCACTAGTCACTGCCTGCCATTCTGAAAAGTACCCATTTACTCCTACTCTTTGCTTCCTGTCTGACAACCAGTTCTCAATCCACGTCAGCACACTACCCCCAATCCCATGTGCTTTAACTTTGCACATTAATCTCTTGTGTGGGACCTTGTCGAAAGCCTTCTGAAAGTCCAAATATACCACATCAACTGGTTCTCCCTTGTCCACTCTACTGGAAACATCCTCAAAAAATTCCAGAAGATTTGCCAAGCATGATTTCCCTTTCACAAATCCATGCTGACTTGGACCTATCATGTCACCTCTTTCCAAATGCGCTGCTCTAACATCCTTAATAATTGATTCCATCACTTTACCCACTACCGATGTCAGGCTGACTGGTCTATAATTCCCTGTATTCTCTCTCCCTCCATTTTTAAAAAGTGGGGTTACATTGGCTACTCTCCACTCCATAGGAACTGATCCAGAGTCTATGGAATGTTGGAAAATGACTGTCAATGCATCCGTTATTTCCAAGGCCACCTCCTTAAGTACTCTGGGATGCAGTCCATCAGGCCCTGGGGATTTATCGGCCTTCAATCCCATCAATTTCCCCAACACAATTTCCCGACTAATAAGGATTTCCCTCAGTTCCTCCTTCTTACTAGACCCTCTGACCCCTTTTATAACCGGAAGGTTGTTTGTGTCCTCCTGACTGAATACCGAACCAAAGTACTCGTTCAATTGGTCTGCCATTTCTTTGTTCCCCATTATGACTTCCCTTGATTCTGACTGCAGAGGACCTACTTTTGTCTTTACTAACCTTTTTCTCTTTACATATCTATAGAAACTTTTGCAGTCCGTCTTAATGTTCCCTGCAAGCTTCCTCTCGTACTCTATTTTCCCTGCCCTAATCAAACCCTTTGTCCTCCTCTGCTGAGTTCTAAATTTCTCCCAGTCCCCGGGTTCACTGCTATTTCTGGCCAATTTGTATACCATTTCCTTGGCTTTAATGCTATCCCTGATTTCCCTTGATAGCCACGGTTGAGCCACCTTCCCTTTTTTATTTTTACCCAGACAGGGATGTACAATTGTTGTAGTTCATCCATGCGGTCTCTAAATGTCTGCCATTGCCCATCCACAGTCAACCCCTTAAGTATCATTCGCCAATCTATCCGAGCCAATTCACGCCTCATACCTTCAAAGTTACCCTTCTTTAAGTTCTGGACCATGGTCTCTGAATTAACTGTTTGATTCTCCATCCTAGTGTAGGATTCCACCATATTATGGTCACTCTTTCCCAAGGGGCCTCGCACAATGAGATTGCTAATTAATCCTCTCTCATTACACAACACCCAGTCTAAGATGGCCTCCCCCCTAGTTGGTTCCTCGACATATTGGTCTAGAAAACCATCCCTTATGCACTCCAGGAAATCCTCCTCCACCGTATTGCTTCCAGTTTGGTTAGCCCAATATATATGCATATTAAAGTCACCCATGATAACTGCTGCACCTTTATTGCATGCATCCCTAATTTCCTGTTTGATGCCCTCCCCAACATCACTACTACTGTTTGGAGGTCTGTACACAACTCCCACTAACGTTTTTTGCCCTTTGGTGTTCTGCAGCTCTACCCATATAGATTCCACATAATCCAAGCTAATGTCCTTCCGAACTATTGCATTAATCTCCTCCTTAACCAGCAATGCTACCACACCTCCTTTTCCTTTTATTCTATCCTTCCTGAATGTTGAATACCCATGGTTGTTGAGTTCCAAGCCCTGATCATCCTGGAGCCACGTCTCTGTAATCCCAATCACATCATATCTGTTAACATCTATTTGCACAGTTAATTCATCCACCTTATTACGGATACTCCTTGCATTAAGACACAAAGCCTTCAGGCTTGTTTTTTTTAACACCTTTTTCCTTTTAGAATTATGATGTCGTGTGATCCTTTTTATTTCTTGCCTTTGTTTACTCGGCCTTCCACTATTGCTTTTTACCTTTCTACCATCTGTTTCTGACTCCATATTACTTCACCCTATCTCGCTGCATAGGTTCCCATCCCCCTGCCATATTAGTTTAAACACTCCTGAACTGCATTAGCAAATGTTACCCCTAGAACATCAGTTTTAGTCCTGCCCAAGTGCAGACCGTCCCTTTTATACAGGTCCCACTTCCCCCAGAACTGGTTCCAATGTCCCAGGAATTTGAATCCCTCCCTCTTGCACCACTGCTCAAGCCACGTATTTATTCTAACTATCCTGCTCCCTCTACTCTGATTAGCACGTGGCACTGGTAGCAATCCAGAGATTAGAGGGAGCTTTACTCTGTATCTAACCCGTGCTGTAACCTGACCATTTGAGAATGAATCAGTTTACTTCACAAATCGTTAGCGGAATTAACAGAGTGTTTGGTAAGTGAGCAAAGAAATCACCATAATTTAATCTGGGGTTATCAGTGCATCAGTAACTCTCTGACTTGGTGCCAGTCTGCTCCACTGCACCCCCCGAACAGAAGGTCGATGAGACAATGATCTTGCGCTGGAGTTATTGAAGTTTCACAAAGTCCGGGGGCCAGATTCATCAGCATTCCGATGTAATCTGTCCTACCAGCAGCTTGGTGTGTGCTGGCTTCCAGTCCCTGCAGTGTAATACGTTCTTTATGTAACTGCGCGAAATTGTATTAGTTGCCCCGGCAACTCCAGTTATTAAGGGACTAATGCAATCAGAGGCATTGGCAGGGAGCACCTGCCAGTTTGGGCACATCTCCCATCTCAGATCTCCTCTGCGTTTATCCTTTCAAACTGCAACGTCTCCGAAGCCCGACCACCACACTGAGGATAATTGGAGGTGCCCGTTTAATTCATCATCCCACCTCGTCTTCTCAGCAAACTAAAACATCAAACAAAATTTAAGAACCCCTTGCAGGACTGAAAATTCTTCCTTTTTTGCACAGAGGTAAATTGTGAAGCTCTTGGTTTCTGGCTGATTTTGAAATCCTTTTTTGGATCACCCAGGAATCCTAAACCCCCTCCACGAAAAAAAAATAAAGATACCTTTCCCAAAATCCTGTGTGGGGGAGCAGCCAAGGATAACTGACAACCATCTGTGTCTTCTCTCATTGTTCCTTGTTTAGCTGCTCATCAAGGTGCGGGCTATTAGTGCAGCGGGGAGGGAACATAAGGGCCCAGAATTTACTGGGATAATCACGGCGAGTTTAATGGCGCGCGTCGTTATTTGTGTCTCAGTTAACTCGCCAATTTCTGACCAGCTGGAGATACCTCGCTGAGTTGCCAGTCAACCACAGGCTGCAGGATGATTTCCCCCGCTCTGCCATCAGCCTTGCAAAAACAGCAGCCCGCCCTCAGCCTCCCCGCGAGTGTCAATAAATTCGCTGCCTTTGCCCCATAACTACAAATTAAACTCGCTGAAGAAAGTGATGGCTTGTACTTCACAGCCTAAGGACCCTTTTAATGAGGAGATCCATGTTGCGGCAATGTTTCTCAACCTCTCTGACCCAGAAACAATTGAAACTGTGGAGACTCATTCCGACAGGTAGCAAATTGTTGCTAGAGGTTTTTAAAATTTAAATTTTTGAATATTTACATTTTTTTTCTTACGTTTTCTTTCTGTCTCTGTTTTCCTCCCTCTCATTCTGTAGCTGACTTAACTCTAATTCGCCTGATTTCCTTCTCCACCATTCCTCTGTTTCTTTCTCGATCCTTGAACCTCATTGGTTAAGGAGACAGACTGTTTGTCCCCTTGTTCACTAAGGTTATGTAGATAGATGGAGTGTCGAGCTTACAGCACAGAAGCAGATCATTCGGCCGATGTTTATGCGCCAAACCAACCTCCTCCCACCCCTCTTCATCTCACCCTATCAGCACATCCTCTATCCCTTTCTGAGACGCACTGTTGCATTTGCCTATCTTGCTGGAGCGGGGCAACTCGCGGCAAGCCCCGTTAGTTAGTCTTTCGTCCCTTGCCCTTCAGCTCAAAAAACGTCTGCACCACAACGTGGTTAGAGTGCAGAAGCTGGGGTTTTTCTCCTTAGAGAAGAGAAAGAAAGAAAGACCTGCATTTATATCGCGCCTTTCATGTCCATCAGACATCTCAAAGCACTTTACAGCCAATTATGTAATTTTTGGAGTCGAGTCACTGTTGTAATGCAGGAAACAGAGCAGCCAAATTGTGCACAGCAGGCTCCCACAAACAGCAACGTGATAATGATCAGATAAACTGTTTTAGTGATGTTGGATGAAGGATAAATATTGGCCCCAGGACATAACGCCCCTCTTCCTCAAAATAATGCCATGGAATCTTTCACATCCACCTGAGAGGGCAGACAGGACCTCGGTTTAACGTCTCATCCGAAAGCCGGCACCTCCTACAGTGCAGCGCTCCCTCAGCACTGCACTGCGAGTGTCAGCCGAGATGTATGTGCCCCACAACCTCCTGACTCAGAAGCGAGTGTGCTACCCACTGAGCCACAGCTGACACTGAGAAGAGGATGTTAAGGGGAAATTTAATCGAGGTGCTAACAAGGGAAATTAGGGATACCATTAAATCCAAGGAAGAGGCATATAAATTGGCCAGAAAAAGCAGCAAACCTGAGGACTGGGAGAAATTTAGAATTCAGCAGAGGAGGACAAAGGGTTTATTTAGGAGGGGGGAAATAGAGCATGAGAGGAAGCTTGCAGGGAACATAAAAACTGACTGCAAAAAACTTCTATAGATATGTGAAGAGAAAAAGATTAGTGAAGACAAATATACGTCCTTTGCAGTCAGAATCAGGTGAATTTATAATGGGTAACAAAGAAATGGCAGACCAGTTGAACAAATACTTTGGTTCTGTCTTCACTAAGGAAGACACAAATAACCTTTAGGAAATACTAGGAGACCGACGGTCTAGTGAGAAGGAGGAACTGAAGGAAATCCTTATTAGTCAGAAAATTGTGTTCGGGAAATTGATGGGATTGAAGGTCGATAAATCCCAGGGGGCCTGATAGTCTGCATCCCAGAGTACTTACGGAAGTGTCCCTAGAAATAGTGGATGCATTGGTGGTCATTTCCAACATTCTATAGACTCTGGATCAGTTCCTATGGTTTGGAGGGTAGCTAAGGTAACCCCACTTTTAAAAAAGGAGGGAGAGAGAAAACAGGGAATTATAGACCGGTTAGACTGACATCAGTAGTGGGGAAAATGTTGGAATCAATTATTAAAGATGAAATAACAGCGCATTTGGAAAGCAGTGACAGGATCGGTCCAAGTCAGCGTGGATTTATGAAAGGAAAATCATGTTTAACAAATCTTCTGGAATTTTTTGAGGATAATAGAGTGGACAAGGGAGAACCAGTGGATGTGCTGTATTTGGACTTTCAAAAGGCTTTTGACAAGGTCCCACACAAGAGGTTAGTGTGCAAAGTTAAAGCACATGGTATTGAGGGTAATGTATTGACGTGGATAGACAACTGGTTGGCAGACAGGAAGCAGAGAGTCGGGATAAATGGGTCCTTTTCGGAATGGCAGGCAGTGACCGCAAAGTTCAGTGCTGGGACCCCAGCTATTTACAATATACATTAATGATTTGAATGAAGTAATTGAGTGTAATATCTCCAAGTTTGCAGATGACACTAAGCTGGGTGGCAGTGTGAGCTGTGAGGAGGATACTAAGAGGCCGCAGGGTGACTTGGACAGGTTAGATGAGTGGGCAAATGCATGCAGATGCAGTATAATGTAGATAAATATGAGGTTATCCACTTTGGTGGCAAAAAAAGGAAGGCAGAATATTATCTACATGGTGACAGATTAGGAAAAGGGGAGGTGCATCAAGACCTGAGTGTCATGGTACATCAGACATTGAAAGTTGGCATGCAGGTACAGCAGGCGGTGAAGAAGGCAAATGGCATGTTGGCCTTCATAGCGAGAGGATTTGAGTATAGAAGCAGTGAGATCTTACTGCAGTTGTACAGGGCCTTGCTGAGACCACACCTTGAGTATTGTGTACAGTTTTGATCTCCTAATCTAAGGAAGGAATTTTTTTCTATTGAGGGAGTGCAGCGAAGGTTCACCAGACTGATTTCCGGGATGGTAGGACTGACATATGAAGAAAGACTGGATCGACTAGGCTTATATTCACTGGAATTTCGAAGGATGAGAGGCGATCTCATAGAAACATGTAAAATTCTGACGGGATTGGACAGGTTAGATGCAGGAAGAATGTTCCCGATGTTGGGGAAGTCCAGAACCAGGGGTCACAGTCTAACGGTAAGGGGTAAGCCATTTAGGACCGAGATGAGGAGAAACTTCTTCACTCAGAGAATTGTGAATCTGTGGAATTCTCTACCACAGAAAGTTGTTGAGGCCAGTTCAAGAGATATATTCAAAAGGGGGTTAGAACATAAGAACATAAGAATTAGGAACAGGAGTAGGCCATCTAGCCCCTCGAGCCTGCTCCGCCATTCAACAAGATCATGGCTGATCTGGCCGTGGACTCAGCTCCACTTACCTGCCCACTTCCCATGGCTAAAGGGATCAAGGGGTATGGAGAGAAAGCAGGAATGGGGTATTGAAGTTGCATGATCAGCCATGATCATATTGAATGGTGGTGCAGGCTCGAAGGGCCGAATAGCCTACTCCTGCACCTATTTTCTATGTTTCTATGTTTCTATGCTCAAAATTACAAGGGCTTTTGACAGAGTAGACTGGGAGAAAGTGTTTCCATTGGCGCGCGGGTCAGTAACCAGAGGATACAGATTTAAGGAGATTGGCAAAAGAACCAGAGGGGGAGATGAGGAGAATGTTTTTACGCAGCGAGTTGTTGTGATCGGGAACGCGCTGCCTGAAAGGGCGGTGGGAGCAGATTCAATAGTAACTTTCAAAAAGGAAGTTGGATAAATACTTGAAAAGGAAAAATATTTACAGTGGTTAAGTGCAGGGCGTGGGAATGGGACTAACTGGACAGCTCTTTCCAAGAGCCGGCACTGGCACGATGGGCTGAATGGCGTCCTTCTGTGCTGTGTGACACGCTTGCCTGTTGAAGAAAGAGACTGCAGTAAGCACATGAAGGAACCGAGCACGAGCTTGTCTGCAGATCCACTCCTCCTCAGTGATGCTGGATAATTAAATAACAAGTCAGAATCCGCTGATTCTCTCTTCCAATGAATCAATTATGCAAAGTGTATTTGTGTTTAACCTTGGCAGCAACGTGCAGAGGGGGTTCACCAACAAAAGGCCGTTTAATATTGGGGGCGAGTGGGGGTGAGGGGGTCAAGGCTTGATTCATCCCGATAATGTGGCAATTATTCTCCATCCCGCAATATCATCTCGACTTCACGCACAGTTTAGTAAATTAGGATTCTCCCAGCTGGTAAATTTTAATTACCACACTGGAGAATATTCAACACGACCAGGGCGAGAGTGTTAAATCAAACGTAAAGAGCCGCCAATGCTGGAAATCCGAAATAGAAACAGATAATGCTGGAGGGCAGCAATAAAATTGCAGAGCGGGCGAGCAATTGGCAGATGAATTTCAATACAGACGCGTGTGAGGTGTAATATTCTGGTCGGAAGAATCGGGACTTTAACCCCACAACACACCGGGTGGATTGGAGCCAGGTGGGAGTTTAAAAAGTTAAAAATCGGAATCCCACCTCTCACTTCCGGTTTTAACGGGGAGGTGCGCGGAGCAGTGGGAGGCCAGCCAACCCACTCACAGGAGAACCCGCCTCCTAAAGGAAGGCCAGGACTGCTGGTTCCAGGTGTGTTGCTACCTCGCCGACCTCCCACGATCGGCCCCCCCCCCCACCGCCCCGGGACCCCCCGCCCCCCCGCCCCCCCCCCACGAGCAATGTTCCTTTAATTTTTTTGTGGATGCACAGCCCGTTCAAATTTCCCCGCATACACGTTTCTTCCCATTGTAAAGCCACGCGGCTTAACAGAAACATTGAACCCGTCCCTTCCGATCCCCCCCCCAATCCTCTGATCCCCAACCCCCGCCCTCCGATCACCCCTCCCCCTGTCCTCCGATCACCCCTCCCTCCAGCCTCCAATCACTCCTCTCCCATCCTCCGATCCCCTCCCCACGCCCTCGGATCACCCCTCGGCCCCCCCCCCCCCCGTATTCCGATCCCTTGCCCCTGCCCTCCGATCCCCTCCCCACACCCTTCCAATCCCCTCTCCCCACCCTCCGATCCAATCCCCCCTTCCTCCGATCCCTCCCGCTGTCCTCCGATCATCCCTCCCTCCCCCCCCACGCTACGATCACCCCTCCCCACACCCTCCGATCGCCTCTCCCCCCGTACTCCGATCCCCTCCCCCCACCCTCCGATCACCTCCCCCCCTACTCCAATCCCTTCCCCCCACCCTCTGATCCTCTCCCCACACCCTTCGATTACCCCTCCCCCCACCCCCTGATTCCCTCCCCACACCCTCTGATCGTCCCACCCCGGTACTCCAATCCCCCGCCCTCTGATCCCTTCCTCACACCATCCGATCACCTCTCCCCCCGCCCTCTGATCCCTTCCCCACATCATCCGATTGCCCCACCCCCCGTACTTCAATCCCCTCCTCCCACCCTCTGAGTCCCCTCACTACACCCTCCAATCCCCTCCTGGCCCCATACTCCGATCACCCCACCCCCACCCACTGATCGCCCCTCCCTAAAGCCTCCGATCAATCCACTCCATCCTCCTATCCCCTCCTGGCCCCATCCTCCAATCACCCCTCATCCATCCTCCGATTCCTCCCCAAATCCTCCAATTCCTCCCCCTGTCCTCCGATCACCCCTCCCCGTTATCCGATCCCCTCCCCTGTCCTCCGATCCCTCCCCCTGTCCACTGATCACCCTTCCCCCACCCTCTGATCACCCCTCCCTAAAGCCTCCGATCAACCCTCCCCATCCTCCAATCAGCCCTCCCCCTGTCCTCCGATCACCCCTCCCCGTTATCCGATCCCCTCCCTCCATCCTCTGATCCCTCCTCCAGTCCTCCGATCCTTCCACGTCCTCCAATTCCTCCCCCTGTCCTCCGATCACCCCTCCCCGTTCTCCGATCCCCTCCCTCCGTCCTCCGATCCCTCACCCCCGTCCTCCGATCATCACTTCCCCCGTCCTCCGATCCCTCCGCTGGCCCTCCGATCACCCCTTTCTCCATCCTCCAATGCCCTCTCCCCCGCCCCCTCCGGCCTCTAATCTCCAGCCCCGATCCTTCCCCCACCGCCCATAACCTCGAGCCATGGCCTTACCGATGATCTGCAGCCCCCGACCCTTCAGTATCCTCCAGCCCCTGAATCCTCGCCATCCCTCCCTCCATCCTCTCTGTAGCCTGGTTCCGCAGGCCTACCCACCTGACAGCCATCCAGCCTCTCCATCCAGTTAAGATGTTAATCAGGCCCTGCCGGTAAATTCGGAAGGGCCTGAGGAAAACCTGTTCTCCCGGGTTTCCTGACCGCATTGCAACTCCCGCTCCCTACCTGCCTCCAAATTAAAGTAGTCTAAATGGGGTAGAGGAACAGAGAGTGTTCGGGGTATAAATTCACACATCACTAACAGTAGTGATGCAGGTTAGCAAGGCCATAAAAATTAAACCAAGCACTGGGCTTCATTTCTGGAGGGATTTGCTTCATGGGTTCTTTGCTTAACAATTCATAGCAACACCTTGCTGTTAAGAACTAGGTGGTTTATTAACAAAGGTTTAACAAACACACTACACATTACCAGTTCATCCATTAGGCTCACAACTGCATACCTCATCATGGATGCCCGACACTCAACTGGGAGTGTTTGATGGGACAGTGTAGAGGGAGCTTTACTCTGTATCTAACCCCGTGCTGTACCTGCCCTGGGAGTGTTTGAAGGGACAGTGTAGAGGGAGCTTTACTCTGTATCTAACCCGTGCTGTACCTGTCCTGGGAGTGTTTGATGGGACAGTGTAGAGGGAGCTTTACTCTGTATCGAACCCGTGCTGTACTTGCCCTGGGAGTGTTTGATGGGACAGTGTACAGGGAGCTTTACTCTGTATCTAACCCCATGCTGTACCTGCCCTGGGAGTGTTTGATGGGACAGTGTACAGGGAGCTTTACTCTGTATCTAACCCCATGCTGTACCTGCCCTGGGAGTGTTTGATGGGACAGTGTAGAGGGAGCTTTACTCTGTATCTAACCCCATGCTGTACCTGCCCTGGGAGTGTTTGATGGGACAGTGTAGAGGGAACTTTACTCTGTATCTAACCCCATGCTGGACCTGCCCTGGGAGTGTTTGATGGGACAGTGTAGAGGGTGCCTTACTCTGTATCTAGCCCCGTGCTGTACCTGTCCTGGGAGTGTTTGATGGGACAGTGTAGAGGGAGCTTTACTCTGTATCTAACCCCCTGTACCTGCCCTGGGAGTGTTTGATGGGACAGTGTAGAGGGAGCTTTACTCTGTATCTAACCCCATGCTGTACCCGCCCTGGGAGTGTTTCATGGGACCGTGTAGCTCGTTACCCTGTAGGCTAACTTGTGATAGGTTACTGTAGATTATAACCCTCCATTCCTTCCTTCAACCCTTCGTTTTATTCTCCAGCATTAACACCCCTCAACTAAATCAGCATAAAATTCACCAGGGCCATCTCGTGCTAGAGATGTAATGACAGGGCAGCATCCAGGCTGTGTGGTGAAATGAGAATATTTCTCTGTACTATAACTCTGGAATTCCCTCTGTAAACCTCTCTGCCAGTCTCTCTTCCTTAAAGCCGCTCATTAAAAAAACCTTCCTCTTTGGCCAAGCTTTACGGCACCTGTTCCTAATATCTCCTTTGGTTCGCTGCCAATTCTTTTCAGGTTACGCTCCCGTGAAGCGCCTTGGGACGTTTCTGCTCCGTGAAAGGCCCTATATAAATGAAAGTTGTTGTTGTAGTTGGCTATCAGCATCATAGGCATTCCCTCGGAATCGAGGAAGACTTGCTTCCAATCTTAGCATGAGTTCTTAGGTGACTGAACAGTCCAATACGAGAACCACAGTCCCTGTCACAGGTGGGACAGAGAGTCATTGAAGGAAAAGGAGGGTGGGACTGGTTTGCCGCACGCTCCTTCCGCTGCCTGCGCTTGATTTCTGCATGCTCTCGGCGATGAGACTCGAGGTGCTCAGCGCCCTCCCGGATGCACTTCCTCCACTTCGGGCGGTCTTTGGCCAGGGACTCCCAGGTGTCAGTGGGGATGTCGTACTTTATCAGGGAGGCTTTGAGGGTGTCCTTGTAACGTTTCCGCTGCCCACCTTTGGCTCCTTTGCCGTGGACGAGTTCCGAGTAGAGCGCTTGCTTTAGGAGTCTCGTGTCTGGCATGCGGACTATGGTGGCCGGCCCAGCAGAGCTGATCGAGTGTGGTCATGTTGGGGATGTTGGCCTGGACGAGAATGCTAATGTTGGTGCATCTGTCCTCCCAGGGATCTTGTGGAGACAACGCTGGTGGTATTTCTTCGACTTGAGATGTCTACTGTATATGGTCCGTGTCTCTGAGCCATACAGGAGGGCTATTTTTGGTATTAACTAGTTGTCCTGTTTCTTCCCCCCCCCTCCCCCCCACAAACCGATTGTAGGTACGACAGCGATGGCTGGTGCCCCCCGCCGCCCGTGAAGACCTACCTGCACCAGGGCATGGAGGACGAGCTGGAGGAAGAGGACGACCGCGTGCCGACGCCCCCAGTCCGCGGCGTGGCCTCCTCGCCCGCCATCTCCTTTGGCCAGCAGTCCACCGCCACCCTCACCCCCTCGCCCCGCGAGGAGCTGCAGCCCATGCTTCAGGCCCACCTGGACGAGATCAGCCGGGCCTACCACTTCGACATATCCAGACAGGCCTGGTAAGCTCGGAGCTTTCTGGGGGAGGGACATTCACCGAGATGGGCGTCGCCGGCCCGGCCGGCATTGGTTGCCCTTTCAAGTAGCCGATGTGAAGAACATAAGAAACAGGAGCAGGAGTAGGCCATACGACCCCTCGAGCCTGCCATCGGCTGATCTGATCATGGACTCAGCTCCACTTCCCTGCCCGCTCCCTGTAACCCCTTATCCCCTTATCGTTTAAGAAACTGTCTATTTCTGTCTTAAATTTATTCAATGTCCCAGCTTCCACAGCTCTCTGAGGCAGAGAACTCCACAGATTTACAACCCTCTGAGAGAAGAAATTTCTCCTCATCTCTATTTTAAATGGGCAGTTCCTTATTCTAAGATCATGCCCTCTAGTTCTAGTCTCCCCCATCAGTGGAAACATGCTCTCTGCATCCACCTTGTCAAGCCCCCTCATAATCTTATACGGTTCGGTAAGATCACCTCTCATTCTTCTGAATTCCAATGAGTAGAGACCCAACCTCCTCAACCTTTCATCATAAGTCAACCCCCTCATCACCGGAATCAACCTAGTGAACCTTCTCTGAACTGCCTGCAAAGCAAGTATATCCTTTCGTAAATATGGAAACCAAAACTGCACGCAGTATTCCAGGTGTGGCCTCGCCAATACCCTGTATAACTGTAGCAAGACTTCCCTGCTTTTATACTCCATCCCCCTTGCAATAAAGGCCAAAATACCATTGGCCTTCATGATTACTTGCTGTGCCTGCATACTAACCTTTTGTGTTTCATGCACTAGGACCCCCAGGTCCTGCTGTACTGCGGCACTTTGCAATTTTTCTCCATTTAAATAATAGCTTGCTCTTTGATTTTTTTTCCACCGAAGTTCATAACATCACACTTTCCAACATTTTTTAGAATTTAGAAAGTAGTGAGTCTCCCAGTGTTTATCGATTGTTCCATGCTCGGCAGTCCATTTGTCTCTAAATTTCCCCTTCACCTCCAGCGGCCCTACATCAACTGTGGTTGCCTAGTACCCGGCGTTGCCTAGGAGAAAATGACTGAAAATAAAAAAATTTCTGTCTTCATTCTCTGGATGTGGGTGTCGCTGGCAAAGTTGGCATTTATTAGCCATCACGAGTTGCCCTGAGAAGGAGTTGGAGTTGGATACACGGTAGGCCATCTCAGAGGGCAGTTAAGAGTCAACTGCATTGCTGTGGGTCTGGAGTCACATGTAGGCCCAGACCGGGTAAGGACAGCAGATTTCCTTCCCGAAGGGACATCAGTGAACCAGATGGGTTTTTTTCGACAAGCTTCATGGTCATTTTTGCCAATACCCGCTGTTTATTTCCATATTCTTTAAACTGAATTCAGATTCTCAAAACTGCCGCGGTGGGATGTGAACTCACGATCTCGGGATTGCTCGTAGAATGTACAGCACAGAAACAGGCCATTCAGCCCAACTGGTCTACTTCATCTTACCCCATCACCATATCCTTCTATTCCTTTCTCCCTCATGTGTTTATCCAGCTTCCCCTTAAATGCATCGATACTATTCACCTCAACCACTCCCTGTGGGAGTGAGTTCCACATTCTCACCACTCTCTGGGTAAAGAAGTTTCTCCTGAATTCCCCATTGGATTTATTCGTGACCATCTTATATTTCGTTTTGCGGTCTAAAATTTAAGGCCCGTTACCGCCTCTCACAGGTAAGGCCTTTCCGCCGGGGGCAGGCGGAGGATACAACCCGCCTGGAATTGCCCCCACGACAGGGGCTGTGGAAACGGGTTTCCACCGAGCTCCGTGTTTCCCGCCCTGCCCAGCGCATCGACTCCTTAACCCCCGGCGCCGACCCTTTTTGTGTCCCTCAGGGGGAATTGCCCCGTGGGAGCACGGTCGGTGTTCCCGACCCGCGAAGCTGCCGGTGGCTGGGCACTGCGGCTGCCCTTAACGGGGAGCCCGGCCGAACCCCTCCCTGGTGGCCGCACTCGGCCTCGCAGCGCCCGGCCCCTTTAAGTGAAGGGGAGGGACATTGCAACGTGCTCAGCGCGCCACTAAATGACACCGCCCGTCTTCCAACCCGCTCCCGACTCCGCCCTGCTCCCGGCTCTGCTCCGCCCCTACCCCGCCCCGCTCCCGCCTCCACTCCTCCCTGCTCCGCCCCGCTCCTGGCTCCACTCCTCCCTGCTCCGCCCCGCTCCTGGCTCCACTCCTCCCCGCCCCGCCCCGCTCCCGCCTCCACTCCTCCCCGCCCCACCCCACTCCTGCCTCCACTCCTCCCTGCCCCACCCCACTCCTGGCTCCACTCCTCCCCACCCCGCCCTGCTCCCGCCTCCACTCCTCCCCGCCCCACCCCACTCCTGCCTCCACTCCTCCCCGCCCCGCTCCACTCCTCCCCGCCCCACCCCACTCCTGGCTCCACTCCTCCCTGCTCCGCCCCGCTCCTGGCTCCACTCCTCCCTGCTCCGCCCCGCTCCTGCCTCCACTCCTCCCCGCCCCGCTCCACTCCTCCCCGCCCCACCCCACTCCTGCGTCCACCCTACTCCCACCTCTGCCCGGCTCCCACTCTGCTCCGCCCTGCTCCTGCTCCCGCCTCCGCTTCCGGCTCCACCCTGCTTTCAACTCCACCCCACTCCCGACTCCGACCTGCTCCCACCTCTGATCCGCCTCGCTCCCGCCTCCGCTCCCGGCTCCGCCCTGCTTCCAACTCCGCCCCACTCCCGACTCTGCTCCGTCCCACTTTCACCTCCAACAGCATTCGGGAGCGCCGGGAGGATACCCAAAAAACAACGTACCGAATATCGCTCCATTCTCCGCCCCATCTCTAGGGGTGTTAAATTTTCAGTTCATTCAAATTATCGGCTCCAAATGGGGCAGAGGGCAATTTCAGCCTTGGCCTCTCCCACAAATGGGGGAGAAGTGGATTAATGTTTGGACAAGAGGGGAGGTTGCAGGGCTATGTGGACAGGGCAGTGCAGTGTGGTTAGCTTGGAATGACTGGCAAAGTGTAATGCAGACATGCTGAGCTGAATGGCCTCTTTCTGTGCTGGAAATGTCTGTAGTTCTGGTGTACTGGGGAAGGGCAGGTCAATTGGAGTAGAGTAGACAGATGCAGTGAAGAACAAGCAGAGGCACGATGAGCTGACTGGCCTGCTCCTTGCTGTCTTTCCATGAGACACACAGAAACTAGAATCATTTATTTCCCTGTCATGATGCGTGCCGGTTTATCGAAGCACTATAGATGTGGACCTGCTTTGTGCTGCACTCCTACATGCCAAGTTAGTCTTCAGTCCGCACACTGGTGGTGCAGTGTGTTTGGATCATAGACTCTTACAGTCAACATGGAGGCCTTTAGCTATCTGCTATATCTCATTCGACTGCCCTTTCTGTGTGTTATTTAAAAAATATCTATTTTTCAAATATTTATCTGCTTCCCTTTGAAAAGTCATTGTGGTTTCTGTTTCCACCACTGGTTATCATCAGGCATTCCATGTCCTAACAACCCTCTGCATGGAATCATTCCAGGAAGATAACACGACCTTGTGGTAGTTAATGTAATGTAGCCAAGTTTTCTGATGATACAAAGATGGGTGGGAAAGCAAATTGTGAGGAGGACACAAGAAATCTGCAAAGGGATATAGACAGGCTAAGTGAGTGAGAAAAAAATTGGCAGATGGAGTACAATGTGAGAAAATGTGATGTTATCCACTTTGGCAAAAAAAAATAGAAAAGCAAGTTATTATTTAAATGGAGAAAAATTACAAAGTGCTGCAGTACAGAGGGACCTGGGGGTCCTTGTGTATGAAACACAATAAGTTAGGTTGCAGGTACAGCAAGTAATCAGGAAGGCAAATGGAATGTTGGCCTTTATTGCAAGGGAGATGGAGTATAAAAGCAGAGAAGTCCTGCTACAACTGTATAGGGTATTGGTACGGCCACACCTGGAGTACTGCGTACAATTTTGGTCTCCGTATTTAAGGAAGGATATTCTTGCATTGGAGGCTGTTCAGAGAAGGTTCACTAGGTTGATTCCAGAGATGAGGGGGTTGACTTATGAAGATAGGTTGAGTAGGTTCAGAGTAGGTTTGGAGTTCAGAAGAATGAGAGATGATCTTATGGAAACATATAAGATAATGAGGAGGCTCGACAAGATGGATGCAGAGAGGATATTTCCACTCATAGGGGAAACTAAAACTAGGGGGCATAGTCTCATAGAAACATAGAAGTAGGAGTAGGCCATTCGGCCCTTCGAGCCTGCACCGCCATTCAATGAGTTCATGGCTGAACATGCAACTTCAGTACCCCATTCCTGCTTTCTCGCCATATCCCCTGATCCCCCTAGTAGTAAGGGCTACATCGAACTCCTTTTTGAATATATTTAGTGAATTGGTCTCAGAATAAGGGGCCGTCCATTTAAAACTGAGAAGGGGAGAAATTTCTTCTCTCTGAGGATTGAAAATCTATGGAATTCTCTGCCCCAGAGAGTTGTGGAGGCTGGGTCATTGAATATATTTAAGGCGGAGAGTAACAGATTTTTGAGCGATAAGGGAGTAAAGGGTTATGGGGAGCGGGCAGGGAAGTGGAGCTGAGTCCATGATCGGATCAGCCATGATATTCTTAAATGGCGGAGCAGGCTCGAGGGGCCTAATGGCCTACTCCTGCTCCTATTTCTTATGTTCTTATAGGATACAATAGTAGGGAGACCAGGGTCAAGGTCAGCGGTCCAATCGCTATCACACCACAGCCAGCGACCAGCATAGTTGACAACCGGTAGAACCAGTGAAACAACAGCTGCTAACAAGAGGCAGCAGAGCTGAAAAACCAGGAGATCCAGTCCAGCAGATACACAGCCGCAGTTAAAAGAAAAATAAACTTTAGCAGCAGATATGGAGAAATACCAGATATTCTTACAGCATAGAAACATAGAAATTTACAGCGCAGAAGGAGGCCATTTCGGCCCATCGTGCCCGCGTCGGCCGACAAAGAGCCGCACGGCCCTCGGTCAGCAGCCCTGAAGGTTACATATAAACCTGTGAACAATGAACAATGGCGGAAAGGTAAAGAGCACCCAGACAGCCAGTCCATCTCGCACAACTGCGACACCCCTTAAACCGAACCATTCTACACTCCACCCCAACCAGAGCCATGTGATCACCTGGGAGAGGCAAAAACCAGATAAGATAGGCCCTTACTATCCACTGTGTCCAGGCCCCTCAATATTTTGTACACCTGCATAATCCAATGTAGTCCAGTGCAGAAATGTCGGAACAGGAGGAGGCCATTCAGCCCTTCGAGCCTGATTCCACCATTCTATTATATCACGGCTGATCTGTACCACAACTCCATTCACCTGCATTTGATATCCATATCTCCATATCCCTCGATCCCGCTGGGAACGGTCCGGAGTTAAAATCTCCGGACCTCAGACTGCGGAGGACCGAAAGATTGGGGCGCCTGCCACAGTTCCCGGTGCCGTACGATTCCCCCTGGGGAGAGAAACCCCAGGGTTCAGAGGCCTGAAGCGGGAACGTGCTCCGTTCCCGCGCACTGACTCCCCTTGCCTCGCTGTGCCATTGGGTCAAAAGAAAGAGAGAACTTGGATTCGCATAGCGCCTTGTGGGATCTCGGGCTGACCCAAAGCGCTTTAGGGCACATGAAATAACATTTTTTGAAGTGTAGCCAGTGTTGTAACATAGGGAAATGAGGCAGGCAAAGAGTGCCCAGCAAGGTCCCACAAACAGAAGTGTGATGGAGACCAGATCATGGGCCTTTAATTGCGGCCTCTCTGGGTACGCACAATGTGCGCACCTGCCCAAAGAGGCCCCGCAAGGTCCGGGTTTAGGCACGCAAAACGCATCGCCTGAACCCAACACTTGCGCTCTGTCAACATTTTTCCATGCAGAGGGTTGTTAGGACATGGAGTGCTATTTGCCCAACTCTTGCCCAGCGAATGTCCTTCAAACTCTTACGCCAGATGTAAGGTCAGCTTTTAGCACCTAAGATTTTTAAAAAAATAGAAAAAAATAAATGTTAATACTTTAAAAACCCGTGAAGATAAGTTTATGTTTAGAGTTTTTTTAATTTCAAAAAAATATTTTTTTAAATAAAACATTACATTTAATTTAATTTCTACTACTTTTAAAAAAAAAGTGGGTGTCCTTTTTATTTATGTCTGCGGTTTTTTTGTTCTCTGAGTATTGATAATAATCGGAGCTCCCATTACTGTGAATGAGAATACTACATTGTGATTGGCGGTCCAGGCCCATGTGATCCCAGGATGCCCGTACGCTCCTGGGATACATGGGCCTGCGCGCTGGGCTCTGCATCTAGACCTCAGAGCGCAAGTGTTTGTTCTTCCGGCTACAGTTATACAGGGTATTGGTGAGGCCACACCTGGAATACTGCGTGCAGTTTTGGTTTCTATAGTTACGAAAGGATATACTTGCTTTGGAGGCAGTTCAGAGAAGGTTCACTAGGTTGATTCCGGAGATGAGGGGGGTTGACTTATGAGGAAAGGTTGAGTAGGTTGGGCCTCTACTCATTGGAATTCAGAAGAATGAGAGGTGACTTTATCGAAATGTATAAGATTATGATGGGGCTTGACAAGGTGGATGCAGAGAGGATGTTTCCACTGATAGGGGAGACTAGAACTAGAGGGCATAGTCTCAGAATAAGGGGCCGCCCATTTAAAGAGATCTAAGGAAGCTGGGTCATTGAATAAATTTAAGACAGAGATAGACAGTTTCTTAAACGATAAGGGGATAAGGGGAATGGGCAGGGAAGTGGAGCTGAGTCCATGATCGGATCAGCCATGATCGTATTAATTGGCGGAGCAGCCTCGAGGGCCGTATGGCCTACTCCTGCTCCTATTTCTTATGTTCTTATGGGACCACCAGACACTTTCGTAAAAAAAAAAATTTGGTTCGGGAGGCGTCCGCCCGCGGGTAGCCTTTGACCGCAATTTCTGTCCCCGTGTCTGTTCTAGGTGTTGGTTGAGGGGTAAATATTGGCCCAGGTCAACCAGAAGAGACCTCTTCCCCTGCTCTTCACCGAAATAATAGAATATATAAAAACTTAAACTGATTGGCACTGAGCAGGGGAAGGAGCGAGAGGTTCAATTGATTTCCAGAGTCTTGGGAATGTAACAAAACACAGCTGATCTGCGGCGGAGTTCTCAATTGTGCAGACTTTAATTCAGTATTGCAAGGCCATTAACTTTGTAATTACGATTACCCGGCATTACACTGCTTGTAATTACTTCCCTTTGTGCGCTGTAGCCCACAGTTTGCACATTGCACGCAGATTAAATTTCACTGGCCTATACCTGGAAACCAAATTACTGCTCATGAACTAGAACCAATGTTGTTGCTACTCAAATGGCCTGTGTCTGTAGAGTGAGGCTTTTTAAACCGCCAGGCCCGCTAATGGCCTACTTTGTTATTCTCTTACTCCTCGCGGAGCAGCAAGCAATTATCATATTATCATAGAGCACAGAAGGAGGCCATTCGGCCCATCATGCCAGTGCCAGTCTCTGAAAGAGGCGCTCTGCAAATTCCCACAGAGCCAGAGGGCATCAGGGGTTCCCTGGGGTCTCCAGACATTAAAGACTAGTCTCCGGGGAGGTCTGCTGTGAGCAAAACCCGACAGAAAAAAACATCAAAACAAGTTGCATTTTTGTGGAAAATAAAACCCTCCAGGAACACATCCAACTGGAGATGGTAACCCTAGCGGGCACCCGGTAAGGTTCCCAACTCTGATTGGACATATATAATCCAGGAGGTTTCGTCACATGATTCCCCCCCCCCCCCCGCCTCCAACCGCCCCACCCCCACACTCCTGCCATTGGTCCATTCCCCAGGCTCACTGCCCTCCAACAGCTAATGGGGAAGGAAACAGACTCCTTGTTGCCCAATTGGATTAACCTTGAATCTTAGTCAAACCGCCCTTTTCCCCTCATCTCCAATATTTTCATCAGTAATCATAGAATGGTTACAGCACAGATTGGTTACAACATAGAATGGTTATAGTTGCTCTACTCGGAGCTCCTTCACGGCAAATGAGCCAAAGGTGGGCAGCGGAAACGTTACAAGGACACCCTCAAAGCCTCCCTGATAAAGTGCGACATCACCACTGACACCTGGGAGACCCTGGCCGAAGACCACCCAAGGTGGAGAAAGTGCATCCGGGAGGGCGCTGAGCTCTTCAAAACTCAACGCAAAGAGCGTAAAGAGGTCAGGCGCAGGCAGCGGAAGAAGCGTGCGGCAAATCAGTGCCACCCCACCTCCCCCCGACGAATGTCTGTCCCACCTGTGACAGGGTCTGTGGCTGTCGTATTGGGCTGTTCAGCCACCAAAGAACTCACTTTGGGAGTGGAAGCAAGTCTTCCTCGATTCCGAGGGACTGCCTATGATTATGATAACAGCACAGAATGAGGCCATTCGGCCCGTCGAGCCTGTGCTGGCTCTCTGCAAGAGCACCTCAGCTAGATCCCACCCCCCCGCCAGTCCTTTCCCCCTAGCCCTGATTGTTGGGCCTCCACTTTTAGCTCCATACAAAGCTGGGTGGGGAAGGTTGGACGATGATGGTGATTTATTGATGTGAATGCCTCCGCAACATGAAACATATGGTCAATGAACAACGGGCAGATAAAAGACTCTCTGGTCCATCCAACTCGCCCCATACAACTGCACTGTGTCAGACTCTCTCTACAAGTATTCCCTCGAGGCTGCGAGGCCGTGCGGCGCTCTGGAGGTCCCGGGCTGCCGGCTCACCGGCTTGTAAACGGGGAAAAAACGTGCATGTGTAGAATTTTGAATGGGCCACGAACTCCCAGCCCACCGCCCCCCCCCCCCCACCACCCCCACAAAAATGTCACAGGACCATTGCTCCCCACCCTCTGCAAAAACCATGTGATCCCAAGGGAGAAGGGACAATCCAAATAACAAAAACACAGGTCCATTAGGTGGAAAAAAAAACAATGTGTAAGATTTCTCTCCGGTGGCCTTAGGCGATCGAAACTAGTCCCGGAGACCACCTGGCCACCCCCACACAGAGGTAAAGGAGGGAGCAAGGGACTCGTCATTTAAAGGAAAGGACTTTAGACATCTAACTTTGGCAATGTCCAGTTAGCCCCTTCAATAACTGACTGTCTAGTTCCATCCTGGGCAGGTGGCAACTCCCAAAGTGAGACGATATCGTCAAAAATTAAAATAAAATCAGGAAATCATGTAATCCGTGTTTGGGAGAACGTCGGGTTTCTGTGAAGATGATTTTGCTGATCCTTACGGTGTCGTCGTGCTTTTGTTCTTTAATGCAGGCAGATGCAGGGCAGCTCTCTTCCACCTCAGGCCCCGGCTCTTCCCCTGGGCTACATCTCCGGGACGTTAATTTCAGACATAGAGACGGACGTGCAGGATGAGGAGGAGGAAGAGGAGGACGAGGAGGCTCTGGAGCTGGCCAGACCTCTGCGGGGGATAGTACACACCCCAGGCTCCAGCATAGACAACCTAGACAGCTCGGTGACAGGTAAGCAGCCCTGGCAGCCCAACGAGTGGTGTGGGGCTGGAATCTCAGCCCATTGCCTAATTGTCTGGGCATCCAGGGGTTAGTGAGACCTTCAGAAGCTTTGGATTGTCACAAGCCTTTCATTTATTGATTCAGTAACTAGATAATGAGATTTATATCTATCTATCTGTCTGTCTGCCTGTCTATCTGTCTGTCTATCTATCTATCTATCTATCTATGTCTGTCTGTCTGTCTGTCTATCTATCTATCTATCTATCTATGTCTGTCTGTCTATCTATCTATCTATCTATGTCTGTCTGTCTATCTATCTATGTCTGTCTGTCTATCTATCTATCTATCTATGTCTGTCTGTCTATCTATCTATCTATCTATGTATCTATGTCTGTCTGTCTGTCTATCTATGTCTGTCTGTCTGTCTATCTATCTATCTATGTCTGTCTGTCTATCTATCTATCTATCTATCTATGTCTGTCTATCTATCTATCTATGTCTGTCTGTCTATCTATCTATCTATCTATGTCTGTCTGTCTATCTATCTATGTCTGTCTGTCTATCTATCTATCTATGTCTGTCTGTCTATCTATCTATCTATCTATCTATGTCTGTCTGTCTGTCTGTCTGTCTGTCTATCTATCTATCTATCTATCTATGTCTGTCTGTCTATCTATCTTTGTCTGTTTGTCTGTCTCTCTATCTATCTGCCTGCCTGTCTGTCTATCTATCTATCTATCTATCTATCTATCTGTCTGTTTGTGTCTGTTTGTCTGTCTGTCTGTCTCTAAGAACATAAGAAATAGGAGTAGGAGTAGGACATTTGGCCCTTAAAGCCTGCTCTACCATTCAATGAGATCATGGCTGATCTTCGACTTCAACACCACCTTCTCGCCCAATCCCCATATTCCTTGATTTCCTGAGTATCCAAAACTCTATCACTCTCTGCCTTGAATAGCACTATCTTTCTCTATCGATCCCTCAACCTATCTATTTATCTCTCAATCTATCAGATGTGGCTCAGTGGGTAGCACTCTCGCCTCTGAGTCAGACGGTTGCAGGTTCAAGACCCACTCTAGGGGCTGATACTCCAGTGCAGTGCTGATGGAGTGCTGCACTGTCGGAGGTGCTGTCTTTCGGATGAAATGTTAAGCCGAGGTCCCATGGCACTATTTCGAAGAAAAGCAGGGGAGTTCTCCCTGACGTCCTGGGGCCAATATTTATCAATATCACTAAAACAGATTATCTGATCGTTATCACATTGTTGTTTGTGGGAGCTTGCTGGGCACACATTGGCTGCTGCGTTTCCTACGTTGCAACAATTACCACAGTTCATTGGCTGCAAAGCACTTTCAGACATCTGGTGGTCGTGAAAGGCGCTATATAAATGCAAGTCTTTCTTTCTTTAACATGCTTTCCAATTGCGTCAAATATCGGCACTTGTGACACAACTATTCCACCTCCCGTTGATTATTTGAAATGACTGCAGGATGGGGAACACTGCAAGGTCTGACCCACACTTCCTCAAACATGCTCGTCATCTTGAAATCAAGACTCATCGTGCAACAACAACTTACATTTAGATAGGACCTTTGACTTAGTAAAACATCCCAAGATGCTTCTCAGGAGTGATTATCAGACAAAATTTGACACGGAGCCACATAAGGAGATATTCGGAGAGCTAACCAAAAGCTTGGTCAAAGAGGTAAGTTTTGCGGAGTGTCCGAAAGGACGAGAGTGAGACGTAGAGAGGCGGAGAGGTTTGGGATGCGGAAATTCCAGAGACCGTAGCAATTGCGGGGGATACCCAGGGGGTCAGAGATGGAGGAGCTCAGAGTTCTCAGAGGGTTATAAGGCTGCAGGATGTTAAAGGGATAGGTAACAGCGAGGGCAAAGGAGGGATTTGAACATGAGAAAGTGTAGAGGGAGCTTTACTCTGTATCTAACCCCGTGCTGTACCTGCCCTGGGAGTGTTTGATGGGACAGTGTAGAGGGAGTTTTACTCTGTATCTAACCCGTGCTGTACCTGCCCTGGGAGTGTTTGATGGGACAGTGTAAAAGGGACTTTACTCTGTATCTAACCCGTGCTGTACGTGCCCTGGGAATGTTTGATGGGACAGTGTAGAGGGAGCTTTACTCTGTAACATGGCAGGGGGATGGGAACCTATGCAGGAAGACAGATGGAAATAAAGTGGAGGCAGAAGCAAAAGATAAAAAGAGAATAGTAAGAGTGGAGGGCAGAGAAACCCAAGGCAAAAAAACAAAAAGGGCCACATTACAGCAAAATTCTAAAGGGGCAAAGTGTGTTAAAAAGACAAGTCTGAAGGCTCTGTGCCTCAATGCGAGGATTATTCGGAATAAGTTGGACGAATTAACTGTGCAGACAGCAGTTAACGGATATGATGTAATTGGCATCACGGAGACATGGCTCCAGGGTGACCAAGGCTGGGAACTCAACATCCAGGGGTATTCAGCATTTAGGAACGGTAGGCAGAGAGGAAAAGGAGGCGGGGTGGCATTGCTGGTTAAAGAGGAAATTAATGCAATAGTCAGGAGGGACATTAACCTGGATGATGTGGAATCGTTATGGGTGGAGCTACAGAATACCAAAGGGCAGAAAATGCTAGTGGGAGTTGTGTACAGACCACCAAACAGTAGTAGTGAGGTTGGGGACAGCATCAAACAAGAAATAAGGGATGTGTGCAATAAAGGTACAGCAGTTATCATGGGCGACTTTAATCTACATATTGATTGGGCTAACCAAACTGGTAGCAATGCAGTGAAGGAGGATTTCCTGGAGTGTATTAGGGATGGTTTTCTAGACCAATATGTCGAGGAACCAACTGGAGAGCTGGCCATCCTAGACTAGGTAATGTGTAATGAGAAAGGGCTAATGAGCAATCTTGTTGTGCGAGGCCCCTTGGGGAAGAGTGACCATAATATGGTAGAATTCTTTATTAAGATGGAGAGTGACACAGTTAATTCAGAAACTAGGGTCCTGAACGTAAGGAAAGGTAATTTTGACGGTATGAGGGGTGAATTGGCTAGAATAGACTGGCAAAGGATACTTAAGGTGTTGACGGTGGATAAGCAATGGCAAACATTTAAAGATCACATGGATGAACTTCAGCAATTGTACATCCCTGTCTAGAGTAAAAATAAAACGGGGAAGGTGGCTCAACCGTGGCTAACAAGGGAAATTAAGGATAGTGTTAAAACCAAGGAAGAGGCATATAAATTGGCTAGAAAAAGCAACAAACCTGAGGACTGGGAGAAATTTAGAATTCAACAGAGGAGGTCAAAGGGTTTAAGTAAGAGGGGGGAAATAGAGTACGAGAGGAAGCCTGCAGGGAACATAAAAACTGACTGCAAAAGCTTCTATAAATATATGAAGAGAAAAAGATTAGTGAAGTCAAACTTGCAGTCGGATTCAGGTGAATTTATAATGGAGAACAAAGAAATGGCAGACCAATTGAACAAATACTTAGGTTCTGTCTTCACAAAGGAAAACACAAATAACCTTCCGAATGTACTCGGGGACAGTTGGTCTCGTGAGAAGGAGGAACTGAAGGATATCCTTATTAGGCGGGAAATTGTGTTGGGGAAATTGATGGGATTGAAGGCCGATAAATCCCCGAGGCCTAATATATGCATCCCAAAGTACTTAAGGAAGTGGCCCTAGAAATAGTGGATGCATTGGTGATCATTTTCCAACAATCTATCGACTCTGGATCAGTTCCTATGGACTGGAGGGTAGCTAATATTACACCACTTTTTAAAAAAGGAGGGAGGGAGAAAACAGGTAATTATAGACTGGTTAGCCTGACATCAGTAGTGGGGAAAATGTTGGAATTAATCATTAAGGATGAAATCGCAGCGCATTTGGAAAGCAGTGACAGGATCGGTCCAAGTCAGCATGGTTGTACGAAAGGGAAATCATGCTTGACGAATCTTCTGGAATTTCTTGAGGATGTAACTAGCAGAGTGGACAAGGGAGAACAAGGATGTGGTGTATTTGGATTTTCAAAAGGCTTTTGACAAGGTCCCGCACAAGAGATTGGTGTGCAAAATCAAAGCACATGGTATTGGAGGTAATGTACTGACGTGGATAGAGAACTGGTTGGCAGGCAGGAAGCAGAGAGTCGGGATAAACGGGTCCTTTTCAGAATGGCATGCAGTGACTACTAGAGTGCCGCAAGGCCCAGTGCTGAGACCCCAGCTCTTTACAATATACATTAATGATTTAGATGAAGGAATTGAGTGTAACATCTCCAAGTTTGCAGACGACACTAAACTGGGTGGTGGTGTGAGCTGTGAGGAGGACGCTAAGAGACTGCAGGGTGACTTGGACAGGTTAGCTGAGTGGGCAAATGCATGGCAGATGCAGTATAATGTGGATAAATGTGAGGTTATCCATTTTGGGGCAAAAACACAAAGGCAGAATATTATCTGAATGGCGGCAGATTAGGAAAAGGGGAGGTGCAACGAGACCTGGGTGTCATGGTTCATCAGTCATTGAAAGTTGGCATGCAGGTACAGCAGGCGGTGAAGAAGGCAAATGGTATGTTGGCCTTCAAAGCTAGGGGATTTGAGTATAGGAGCAGGGAGGTCTTACAGGAGTTGTACAGGGCCTTAGTGAGGCCTCACTTGGAATATTGTGTTCAATTTTGGTCTCCTAATCTGAGGAAGGACATTCTTGCTATTGAGGGAGTGCAGCGAAGGTTCACCAGACTGATTCTAGGGTGGTTGGACTGTCATATGAGGAGAGACTGGATCAACTGGGCCTTTATTCACTGGAGTTTAGAAGGATAAGAGGGGACCTCATAGAAACGTATAAGATTCTGACGGGACTGGACAGGGTAGATGCGGGAAGAATGTTCCCGATGTTGGGGAAGTCCAGAACCAGGGGACATAATCTTAGGATAAGGGGTAGGCCATTTAGGACTGAGATGAGGAGAAACTTCTTCACTCAGAGAGTTGTTAACCTGTGGAATTGCCTGCTGCAGAGAGTTGTTGATGCCAGTTCATTGGATATATTCACGAGGGAGTTAGATATGGCCCTTACGGCTATATGGATCAAGGGGTATGGAGAAAAAGCAGGAAAGGGATACTGAGGGAATGATCAGCCATGATCGTATTGAATGGCGGTGCAGGCTCGAAGGGCCAAATGGCCTACTCCTGCACCTATTTTCTATGTTTCTATGTTTCAATGTAACTATCGGTGATGATTATATAATACAAAGCTTAGGTTTGACAAGCTATTAAAACCCAACAATGAGTAGACTGGACGAGTTAAGTGACGATGGTTTCTGAGCATTGCGTGTGATCAGGTGGTCAATCTAGCCCAAATTCTTCCACAATTCGGAGTCACGCAGTGTCATCCTCCCCTATAAAAACGTGCTCAGACCAATCTCCTTGCAGTCACGATGTGCATTGGTTCACAGGCTTCAGACTGAAGGATCTGCGCCAAATATTACACGCTTGTTAAGGAAGACATAGAGGCCCCGTTTTATCTCATAAAAATGTTAATACGGCAATTAGCCGAGTCATAATGCTAGATGTGCTCTCTCCCTGTTGGTTGATGGATCTGAAAACGCACATTCATGAGCCAGAATACTTTTAGCATGAATAGGCGCGTGCAAGAAAATTGATGAGCAATCATAAATTAATTTTACTATCAAAGATGTAATCAAGCCTCAGTGAGATACTATATTATCTTGGCATTTTATTGTTCAGGTGCTGTTTGCAGAAAACGTTTAATATCCTAGTTAAGGTCCTCCTGTTGTGAACGGAATTAATTTCAATGTACATGCAAATGCCTTGATTAGAGATAACGGCTTAAAGAGCCAATAAGCGCCCCTGAACGTTCAGCTTTGGAGAGATAATATGACTGAACGAGTAAGATCAGAAGGTCGCACGTTCCATCCTTCGTCTGTTCCACGTTTAGAATCATTGAACACAGAAGGAGTTCATTCAGCCCATCGTGCCTGTGCCGGCTCTTTGAAAGAGCGATCCAATTAGTCCCACTCCCCCTGCTCATTCCCCACAGCCCCGCAAATGTTATCCCTTCAAGTACTTCTCCAATTGCCTTTTGAAAGTTACTATTGAATCTGCTCCCAGCGCCCTTTCAGGCAGTGCGTTCCAGATCACAGCAACTCGCTGCGTAATAAGATTCCTCCTCATCTCCCCCCTCTGCTTCTTTTGCCGATTATCTTCAATCTGTGTCCCCTGATTACCGACCCTCCTGCCAATGGAAACAGTTTCTCCCCCACGTACTCTTATGAATAATTTTGAATACTTCTAGTAGCTCTCTCCTTAACCTTCACTGCTCTAGGGAGAATAATCCCAGCGCCTCTAATCTCGCCACGTAACTGAAGTCCCTCATCCCAGTTAATATTCTGGTAAATCTCCTCTGCCCCCTCTCCAGTTGGGGCAACAGTAGGGTTCTGCACATTACCCTCAACACCCCAACTAAAGAAATAAATTGTGTTGCTTGACGGGTAGAACGAGAGGGCATAGGATCAGAGAATGGTGACAGCACAGAAGGAAGCCATTCAGCTCGCTGAGCCCGTGTCGGCTTTTTGCTCGTTCCACTCATCCCATCCTTTCCCCGCAGCTTTACAAATTATTTTTCCTTCAGATACTTATCCAACTCCCTTTTGAAAGATAAGATCGAGTCTGCCTCCACATCTAAACTTGACTAATCCACGCATTCCTGGCTGGCCTCTCACATTCTACCCTACGTAAACTTGAGGTCATCCAAAATTTGGTAGCTCATGTCCTAACTCGCACCAAGCCCCACTCACCCATCACCCCCTGTGCTCGCTGACCTACATTGGCTCCCGGTTAAGCAACGCTTCGATTTAAAAATTCTCATCCTTGTTTACAAATCCCTCCATGGTCTTGCCCCTCCCTATCTGGTGCAGCCTCGAAGGGCTGGATGGCCTACTCCTGCATCTATTTTCTATGTTTCTATTTTCTATCTCTGTATTCTCCTCCAGCCCCACAATCCCCCGAGATGTCTGCGCTCCTCAAATTCTGGCCTCTTGAGCATCGCTGATTGTAATCGCTCAACCATTGGCGGCCGTGCCTTCTGTTGCCCAGGCCCTAAGCTCTGGAATTCCCTCCCTAAACCTCCCCGCCTCTCTACCTCTCTTTCCTCCTTTAAGATGCTCGTGAAAACCTACCTCTTTGATCAAGCTTTTGGTCATCTGCGCTAATTTCTTCTTATGTGGCTCAGTGTCAAATTTTTGTCTTCTAACACTGCTGTGAAGCGCCTTGGGAAGTTTCACTATGTTGAGATGGAGACCATCGCCATTTAAGACTAGGTTAGATGAGGAAATATCTGAACAGGGCAGGAATATCTGACTCGGGTTTGAGGATTGACACCCACATGGTCTGGCTGGGCCAGACGGCCTAAATCCATGTTGTAATCTCTATATAACATCGCACATTTTACGGCCTCAGGATGTCCAAAAAACATCACAGCTAATGAAGTACTTTTTGAAGTGTAGTCACTGTTGTACTGTAGGAAACACGGCAGCCAATCTGCACACAGCAAACTCCCACAAACAGCAATGTGATAATGACCAGACAATCTGTTTTAGTGATTTGGTTGAGAGATAAGTATAGATCCCAGGAGAACACCCTTGCTCTTTTTTTGAAATAGTGTAATGGGATATTTCACATCTGCCTGAGAGGGCAGATGAGGTCTCGGTTTAATGTCTCATCTGAAATGTGCCACTTTCAGCAGTGGAACACCCCTTCAGTACTGCACTGAAGTGTCAGCCTTGATTAAATGCTCAAATCTCTGGAGTGGGACTTGAACCCACAATCTTCTGATTCATGAGGTGAGAGTGCTACCCACTGTGCCCAGGGCTGATGGATTCCCATCTCATGTTAGCAGCTTCCCGCTTGACTTTTTCTCCTCTGTCAACCCCTGTTAGTTGCCCTGTTAGTTACCGGTGTAACTGAAGAGGAAATTGAGCCCCATAGAATCGCTCTGGTTCCGTTCCGCTCCAGTTGCCCTCCAGGCTAGGAACATCTCTGGTTGGTTCAGCGGTCTGTGCTGAATTAGCCGGTCTCAGGTGGGCCCGAGGTTGGGAGAGAGCGACAGTCAGACTCCCTGCACCATGGGCGGAGAGAGAGAGAGAGAGAGAGAGAGAGAGAGGCATCAGCAGTGGTTCCTGCTCATGATCATTTTCCAGCCAATCCCGTGCAATTGAGTGTGGATCTCAGGGGAGAGCTTTGCTGTGATGCCCTTCATTGTCGACCAGCCTGCCGAAACTCGCTATCTTGGCTCACGCCGGAAGAATGGTTATTTGGAGTAGACACCATATACAGTAGACATCTCAAGTTGCTGGAGAAATACCACCAACGCTGCCTCCACAAGATCCTGCGAATCCCCTGGGAGGACAGACGCACCAACACCAGTGTTACCGACCAAGCTGACATCCCCAGCATCGAAACACTGACCACACTCGACCAGCTCCGGTGGGCGGGCCACATTATTTGCATGCCTGACACGAGACTCTCAAAGCAAGCGCTCTACTTGGAACTCCTACAAGGCAGGCGGGTCCCAGGTGGGCAGAGGAAACGTTTCAAGGACACCCTGAAAGACACCCTGTTAAAATGCAACATCCCCACTGACACCTGGGAGTCCCTGGCCAAAGACCGCCCTAAGTGGAGGAAGAGCATCCGGGAGGGCGCGGGGCACCTCGAGTCTCGTCGCCGAGAGCATGCAGAAAACAAGCGCAGGCAGCGGAAGGAGCGTGCGGCAAACCAGTCCCACCCACCCTTTCCCTCAACCACTGTCTGTCCCACCTGTGACAGAGACTGTAATTCCCGTATTGGATTGCACAGTCACCTGAGAACTCACTTTTAGAGTGGAAACAAGTCTTCCTCGATTTCGAGAGACTGCCTATGATGATGATATTTGGAGTAGGTACTTGGTTGGCGGGTCTGGGGGGGTGGTGGGACATACCATCACCTGTGGGACTGTACCCCAACAAAAGATTGGCGCCTTCAGGAGAGGAGGAGACAAAACTGAGGACAGCAGAGGTCCCTGGATGGGCCCGAGACAGAGTAGTATTTTTAACAGGGAGTGCATTCAAAGAGCACTATAAAGTTTCATCATTATCTCCTCTGAATTATCGGCCTAAACGCGTTCTGAGTAAATGGTTGATTGTTACTCTGCACAGATTGGGTATATTGAGCATTGAGTTGCTATGTGATGATTGGACATGGTGAGTGTTGAATTGTTGCTCTGTGATGATTGGACACCTTCGGCGTTGAGTTTATTAAGACGTCGAGGTCATTCAGCTTTTTCCTCACCTCTTTCAACACCACTCATGGGGTAGTGTGTCATCTATTTTTCCTTCCTATGAGCACTACTTTATGTCTGTCCAACTCGTTCCGTCATCTCCAACCTGCCTATTCCTGGTTTGGTATCGTCTGCCAATTTCAACCAACTTGCAATTAATTTTAAAATTCACACCCTTCAGCTCAAATCCCTCCAGGGCCTCGCCCCTCCTCATTTCTGTAATCTCCTCCAGCCCCATAACCCCCGAGATCTCTCCACTCCTCCTATTCTGGCCTCTTGAGTATTCCTGGTTTCCATCGCTCCACCATTGGCGGCCGTGCCTTCAGCTGCTTGGGCCCCAAGCTCTGGAATTCCCTCCCGAAACCTCTCCACCTCTCTAATTGTTTCCTCTTTTTAAGAAAATCCTTAAAACCTATCTCTTTGACCAAGCTTTTTGGTCACCTGTCCTAATATCTCCTTATGTGGCTCGGTGCCAAATTCAGTTGGATAATCGCTCCAGTATTCGATAAGCTCCTTGAGATGTTTTACTACGTTAAAGGGGCTATATAAATGCAAGTTGTTGTTCTATGTGAGAGCCCAGAAAGTGAACATCATTGTGACTTGACTACACTGTGGAATCACAGCTTACTCTGATCCTGTCCTTGCTCAATGTCCACACGCAGCCACTGTGAGTAGGGGTGACCAGCTCGTGGTCAGTAGCAGGAAGCCTGGGTCAATGCGATATAATTACTGTTAAATGCGTGTTCACAATCTGGATATGTCCAAGGATCTGAGAGGCATGGGGTTGTGAATTAGCGCTCAGGACACGGAGCTTAACACGCCGCGGAACGCTAAAAAAAAGATTTGTATTTATACAGCGCCTTTCACAACCACCGAACGTCTCAAAGCGCTTTACAGCCAATGAAATACTTTTGGAGTGTAGTCACTGTTGTAATGTGGGAAACGTGGCAGCCAATTTGCGCACAGCAAGCTCCCACAAACAGCAGATTATGGCCTGGAAATCCCGGCCTCCCACGCAGTGTGTACAGACCCGGGAAGGCATCACAAAAGCCTATTTTCAGCGCACTATGCACATGAGCTGCAAATTGGCTTTTCCGATCTGTCAAACTGCAGCTTGACAGATCCTCTGTATCCCCACATCCAGGACATTCACATGGGCAAGATTGCGGGATTTACCCATATCTTGCCCAGCAAATGTCCCCAAAATTCTTGCGCCTGTTTTTTTTTGTTATGTTGATTGAGGATAAATATTGGCCAGGACACCGGGGAGAACTCCCCTGCTCTTCTTCGAAATAGTGCCATGGGATCCTTTACTTTCAGCTGAGAGAGCAGACACTGTTTCACGTCTCATCTGAAAGACGGCACCCCTGACAGCGCAGTACTCCCTCAGTACTGCACTGGGAGCGTCCAGCTAGATTGTAGTGGTCAAGTTCCTGGAGTGGAACTTGAACCCACAACCTTCGGACTCAGAGGTGAGTGTGCTGCCCACTGAGCCACAGCTGACACTGAATGCAAACGGGAAGACTTGCATGCTCGTTGTGATGCCGGCCCAATTTTCCGTCTGTTCCCTTTAACGGGCAGGAAATCGTCCTGACTACAAAATAGGCGCACTATATCTAGAACATGATTGGCACCCCAATGAAATGAAAGACTTGTCTTTCGATAGCGCCACTCACAAACTCAGGGCGTCCCAAACCACTCTACAACCAATGAAGTATCTTGGAAGTGTGGTCAGTGGTAATGTGGGAAATGTGGCAGCCAATGTGTGCACAGCAAGCTCCCACAAACAGCAATGTGATAATGACCAGATAATCTGTTTTAGTGATGTTGGTTGAGAGGTAAATATTGGTCCCAAGACACCGGGGAGAACTCCCCCTGCTCTTCTTCGAAGTAATGGCCGTGGGATCTTTTATATTCAACTGAGAGGGCAGACGGGGACCTCGGTTTAATGTCTCATCCAAATAACAAAGGGTCAGATTTAGCTGTCAAAATAACAGTGAGGCTGATGGGGCTCGCCGTTATTGAAGGGTAAATGGTGCAGGAACCTCAGGCTGATGCACAGTTAAACTGAACAAGCCAAATATTGCTCTCGGTGTCACTTCACTCCGCTGTCTGTCTCACCGTTGAAATGTGTTGAATGGCCTGAAGTTGCTGCATTTGCATGGTAGATCAGAATTAAACTCGGTACAAGCACTTATAAACAACGCGACAGATCAGCCATGATCTCACTGAATGGCGGAGCAGGCTCGAGGGGCCGTGTTGCCAACTCCTGCTCCTAATTCTATTAAGTCCTCACTGTGAATGGGCCGCACAGGCAAAATAAAAAAGAGGGAACATTGCTCAGGTCCCAGATGCCTGGTTTCCCATCATTACGCCGTTATCAGCTCCCAGCAACTCGCCACGCAAATAAAATATTTAAAAACCTTAACGTGCGCAAGCAAGTCTAGAGTGTCAGCTGTGGCTCAGTGGGTAGCACCCTCACCTCTGAGTCCGAAGGTTGTGGGTTCAAGTCCCACTCCAGGGACCTGAGCACAAAAGAATCTAGGCTGACACTCCCAGTGCAGTGCTGAGGGAGTGCTGCACTGTCGGAGGAGCTGTCTCTCTCCTCTTTTCAGATGTCAGCTGTGGCTCAGTGGATCTAGGCTGACACTTCAGTGCAGTGCTGAGGGAGCGCTTATTGTCTTTCGAGTGAGACATTAAACCGAGGTCCTGTCTGCTCTCTCAGGTGGACTTTAAAGATCCCCTGGTTACTATTTCGAAGAAGAGCAGGGGAGTTCTCCCCGGTGTCCTGGGGCCAATACTTATCCCTCAATCCACATCACAAGAAACAGATTATCTGGTCATTATCACATTGCTGTGTTTGGGAGCTTGCTGTGCGCACATTGGCTGCCGCGTTTCCTACACGACAACAGTGATTGCACATCAAAAAGTACTTCATTGGCTGTAAAGTGCTTTGAGACGTCCGGTGGTTGTGAAAAGCGCTCTAGAAATGCACGTCTTTTTTTCTTTTTCATTATAACTAACGGCAGACGTGATGGGGAAACTCTGGCCCAATGTGCCTGGAATTGTGCATACATGAGTGCAGCCCCCCTGGCACAGCCCACCTCACCAGGTCCAACCGCCGTTCATTCTGGCCCTGGAATCGAAACCTTTTATTCCCACTTCTACATCTGCTCTCGCCAGAAACCCCAACTGTGTAAATTGAAATGCCAGAACTCGGCTTTGAAACCGGAGACATTGAGCGCCCGGGAAAGAAATATGTGGTTTGAAAAGAGCATTTGCACTTGTGTCATGGCCTGGTGTGTGAGTGCTCGATCTGTTTGAAGCCTGATACCTATTTTTTCAGTCCGGGTAAGCGATGTCATATTGGGGTTTTAAAAAAAAATTAATTCCCCAAAGTAATTCTGCAGCAGATTATTGGCACTGAGTAGCAGGCTGTGGTGATTTCATGGGGCTTAGCTTTCACTCTTATTTCTGTCCTGCATTCTGGTCCATTTCAGTCATTTTCTTTCTATTTTCATTTTGTTTAATATAAATACATTTAAATGCGGCTGGGTTTGGGAAGAGGACCAGAGACCCCTTTTGTCTCACTCGCTCGCCTCCCCCGCTGCTTCCGTTTTCAGTCACTGTCTTCTGCCTTTCGTTTCAAAATGAGGATCTTGCCCATTTGCGACCTTTAATCCCTGGCAGATTCTGCCTCCATTCTCGCCTCCTCTCGATGCTCCGTGCTTGCCTCACTCTGTCCCCACCCCCCTCGTCACCCATTGGGAAAACGGGCACATTGCACAGTGTTCTGCAGCCAGGTACAATCCCATGTCCCTCAACCCATCGATGTCCTTTACCCTCCTTGCATCTATTCCGCTCATTACCCTGCCAGGAAACTCGCCCCTCCCGTGTCTAGAGTTTACGAACTTCAAGAGGGAGCAGTCTGCCAGCAGACTGGAGCAGAGAAAAAAAACAGGGTGCTGTCGTTCGATCTAGGGGGAAAACTTTAATCCTTCTGAACCCCAGCTTCCCACAGGCCAAGGGCAAGCTGTTCTCGTTACCTTGTTCTGTCCGCTGAAGTTGTGACTCTAATCCGATCACAGCCACTGAAAGCACTCGCGCGCTCTCCCACTGGGCGACACTTTCACCTCTCCGTCAGCAAGCGTGTGGGTGCAGTTTCCCCACGCCAGACGGGTGCTCACAAACTAGGCTGGCGCTCCCGCTGCTGGTACTGAGGGAGTGCTGCACTGCCCGCCTTTTGGATGAGACGTTAAACCGAGCTGGATTCCCATGGTACGATTCGAAGAAGTTAAGGGTATCACTTTCCCAAAAACACATTATCCAGTCATTTTGCGCATTTGCTGTTTGTGAGATCTTCTTGTGTGCAATTGGCTGCTGCGTTTCCCACGATACAACAGTGAGCACACTTCATTAGCAGTGAAGCAATTTGAGACATCCCAAGGATGTGAAGAGAACTATGTAATGCAAGTTCCTTCCTTCCTTCCCTCCTTCCTTCCCTCCTTCCTTCTCCCCTTCCTTCCCTCCTTCTCTCCCTTCCTTCCTTCCTTCCTTCCCTCCTTCCTTTGTTTCTTTCCTTTTTTCCTCTTCCCTTTTATTTTTCTTTCCTTCTTTCTTTTCTTTATTTCTGTTTCCATCCTTCCTCGTGCCTTCTCTCGTTTTTTTACACTCCCTGGCTCCAAGTGTAACCCTGGGCGGGTTTGAGCGGGAGGAGGGAGAGGTGAGTTGGTCATTGTGTAAACCAGGTGGCAAAGACTTTCTTTTCTGAAAGGGGAAGTGAGATGTTCCCAACGACCCCTATGGCCCATGATGTGGGAACTGTCCGATTTTCAATGAATTTTTCATCAGCGAGTGAAACAGATGCTGAAGCCACAATCCATCCACTCCCTTTCCTAACGCAGAAAGTTGTTGAAGCCAGTTCGTTAGATATATTTAAAAGGGAGTTAGGCCAAAGGGATCAAGGGGTATGGAGAGAAAGCAGGAAAGGGGTACTGAAGTTGAATGATCAGCCATGATCTTATTGAATGGCGGTGCAGGCTCGAAGGGCCGAATGGCCTGCTCCGGCACCTATTTTCTATGTTTCTATGCTGCACTCTTCTGTATCTGAAAGCAGATTTTCATGACACAGGTCTCTCATGTAGCAGAGTGGAACAGGGTCAGGTGTGATGTATAGAGTGTTGGAATCTCACATCTATGGGCACCTTTCCATTGCTAAGATCTGTCAAGGATTAAAACTTTTATCTAAAGCTGCTCATGGAATCCCTAGGTATTAAGAATGTAATCTTCTGTCCTCTTCTGCTCAGCTCTGAGCGCTCCATCCTGACTTCACTGTCAGATATAGATAGACATTTATAGCACAAGAGGACCAAGAGCTACCCAGCCTAATCCTACTTTCCAGCTCTCGGTCCATAGCTCTGCAGCTTACGGCACTTCAGGTGCACATCCAAGTACTTTTTAAATGTGGTGAGGGTTTCTGCCTCTACCGCCCTTTCAGGCAGTGAGTTCCAGACCCCCATCACCCTCTGGATGAAAAAATTCTTCTTAACTCCCCTCTTATCCTTCTACCAACTTCTTTAAATCTATGCCCCCTGGTTATTGACCCCTCTGCTAAAGGAAACAGGTCCTTCCTATCCACTCTATCTAGACCCTCATAATTTTACACACCTCAATCAGGTTTCCCCTCAGCCTCCTCTGTTCCAGAGAAAACAACCCCAGCCTATCCAATCTTTCCTCATAGCTAAAATTCTCCAGTCCTGGCAACATCCTCGTAAATCTCTGTACCCTCTCCAATGCAATCACATCATTTCCTGTAATGCGGTGACCAGAACTGCACGCAGTACTCCAGCTGTGGCCTAATTTCCACGACTGCTCTTCAAGCCTAAATGAGTTGCTCTTGGATTTCTTGAAGACCTGAAGAAGACTAGAGTCAGTGGTTCCTTTGTGAGGAGGGAGGGTCGGTGAAGGTTGCAGAGTGGAAAAGGGCGGGTCCTGGGTTTGTCTTTTCATAGAATCATAGAATGATGCAGAAGGAGGCCATTCGGCCTATTGTTCAAAAACACTTTGAAGGAGCTATCCAACGAGTCCCGCTCCCCTGCTCTTTCCCCACAGCCCTGCAAAATCTTTTCCTCCAACTATTTATCTTATTCCCTGTTGAAAGTCACGATTGAATCTGCTTCCACCGCCCTTTCAGGGCGCTGTATAAAATGATCTTTCCTCACCTCACCTCTAGGTCTGCCAATCACTTTAAATCTGTGTCCTCTGGTGACTGACCCTTCTGCCAGTGGAAACACTTTCCTCCTTATTTACTCGATCAAAACCTTTCATGATTTTGAACACCTCTATTAAATCTCACCTTGACTTCTGCTCTGTGGAGAACAACCCCAGCTTCTCCAGTCTCTAACCGAAGTCCCTCATCCCCTTATTCTGGTGAATCTCGCTGCACCCTCTGTGAGGCCTTGGCATCCTTCCGAAAGTGCGGTGCCCAGGTCAGGGCACAGAGCACTCCAGCTGAGGCCGAACCAGTGTTTTGTACAATTTTAGCGTTAGCTTCCTTGATGTTCACGCAGCCTCGGATCCCGTGCGCTTTTTTATACCGACGCGAGGTGTCGCTGTGATGTGTCTCTCCAACCTGACCTGCCTTTGTTTCCAGGTTCAATGATTAACGGATGGGGCTCGGCCTCAGAGGAGGAGCGCAATATGTCTAGTCGACGATCTAGTGCTGCTAGCTCTTCCGACTCCATCTTCACCGATGGCGATTTTGCCCAGGCACTGGCCACTGCGGCTGATAGGGCCGGCTTCAAGATGGAGGGCACCAGCTTAATGAGGACAGGTTTGTACCCAAAGCCACTTCCTCGCTGAGAGAAGACTTGGGACCCTTCACCGGGGCTTTGGTTTGGCCTCTCTCTCTCTCTCTTTGTCTCTCTTTGTCTCTCTTTGTCTCTCTCTGTCTCTCTGTCTCAGAGACTAACCTGGGACGTGTGCAACACCCTGCCTTCTACTTGGTTCTAACCTGCATGGCTTGGGACGCTGGCTCTGGGCTTTTGATGACCTTTGTCTCGCCTCGTGCTCTTGTGAATTTAACTCAACGTGGCCGCAAATTCTCCGAGGAATCGCTGCCTGGTCTTTCGCGACTGTTGTGCCCTCAGTGCTTCAGGTTCACTGCCGCCTCGGTGTCTGGACCAGCGAGCCTGGTTGGCCGTGCACTGTTAACGTTTTCTCCAGCTTTCTCTCCCGGGGGGGAGGTGGGGGGGGGGGGTGTCTTGTCGCGGCACCAGCTCCGCGGGCCAGCCCAGATGGTGAGCATCAGTGGGATATTTGGCCGTGAGGAGCGTGGCAGCAGGATCCAGTTGCCGCCCAATCTCCGCAGTCGACGTGCATGCACTTTTCAGCAGAGCTTACCGGACAGCACTCAGGAGCAGGAACCCTGACAGATTTCTCTCCGCCCCCCCACCCCCCACACTCCTTCTTTCCCATTCCTCCTCCTCCCACGGATTGCACCTCCACGTTGCCCCCCTGCGCCGCGCCCCCCCCCCACCCCCATGTCTGTTCCAGCTCAATATCAGCCAATCAAGCACACAGCAGGGATCCAATCGACACCAGGCGACACATCAGTAATCAAAGGACTGCGTCTGCTTTTTATATCGCTGAGGATCATGTTTCCCGCTAAATTCTCCCTGTCGTCTCTCTGCAAATATCACAAACACAACAATAACATGTATTTGTATAGCGCCCTTAACGCCCCGAGATGCCTCACAGGAGCGATTATCAAACAAAATTTGACACCGAGCCAGATATTAAGACAGTTATCAAAAGCTTGGTCGGAGATGATTTTAATAGAAACATAGAAAACATAAAAAATAGGTGCAGGAGTAGACCATTCATTCCTTCGAGCCTGCACCACCATTCAATAAGATCATGGCTGATCATTCACCTCAGTACCCCTTTCCTGCTTTCTCTCCATACCCCTTGACCCCTTTAGCCGTAAGGGCCATATCGAACTCCCTCTTGAATATATCCAATGAACTGGCATCAACAACTCTCTGCGGTAGGGAATTCCACAGGTTAACAACTCTCTGAGTGAAGAAGTTTCTCCTCATCTCAATCATAAATGGCCTGACCCTTATCCTAAGACTGTTTCCCCTGGTTCTGGACTTCCCCAACATCGGGAACAATCTTCCCGCATTTAACCGGTCCAGTCCCGTCAGAATCTTGTATGTTTCTGTGAGATCCCCTCTCATCCTTCTAAACTCCAGTGTATAAAGGCCCAGTTGATCCAGTCTCTCCTCATATGTCAGTCCTGCCATCCCGGGAATCAGTCTGGTGAACCTTCACTGTCCTCCCTCAATAGCAAGAAAATCCTTCCTCAGATTAGGAGACCAAAACTGAACACAATATTCCAGGTGAGGCCTCACTAAGGCCCTGTACAACTGCAGTAAGGCCTCCCTGCTCCTATACTCAAATCCCCTTGCGATGAAGGCCAACATACCATTTGCCTTCTTCACTGCCTGCTGTACCTGCATGCCAACTTTCAATGACTGATGTACCATAGCACCCAGGTCTGGTTGTACCTCCCCTTTTCCTAATCTGCCTCCATTCAGATAATATTCTGCCTTCATGTTTTTGCCACCAAAGTGGATAACCTCACATTTATCCACATTATACTGCATCTGCCATGCATTTGCCCACTCACCTAACCTGTCCAAGTTAAGGAGCGACTTAAAGGAGGAGCGAGAGATAGAGAGGTGGAGAGGTTTAGGGAAGGAGTTCCAGAGCCAAGGGCCCGGGCAGCTGAAGACACGGCTGCCGATGGTGGGGTCAAGGAATTGGGGGATGAGAAAGAGGTCAAAGTTGAAGGAGCGCAGAAATCTCGGAGGGTTGTGGGGCTGCCCGGTCCTTTGCTAGTGCTGTTCTGAGAAGCCTGGAGACCTCTTTTACTTCCCTGTCCCCTTTCCCATCACAACCTCGCTCCTCCGCAACCCCCCCCCCATACCCCCTCCCCCGCCGCACCACCATCCCGCCACCGCGACCCCCTCCCCTCGCTGCACAACCCCTCCCCCACCGCAACCCCCCTATACCCCCTTCCCCCACCGCAGCCCCGCTGCACCCCCCTCCCCCGCTGCACCCCCTTCTCCCACTGCACCCCCTTCCCCCGCCGCATCCCCCTTCCCCCGCCACACCCTCACCCCCCCCCCCCCCCCCGGAATGGTCGAGAGACCCCACACCTATGTTTAGCAACAAATCACTTCAGTACAGTTGATGTCAGCTGCCCGGTGGGATTGGAAAATGAACGTGATGCCTTTTTTTGCTGATGGCAGCACTGTGCCCTGCTTATTCCTGCTCATGGAATCATAGAATGTTACCCCAGAAGGAGGCCGTTCAGCCCATCGTGCCTGTGCCAGCTCTTTGAAAGAGCTCTCCAATTAGTCCCACTCCCCCGACTCTTTCCCCATAATCATGCACATTATTTCCCTTCCAGTATTTATCCGATTCCCTTTTGAAAGTTACTATTGAATCTGCTCCCACCGCCCTCTCAGGCAGCGTGTTCCCAATCACAACAACTTTCTGAATTGTCAATTCAGTCCACCCACTGGGACAATCTGATTGGTTAAAATCACAATTGACAATCTTTTTTGCCATCATCTCACCTGCCCCACAAAAAACAAGCATCTATTGCCCACGGGGTCATTCCCACATTGCTCACCATTCCTGCTCCTTGATCCCCTGCCCCTCTCCTCCCATCCCCTCTCCTCCCATCCCCTCTCCTCCCATCCCCTCTCCTCCCATCGCCTCCCATCCCATCCCCTCCCATCCCATCCCCTCCCATCCCCTCCCATCCCATCCCCTCCCATCCCATCCCCTCTCCTCCCATGCCCTCTCCTCCCATCCCCTCTCCTCCCATCCCCTCTCCTCCCATCCCCTCTCCTCCCATCCCCTCTCCTTCCATCCCCTCTCCTTCCATTCCCTCTCCTCCCATTCCCTCTCCTTCCATTCCCTCTCCTTCCATTCCCTCTCCTCCTATCCCCTCTCCTCCTATCCCCTCTCCTCCTATCCCCTCTCCTTCCATCCCCTCTCCTCCCATTCCCTCTCCTCCCATTCCCTCTCCTTCCATTCCCTCTCCTTCCATTCCCTCTCCTCCTATCCACTCTCCTCCTATCCCCTCTCCTCCTATCCCCTCTCCTTCCATCCCCTCTCCTCCCATTCCCTCTCCTCCCATTCCCTCTCCTTCCATCCCCTCTCCTTCCATCCCCTCTCTTTCCATCCCCTCTCCTCCCATTCCCTCTCCTCCTATCCCCTCTCCTCCCATCTCCTCTCCTCCCATCCCCTCCCCTCCCATCCCCACCCCCTCTCCTCCCCTGCCCTTCCCACTTCTGCCCTTCCCTCCCATTCCCTTCCCTTTCCTCCCTTCCCCTTGCCTCTCCTGCCCTCCTTTCCCCCTCACCTGCATTCCCTTCCTACCCTCTCTTGCCCTCGCTGCACTCCACTCCCCTCCCTACCAGTAACTCATCTAGTCTGTTGAACTGCTGGAAGAGATGACTAGGTTGGGTTCTTCGCTCTACAAAAGAGAAGACTGAGGGGTGACCAGATATCTTTAAGATTATGAAAGGGGTTCGATAGAGTAGACATAGAGAAGATGTTTCCACTTGTGGGGGAGACCATAACTAGGGGCCATCAATATAAGACAGTCACTGATAAATCCAATAGGGAATTCAGGAGAAACTTCTTTACCCAGAGAACGGTGAGAATGTGGAACTCGCTCCCACAGGGAGGGGTTGAGGTGAATAGTATTGATGTATTTAAGGGGAAGCTGGATAAACACATGAGGGAGAAAGGAATAGAAGGATATGGTGATGGGGTGAGATGAAGAGGGGTGGGAGGAGGCTGGTGTGGAACATAAACACCGGCATGGAGCGGTGGGGCCCAATGGCCTGTTTCTGTGCTGTAAATACTTTGTAATTCTTTGTCACAACCAATCGCGATCCTATCCTCAGCCGACCTACATATTTTCCAGCACAGATCACTGGATAGCGAGCAGGAGCCGGAACCCTGCATCATTTTCCCCGTTGCTGAAAAAGAAAGACTTGCATTTCCATAGAGCTTTTCACGATCACCGGATGTCCCAAAGCGCTTCACAGCCAGTGAAATACATTATGAAGTGTAGTCACTGTTGTAATGTGGGAAGCACAGAAGCCAATGTGGACACAGCAAGCTCCCACAAAATGCAATGTGATAATGACTAGATCATCTGTTTTCTTGATGTTGACGGAGGGATAAATATTGGTCCCAGGACACCGGAGAGAACTCCACTGCTCTTCTTCGAAATAGTGCCATGGGATCTTTTATCTGAGAGGGCAGATGGGGTCTCGGTTTAATGTCTCATCCGAAAGACGGCACCTCCGACAGTGCAGCCCTCCCTCAGTACTACCCCTCCGACAGTGCAGTGCTCCCTCAGTACTGCCCCTCCGACAGTATAGCACTCCCTCAATACTGCCCCTCCGACAGTGCAGCGCTCCCTCAGTGATACCCCTCCGACAGTGCAGTGCTCCCTCAGTACTGCCCCTCCGACAGTGCAGCATTCCCTCAGTACTGCCCCTCCGACAGTGCAGTGCTCCCTTAGTACTGCCCCTTCGACAGTGCAGCACTCCCTCAGTACTGCCCCTCCGACAGTGCAGCACTCCTTCAGTACTGCCCCTCCGACAGTGCAGCACTCCCTCAGCACTGCACTGGGAGCATCAGCCTAGATTTCTGGAGTCCAATTGTAGCTCTCTGGGATAGGCTAGCAGCATAATTACGATACAACTGGGACCTCGCGGGTTTGTACTAGTACCAAACCAGGCAGTGGCCTTAACCAGGGTGGTGCACTGAGCAACAATATCATTAGCATGGAAATCACAAGACAATCACAGATGATAAAGGCCATTCGGCCCATCTGGATTCATTCATCCAAAGATTCCCGCCATTGTACCATCCCAATTATTCCTTAAATGATTGCAGGGGCTTGGGCCCAAGACTCGGTGGCAGTCATTCACCAGACCAGGCTGAGGGGAGACCTGATTAAAGTGTATAAAATTATGAGGGGCCTGGATAGAGTGGATAGGAAAAGCCTATTTCCTTTAGCAGAGGGGTCAACAACCTCTTTTGATTTTGAGTAATTGGTAGAAGGTTTAGAGGAGAGATGAGGAAATCATTTTTCACCCAGAGGGTGGTGGGGGGTCTGGAACTCACTGTCTGAAAGGGTGGTAGAGGCAGAAACCCTCATCATATTTAAGAAGTACTTGGATGTGCATTTGAAGAGCTGTAGCTTACAGCACTACGGACCTAGAGCTGGAAGGCGGGATTAGGCTGGATAGCTCTTTGTCGGCCGACGTGGACACGACGGGCTGAATTACTTCCTCTTGTGCTGTAATTTCTCTATGATTCTATGACCACGAGAGACTCCCTGAATCACACCTTATACTGAAAATATGTGGACAGAGTCTGGCCATAGGGGGAGGAATAGTTCGACTTGATTATTTCAACAGATCGAGAAGAAGGCCATTTAATGGGATCCATTCAGGAAAGCAAAACATCAGAAATAAGCACGGCATATGGAAGGAAAGTTCCGGTCATCCTTTTTTTGAAGAGACAACGCCATTGGATTAATTCAACCGAGGGGCAACAAACCCATCACTTATCCCATTGGAATCGGCAGGAATTTCAGCTCAGCGGGATGTAATTGGAATGGAGGATCAGAGAATTGAGTACCACCTAAGTCGTCAACGTACCAGTGATGGGATCATTACCATGTACCTCGGGGAACATTCCATTTCCTGCCTGGTGGCTTCTGTGGAGATCTGCTCAAAGGCCCATCTCTGCTTGGACATGTGTTTGGTAACTCTCTCACTATCTCTAATATTTACTAATGACCCTGGGCGTGGGGCTGTCCCGATTCCTCTGCTTGCCTCTTCACGTTCGGGCTGGTCCTATCTCCGGGAGTGAGCTGCTCTGCTTTCTCTCTCCCTCCCTCTCTCTCTTCGCCCTCTTTCTTTCTAATGGCAACTCCAAGTGTATATGTGAGACCTGTTGCCAGTGGGAGTCTTCGACAGACATTTCGCCTGACCTTTCCCTCACTGATACCTCTTGTCTTAGCAGATGAGACTCGTTCCGAGAATATTGCCGCGTTACGTACTGATTTACAATGCGTTGAGCGTATTAATGTCTGCGTATATATTTATCGAACTGTCCTCTCATCAAAACTGAAAATATTTATGATCAAAAAGCAGGAAATCTGTGTAAAGTTCTCATTGACATCAGCTGTATTTGAGGACCATTTGGTTGGATGTAGTAGCGTCAAGCAGGATTGACTCCACCTGTCCGGATTTATACACGGGTCAGTCTGCTTTTAAGGCGTAGGATTTGGATGTTTCTAGAAGGCAGTCTGGACGTCAAAGGTCTGCTTTTAGAATGTAAGAACCATTGGTTTTTGAGTCTCGCGATGTGGAGATATTCGTTGCTACGGTTTCCTCAATGAATGTCCTCCGACTAAAACAAACCTGACTTCGTGCGCTGGGCCCATTCACCCCCCCCCCCCCCCCCCCGCCCCCCGCCTTATGCCCATTTCATGCCCTTTGTCCCATTGTGGACGTAACAAATGGGTGACAAACCGCGATATACTGGGGAGAAACTTGGACGCGCTGAGAGATTTAGGAGGTCTGTGCTTTCAATCACTCTGTGTATGTGCGTAGTATGGAACCCAGTTCATCAGTCATTCATAGGAGATGTAGCACATGGGGGGGAGAGGCAGTGAGTTCCATTCGGCCCATCGTGCCTGTGCTGGCTCTCTGAAAGAGCTATTCAATAAATTCCCGCTCCCCCTGCCCTATCCTCCCCGCACCCCCCTCCCCCCCACAGCACCACAAATTTTCCCCCATCATGTATTTATCCAATTGCCTTTTGAAAGTCACTATTGAATCTGCTTCCACCACCCTTTCAGGCAGCGCGTTCCCGATCATCATAACTCGCTGCGAAAACTTTTTTTTCTTCATGTTCTTTTGCCAATTGCCTTACAACTGTGTACTCTGGTTGCTCTCGACCAGTGGAAACCGTTTCTCTTAATTACTTTATCAAAAATCCTCATGGACGCCTCTAGCAAATCTCCCCTTAACCTTCTCTGCTCTGCGGAGAACAAGCCCAGTTTCTCCATTCTCTCCACGTAACTGAAGTCCCTCATCTGGCACAGACACGCTGGGTCGAATGGCCTCCTTCTGTGCGATAAATTTCAATGATTCAATCACTGGTACCATTCCAGTAAATCTCCACCGCACCCTCTCCAAGGCCTTGACATCCTTCCTAAAGTAATTGCACTGGAAAGGGTAGAGAGGAGATTTACAAGAATGTTGCCTGGACTGGAGAATTTTGGCTATGAGGAAAGATTGGAGATGCTGGGTCTGTTTTCTTTGGAACAGAGGAGGTTGAGGGGAGACCTGATTGAGGTGTATAAAATTATGAGGGGCCTGGATAGAGTGGATAGGAAGAACGTGTTTCCCTTGGCAGAGGGGTCAACAACCAGGAGGCACAGATTTAAAGTAATTGGGAGGAGGTTTAGAGGAGATATGAGGGGAGATTTCTTCACCCAGAGGGTAGTCTGGAACTCAGTGCCTGAAAGGGTGGTAGAGGCAGAAACTCTCACCACATTTAAAAAATACTTGGATGTGCACTTAAAGTGCCGTAACCTACAGGGCTACGGACCAAGAGCTGGAAAGTGGGATTAGGCTGAATAGCTCTTGGTCGGCCGACGTGGACACAATGGGCCGAAATGGCCTCCTTCCGTGCTGTAAATTTCTATGATTCTATGATTAAAGTGCGGTGCCCAGAATTGGCCACAATACTCACACTGAGAACCAACCAGTGTTTTATGACGGTTTAGCTCAATGAAGAATCGAGTCATCCAACTGTTCTTCTTCCCTCCGGGATTTCTTGTGTCAGCAGGTAAAGGATATTCCTCTTCCCAGCGACTCCGGCCCAGCAGTCCCTTCTCCGGCGGCGGTAGCGGGAGTGCGGCCCACAACCAGTGCCAGCGGTCCAGACCTCCCAAAAAACACAAGCCAGCAGGGGGCAGGCTGGAGCAGCCCTCAGCGCCAAACCGCAGGGAGGGAGCGGCAGACGGTAAGTGCTGGGTCCAACCGCGAGCTACCGGGAATGAAGGGCCAAGGCACTGGAACTCTCTCCGCCCAGTCCACCTATTATCAACAGCAGTAACTTGCATTTATATAGCGCCTTTAAAGTTGGAGAAACCAACCAAGGCGCCTCACAGCAGCGATATTAGACAAAATTTGAGACCGATCCACATAAGGAGCTATTAGGGCAGGTGACCAAAAGCTTAGTCAAAGAGATTGGTTTTAAGGAGCATCTTAAAGGAGGGAGAGAGAGAGGTGTAGAAAGGCGGAGAGGTTTAGGGAGGGAGTTCTAGAGCTTAGGGCCCAGGCAGCTGAAGGCATGGCCGCCAATGGTGGAGCGATAAAAATCGGGGATGCTCAAGAGGCCAGAGTTGGAGCAACGCAGAGATCAGTTACATTTCCGGTGTGGGGGAGGTTGCTCAAAGTTGTCAGTGGGATTTCAGTAAAGTGGGCGAGTGAAATGTTCTTACCTCGAACAGTACAATACAAAAGTTGTAGAGTCTGTCCTTTCAAACTTGGGCTGTGTATGCGGAAAAAGCATTCAGACGTGTAACGTCTGAGTGAAGTACTGGTGGGTACAGATCTGTCACTGTATAAAACTGAGGTACAGTACTGGTGGGTACAGGTCTGTCACTGTGTAACACTGGGGTACAGTACTGGTGGGTACAGGTCTGTCACTGTATAAAACTGAGGTACAGTACTGGTGGGTACAGATCTGTCACTGTATAACACTGGGGTACAGTACTGGTGGGTACAGGTCTGTCACTGTGTAACACTGGGGTACAGTACTGGTGGGTACAGGTCTGTCACTGTATAAAACTGAGGTACAGTACTGGTGGGTACAGGTCTGTCACTGTGTAACACTGGGGTACAGTACTGGTGGGTACAGGTCTGTCACTGTATAAAACTGGGGTACAGTACTGGTGGGTACAGGTCTGTCACTGTATAACACTGGGGTACAGTACTGGTGGGTACAGGTCTGTCACTGTATAACACTGGGGTACAGTACTGGTGGGTACAGGTCTGTCACTGTATAACACTGGGGTACAGTGCTGGTGGGTACATGTCTGTCACTGTATAACACAGGTACAGTACTGGTGGGTACAGGTCTGTCACTGTATAACACTGGGGTACAGTGCTGGTGGGTACATGTCTGTCACTGTATAACACTGGGGTACAGTACTGGTGGATACAGGTCTGTCACTGTATAACACTGGGGTACAGTACTGGTGGGTACAGGTCTGTCACTGTATAACACTGGGGTACAGTACTGGTGGATACAGGTCTGTCATTGTATAACACTTTCCTGCCCAAAGTACTTGAATGTGTTGTCGCCTGCCAAATCCGTGATCCTCTTTCCCTGAATTCAATGTTTAAATCCCTTCAATCTGGTTTTCGCCCCTGCCACAGTACCGAAATGACATCCTTTGTGACTGTGACAAAGGTAAACTATCCCTCCTCCTCCTTCTCGACCTGTCTGCAGCCTTTGACACAGTTGACCACTCCATCCTGCTCCAACGCCTCTCCACCATCGTCCAGCTGGGTGGGACTGCACTCGCCTGGTTCCATTCTTATCTATTTAATCGTAGCCAGAAAATCACCTGCAGTGGCTTCTCTTCCCGCCCCCACATCGTTACCTCTGGTGTCCCCTCCTATTTCTCATCTATATGCTGCCCCTTGGTGACATCATCCAAAAACACAGCGTCAGTTTCCACATGTACGCTGACGACACCCAGCTCTATCTCTCGTCGGGATAAATGGTTCATTCTCAATTTGGCAATCAGTAACTAGTGGGGTGCCGCAGGGATCAGTGCTGGGACCCCAACTATTTACAATCTATATTAACAACTTGAAAGAAGGGACTGAGTGTAACGTTGCCAAGTTTGCTGACGATACAAAGATGGGAGGAAAAGCAATGTGTGAGGAGGACACAAAAAATCTGCAAAAGAACATAGACAGGCTAAGTGAGTGGGCAAAAATTTGGCAGATGGAGTATAATGTTGGAAAGTGTGAGGTCATGCACTTTGGCAGAAAAAAATCAAAGAGCAAATTATTATTTAAATGGAGAAAGATTGCAAAGTGTCGCAGTACAGCGGGACCTGGGGGGCACTTGTGCATGAAACACAAAAGGATAGTATGCAGGAACAGCAAGGGATCAGGAAGGCCAATGGAATCTTGGCCTTTATTGCAAAGGGGATGGAGTATAAAAGCAGGGAAGTCTTGCTACAGCTATATAAGGTATTGGTGAGACCACACCTGGAATACTGCGTGCAGTTTTGGTTTCCGTATTTACGAAAGGATATACTTGCTTTGGAGGCAGTTCAGAGAAGGTTCACTAGGTTGATTCTGGGGATGAGGGGGTTGACTTATGAGGAAGTGTTGAGTAGGTTGGGTCTCTACTCGTTGGAATTCAGAAGAATGAGAGGTGATCTTATCGAAACGCATAAGATTATGAGGCGGCTTGACAAGGTGGATGCAGAGAGGATGTTTCCACTGATGGGGGAGACTAGAACTAGAGGGCATGATCTTAGAATAAGGGGCCGCCCATCTAAAACAGAGATGCGGAGAAATTTCTTCTCTCAGAGGGTTGTAAATCACTGAGAGCTGTGGAAGCTGGGACATTGAATAAATTTGACAGAAATAGACAATTTCTTAAACGATAAGGGGTTATGGGGAGCGGGCAGGGAAGTGGACCTGAGTCCATGATCGGATCAGCCATGATCTTATTGAATGGCGGAGCAGGCTCGAGGGGCCGTATGGCCGACTAGTGTTCCTATTTCTTATGTTTTTATGTTCTTATGTTCCTTCACATCTCTCGACCCCAGAATGGTCTCGAAATTGTCAGATTGCTCATCTGACATCCAGTACTGGATGAGCAGAAATTTTCTCCAATTAAATAAAGGGAAGATCGAAGCCATTGTCTTGGTTCCCTGCCACAAACTGCGTTCCCTAACCACTGACTCCATCCCTCTCCCCAGCATCAATGTGAGGGTGAACCAGACTGTTCGCAAACTAGGTGTCATATTTGACCCTGAAATGAGTTTCCGGCCACATGTCCGCGGCATAACTAAAACTGCCTATTTCCAGCTCCGTAACATCGCCCGTCTCAGCCCCCTTGCCTCAGCTCATCCGCTGCTGAAACCCTCATCCATGCCTTTGTTACCTCTAGACTTGACTACTCCAACGCACTCCTGGCTGGCCTCCCACATTCTACCCTACGTAAACTTGAGGTGATCCAAAACTCGGCTGCCTGTGTCCTAACTCGCACCAAGTCCTGCTCACCCATCACCCCCTGTGCTTTCTGACCTACATTGGCTACCAGTTAAACAGTGCCTCGATTTCAATATTCTCATCCTTGTTTACAAATTACTCCGTGGCCTCGCCCCTCCCTATCTCTGTAATCTTTTTCAGCCTCAAAACCCCCCCCGAGATGTCTGCGCTCCTCAAATTCTGCCCTCTTGACCATCCCGCGTTATAATTGCTCAACCATCGGTGGCCGTGCCTTCAGCTGCCTGAGCCCCAAGCTCTGGAACTCCCTCCCTAAACCTCTCTGATTGTCTACCTCTCTTTCCTCCTTTAAGACGCTCCTTAAAACCTACCTCTTTGACCAAGCTTTTAGTCATCTGCCTTAATTTCTTCTTCTGTGGCTCAGTGTCAAATTTATCTGCTCTATCTGTAACACTGCTGTGAAGCGCCGTGGGACGTTTTACTACGTTAAAGGCGCTATATAAATACAAGTTGTTGTTGGGGTACAGTACTGCTGGGCATGTCCTTTCTGATCTGAGTCACAGCAAGACGCAGCAGTGTATTTATCACACTGAGGCATCAAGGCATCACATTTTGTGCAGTGCAGTCTCTGGACCACCTCCCCTTTTAAATATAGATGCAGCGTTAATTTAGGGACAAGAGTCGCCCCTTGGCTTTGACAGCAAGTGATGTTGTGACCGTGTTGCCGTACAGAACGAGATGCAAACAGCAGCCAAGGGAGTGAGGAGCTATAACTGAGCGAAACTGTGGAAACAGACCATGCTGAACATGGCCAGCTGTAAACTCGGGAGTGTTTGTCTAAACGTCTGCCCAGGTCTTGCTGGAGATCTGCCTTGCATTCCCTTCACCTACAAGCTGGCACCAGCTGTCCGACGCAATTTCATGTCTGTCGATATTTAAGTGGAGTGACTTAAGGTGACTCCCACAGCGCGCATGGTGACTCTCACCATCTTGTGGCCAGCATGTCTTCCGCAGTTTGAGCTGTGGGATGTCAGTGCTGAGGGATGGATGAGTTTGTGTTGACAGGGTGCCTGATCACATTCTCAGCACCATCTCATAGAGCTCATAAAGTGCTTCATGAAACATTTCAGGCACCGGGGTGACAGTTCCACATACTCGTGCCGGGGCCTCTCACCTTCCACCCTCCGTAAACCTTAGCTCAACCAAACCTCTGCTGCCCCATGTCCTAATGCACACCAAGTCCCGCTCACCCCTCACACCCTGAGCTTGCTGACCAACATTGACTGCCGGTTAAGCAACGTCTCATAAGAACATAAGAATTAGGAACAGGAGTCGGCCATTTGGGCCCCCGAGCCTGCTCTGCCATTCAGTGAGATCACGACTGATCTTCTATCAACTCCACTTTCCTGCACTATCCCCATCTCCCTTGATTCCCTTAATATCTCGATTTTATAATTCTCATCCTTGTTTTCAATTGCCTCCATGGCCTCGCCCCTTTCTGCAATCTCTGTAATCTCTTCCAGCCCTAGAACTCTCCGAGATCTCTGCGCTCCTCTAATCCTGGCCTCTTGAGCATCCCTGATTATAATCGCTCCACCATTGGCGGCCGTGCCTTCTGTTGCCTGGGTCCCAAGCTTTGGAACTCCCTCCCTAAACCTCACCGCCTCTCTACCTCTCTCTCCTCCTTAAAGACGCTCCTTAAAACATACCCCTTTGACCAAATTTTCTAACATCACCTTATGTGGCTCGGTGAGAAATTTTATTTGATAATAGCGCCTGCGAAATGCCTTGGGATGTTTTACTACGTTAGAGGGGCTATATAAATGCAAATTGTTGTTATTCACAGCATCAAACACTCCGTGCTCAGATACAACAGGGCAAAATACTGCGAATGCTGGAAATCTGAAAAATAAAAATAAAATGCTGCAAATACACAACAGCTTATGCAGACAGCATCTGGGCGAGAGAAACATTTAACCTTTCACCCCACCAGCCAACAGATCATCACCGCCATTTGCACCACCTCCAGCGTGATCCCACCACCAATCACCTCGTCCCCTCCCCTCCCCTCCCCTCTCAGCGTTCCGAAGAGACCGCTTCCTCCGTGACACCCTGGTCCATTCCGCAGTCACCCCCAGCACCCCCTCCCCTTCCCATGGCACCTTCCCGTGCAAGCGCAGGAGATGCAACACCTGCCCTTTTACCCCCTCCCTTCCCACTGTCCAGGGCCCCAAACACTCCTTCCAGGTGAAACAGTGATTTACTTGTACTTCTTTCAATTTAGTACACTGTATTCGCTGCTCAAGAAGTGGTCTCCTCTACATTGGGGAGAGCAAACGCAGATTGGGTGACCGCTTTGCAAAACACCTTTGTTAATTCGCATGTGTGACTCTGAGCTTCCGGTCGCCTGTCACTTTAATTCCCCGCTCCACTCCCACTCTGACCTCTCCATCCTCGATCTCCTACACTGTTCCAATGAAGCTCAATGTAAGCTTGAAGAACAGCACCTCATCTGAAGATTCAGCACCTTACAGCCTTCTGGACTCAACATCGAGTTCAACAACTGGATCATAAAAACTGCTCCCATTTTTTAAGACAGCAGGTGCTGGTAATGGTTCTCCTGTTGCAATTTACACCTCCGCTACCCCAACCTTTGTTCCTTTACTTGTCCCATTACCATCTCCTTTTGCCTCACACCTTCATCCCCTCTGTCATTTAATCTCGCCTGCCTTCCAGCCTGCCATTGCCCTTCTGTTTTTCTCTTTCCTTCCCTCCCCCCACCCTTTCCCAGTCTCTGTATTTGCTTATAACCTCTTACATCTCTTAACAATTTCCAGTTCTGACAAAGGGTCATCCGCCTGAAACGTTAACTCTGTTTCCCATGCCACTGACGCTGCCTGACCTGCTGTGTGTTTCCAGCATTTTCTCTTTATACTTCCTCTAAACTGTCCCATTAAACACTCCCAGGGCAGGTACAGCACGGATGAAATACAGAGTAAATCTCCCTCTCCACTGTCCCATTAAACACTCCCAGGGCAGGTACAGCACGGATTAGATACAGAGTAAATCTCCCTCTCCACTGTCCCATCAAACACTCCCAGGGCAGGTACAGCACGGGTTAGATACAGAGTAAATCTCCCTCTCCACTATCCCATCAAACACTCCTAGGGCAGGTACAGCACGGATTAAATACAGAGTAAATCTCCCTCTCCACTGTCCCATCAAACACTCCCAGGGCAGGTACAGCACGAGTTAGATACAGAGTAAAGCTCCCTCTACACTGTCCCATCAAACACTCCCAGGGCAGGTACAGCATGGGTTAGATACAGAGTAAAGCTCCCTCTACACTGTCCCATCAAACACTCCCAGGGCAAGTACAGCATGGGTTAGATACAGAGTAAAGCTCCCTCTATACACTGCCCCATCAAACATTCCCAGCATATGGCTGTCGGAGGTGCCGTCTTTCAGATGAGACATTAAACCGAGGCCCCGTCTGCTCTCTCGGGTGAAGTAAATGTTCCCACGGGCACTATTTCGAAGAGAGCGGAGGAGTTATCCCTGGTGTCCTGGGGCCAATATTTTTCCCTCAACCAACATCACTAAAACAAATGATCTGCTCATTGTCACATTGCTGTTTGTGGGAAATTGGCTGCTGCGTTTCCCACATTACAACAACAAGTACTTCATTGGCTGTGAAGTGCTTTGGGATGTCCTGAGGTTGTGAAGTGCACTGTAGAAATGAAATGTCTTTCTTCTTTTAGAGCAGACCCCTCACACGGTGGACTGAGTGGGGCATCTCCATGGGGATATGGGGGTTCTAGGCAGCCTGCTGGGGGGAACGTGCCAGATTTTCTGGCAGCATGGCGGAGGCAAGTGATAGAGATGTGCTTGTAGTGGCTTGGGCATCTGCCGTCCCCATGTTAAATGAGGTGGCCACCTTGTGGACCTGCAAACTCCACTGCTGTCGAAACTGCATCGAAGTCTCAGCCTAGAATAAGTGAGTGTGGCTTGAAACCACCACCACCTTATTCAGAGCACTATCGATTGAGCCAAAGAAAAAAAGAAAGACTTGCATTTATATCGTGCCTTTCATGACCACCGGACGTCCCAAAACGCTTACGGTCAATTGTTTTAATGTTGTAATGTAGGAAACATGGCAGCCATGGGTTCCATTTGAGGAACGTACATCAAGAGTTGTGTATACCATGCAGTCATGTACAATGATTATTTGTTATGATTAACTTCTTCAATAAGGAGGGAGAAGTGTTGTAGAGCCATCTAGTGGACTAGTGGTGTAATAACAATAAAGCCATATGCTCCACACAGTTGTACCTGGGAGAGTCATAGAAACATAGAAAATAGTTGCAGGAGTCGGCCATTCGGCCCTTCGAGCCTGCACCACCATTCAATAAGATCAGGCTGATCATTCCCTCAATACCCCTTTCCTGCGTTCTCTCCATACCCATGAATCCCTTCAGCCGTAAGGGCCATATCTAACTCCCTCTTGAATATATCCAATGAACTGGTGTCAACAATTCTCTGCAGCAGGGAATTCCACAGCTTAACAACTCTCTGAGTGAAGAAGTTTCTCCTCATCTCAATCCTAAATGGCCTACCCCTTATCCTAAGACTATGTCCCCTGGTTCTGGACTTCCCCAACATCGGGAACATTCTTCCCACATCGAACCTGTCCCGTCCCGTCAGAATCTTGTCTGTTTCTATGAGATCCCCTCTCATCCTTCTAAACTCCAATGTATAAAGGCCCAGTTGATCAAGTCTCTCCTCAGATGTCAGTCCGGCCATCCCAGGAATCAATCTGGTGAACCTTCGCTGCACTCCCTCAATAGCAAGAAAATTCTTCCTCAGATTAGGAGACCAAAATTGAACACAATATTCCAGGCGAGGCCTCACCAAGGCCCTGACCAACTGCAGTAAGACCTTCCTGATCCTGTACTTAAATCCCCTAGCTATGAAGGCCAACATGCCATTTGCCTTCTTTACCGCCTGCTGTACCTGTATGCCAACTTTCAATGACCGATGAACCATGACACCCAGGTCTCGTTGCACCTCCCCTTTTCCTAATCTGCCACCATTCAGATAATATTCTGTCTTCGCATTTTTGCCCCCAAAGTGGATAACCTCACATTTATCCACATTATACTGCATCTGCCATGCATTTGCCCACTCACCTAACCTGTCTAAGTCATCCTGAAGCCTCTTAGCGTCCTCCTCACAGCTCACACCGCCACCCAGTTTAGTGTCATCTGCAAACTTTGAGATATTACACTCAATTCCTTCATCCAAATTATTGATGTATATTGTAAAGAGCTGGGGTCCCAGCACTGATCCCTGCGGCACTCCACTAGTCACTGCCTGCCATTCTGAAAAGGACCCGTTTATCTCGACTATCTGCTTCCTGTCTACCAACCAGTTCTCTATCCACGTCAGTGCATTACCCCCAATACCATGCGCTTTGATTTTGCACACCAATCTCTTGTGTGGAACCTTGTCAAAAGCCTTTTGAAAGTCCAAATACACCATATCCACTGGTTCTCCCTTGTCCACTCGACTAGTTACATCCTCAAAAAATTCCAGAAGATTTGTCAAGCCTGATTTCCCTTTCATAAATCCAGGCTGACTTGGACCGATCCTGTCACTGCTTTCCAAATGCGCTGCTATTTCATCCTTAATAATTGATTCCAACATTTTCCCCACCACTGATGTCAGGCTAACCGGTCTATAATTACCCGTTTTCTCTCTCCCTCCCTTTTTAAAAAGTGGTGTTACATTAGCTACCCTCCAGTCCATAGGAACTGATCACAACTGGATAGACTGTTGGAAAATGATCACCAATAGAAACATAGAAACATAGAAACATAGAAAATAGGTGCAGGAGTAGGCCATTCGGCCCTTCTAGCCTGCACCGCCATTCAATTAGTTCATGGCTGAACATGCAACTTCAGTACCCCATTCCTGCTTTCTCGCCATACCCCTTGATTCCCCTAGTAGTAAGGACTTCATCTAACTCCTTTTTGAATATATTTAGTGAATTGGCCTCAACAACTTTCTGTGGTAGAGAATTCCACAGGTTCACCACTTTCTGGGTGAAGAAGTTTCTCCTCATCTCGGTCCTAAATGGCTTACCCCTTATCCTTAGACTGTGTGCCCTGGTTCTGGACTTCCCCAACATTGGGAACATTCTTCCTGCATCTAACCTGTCTAAACCCATCAGAATTTTAAACGTTTCTATGAGGTCCCCTCTCATTCTTCTCAACTCCAGTGAATACAAGCCCAGTTGATCCAGTCTTTCTTGATAGGTCAGTCCCGCCATCCCAGGAATCAGTCTGGTGAACCTTCGCTGCACTCCCTCAATAGCAAGAATGTTCTTCCTCAGGTTAGGTGACCAAAACTGTACACAATACTCCAGGTGTGGCCTCACCAATGCTCTGTACAACTGTAGCAACACCTCCCTGCCCCTGTACTCAAATCCCCTCGCTATGAAGGCCAACATGCCATTTGCTTTCTTAACCGCCTGCTGTACCTGCATGCCAACCTTCAATGACTGATGTACCAAGACACCCAGGTCTCTTTGCACCTCCCCTTTTTCTAATCTGTCATCATTCAGATAATAGTCTGTCTCTCTGTTTTTACCACCAAAGTGGATAACCTCACATTTATCCACATTATACTTCATCTGCCATGCATTTGCCCACTCACCTAACCTATCCAAGTCGCTCTCCAGCCTCATAGCATCCTTCTCGCAGCTCACACTGCCACCCAAATTAGTGTCACCCGCAAATTTGGAGATACTACATTTAATCCCCTCGTCTAAATCATTAATGTACAGTGTAAACAGCTGGGCCCCAGCACAGAACCTTGTGGTACCCCACTAGTCACTGCCTGCCATTCTGAAAAGTCCCCATTTACTCCTACTCTTTGCTTCCTGTCTGACAACCAGTTCTCAATCCATGTCAGCACACTACACCCAATCCCATGTGCTTTAACTTTGCACATTAATCTCTTGTGTGGGACCTTGTCGAAAGCCTTCTGAAAGTCCAAATACACAACATCAACTGGTTCTCCCTTGTCCACTCTACTGGAAACATCCTCAAAAAATTCCAGAAGATTTGTCAAGCATGATTTCCCTTTCACAAATCCATGCTGACTTGGACCTATCATGTCACCTCTTTCCAAATGCACTGCTCTAACATCCTTAATAATTGATTCCATCATTTTACCCACTACCGATGTCAGGCTGACTGGTCTATAATTCCCTGTTTTCTCTCTCCCTCCTTTTTTAAAAAGTGGGGTTACAATTGGCTACGCTCCACTCGATAGGAACTGATCCAGAGTCAATGGAATGTTGGAAAATGACTGTCAGTGTATCCGCTATTTCCAAGGCCACCTCCTTAAGTACTCTGGGATGCAGTTCATCAGGCCCTGGGGATTTATTGGCCTTCAATCCCACAATTTCCCCAACACAATTTCCAGACTAATAAGGATTTCCCTCAGTTCCTCCTCCTTACTAGACCCTCTGACCCCTTTTATATCCGGAAGGTTGTTTGTGTCCTCCTTAGTGAATACCGAACCAAAGTACTTGTTCAATTGGTCCGCCATTTCTCTGTTCCCCGTTATGACTTCCCCTGATTCTGACTGCAGGGGACCTACGTTTGTCTTTACTAACCTTTTTCTCTTTACATATCTATAGAAACTTTTGCAATCCGTCTTAATGTTCCCTGCAAGCTTCTTCTCGCACTCCATTTTCCCTGCCCTAATCAAACCCTTTGTCCTCCTCTGCTGAGTTCTAAATTTCTCCCAGTCCCTGGGTTCGCTGCTATTTCTGGCCAATTTGTATGCCACTTTCTTGGCTTTAATACCATCCCTGATTTCCCTTGATAGCCACGGTTGAGCCACCTTCCCTTTTTAATTTTTACGCCAGACAGGAATGTACAATTGTTGTAGTTCATCCATGCGGTCTCTAAATGTCTGCCATTGCCCATCCACAGTCAACCACTTAAGTATCATTCGCCAATCTATCCTAGCCAATTCACGCCTCATACTTTCAAAGTTATCCTTCTTTAAGTTCTGGACTATGGTCTCTGAATTAACTGTTTCATTCTCCATCCTAATGCAGAATTCCACCATATTATGGTCACTCTTCCCCAAGGGGCCTCGCACAACGAGATTGTTAATTAATCCTCTCTCATTACACAACACCCAGTCTAAGATGGCCTCCCCCCTAGTTGGTTCCTCGACATATTGGTCTAGAAAACCATCCCTTATGCACTCCAGGAAATCCTCCTCCACCGTATTGCTTCCAGTTTGGTTAGCCCAATCTATGTGCATATTAAAGTCACCCATTATAACTGCTGCACCTTTATTGCATGCACCCCTAATTTCCTGTTTGATGCCCTCCCCAACATCACTACTACTGTTTGGAGGTCTGTACACAACTCCCACTTACGTTTTTTGCCCTTTGGTGTTCTGCAGCTCTACCCATATAGATTCCACATCATCCAAGCTAATGTCCTTCTTAACTATTGCATTAATCTCCTCCTTAACCAGCAATGCTACCCCACCTCCTTTTCCTTTTATTCTATCCTTCCTGAATGTTGAATACCCCTGGATGTTGAGTTCCCAGCCCTGATCATCCTGGAGCCACGTCTCTGTTTAACATCTATTTGCACAGTTAATTCATCCACCTTATTACGGATACTCCTTGCATTAAGACACAAAGCCTTCAGGCTTGTTTTTTTAACACCCTTTGTCCTTTTAGAATTTTGCTGTACAGTGGCCCTTTTTGTTCTTTGCCTTGGGTTTCTCTGCCCTCCACTTTTCCTCATCTCCTTTCTGTCCTTTGCTTTTGTCTCCTTTTTGTTTCCCTCTGTCTCCCTGCATTGGTTCCCATCCCCCTGCCATATTAGTTTAACTCCTCCCCAACAGCACTAGCAAACACTCCCCCTAGGACATTGGTTCCGGTCCTGCCCAGGTGCAGACCGTCCGGTTTGTCCTGGTCCCACCTCCCCCAGAATCGGTTCCAATGCCCCCAGAATTTGAATCCCTCCCTGCTGCACCACTGCTCAAGCCACGTATTCATCTGCGCTATCCTGCGATTCCTACTCTGACTAGCACGTGGCACTGGTAGCAATCCCGAGATTACTACTTTTGAGGTCCTACTTTTTAATTTAGCTCCGAGCTCCTTAAATCCGTTTCGTAGGACCTCATCCCGTTTTTTACCTATGTCGCTGGTACCAATGTGCACCATGACAACTGGCTGTTCTCCCTCCCTTTTTAGAATGTCCTGCACCCGCTCCGAGACATCCTTGACCCTTGCACCAGGGAGGCAACATACCATCCTGGAGTCTCGGTTGCGGCCGCAGAAACGCCTATCTATTCCCCTTACAATTGAATCCCCTATCACTGTCGCTCTCCCACTCTTTTTCCTGCCCTCCTGTGCAACAGAGCCAGCCACGGTGCCATGAACTTGGCTGCTGCTGCCCTCCCCTAATACACCCACTATTTCTAGGGCCACTTCCTTAAGCATTCTGGGAGGCAGACTATCAAGCCCCGGGGATTTATCGGCCTTCAATCCCATCAATTCCACTAACACAATTTCCCGCCGAATAAGGATAACCTTCAGTTCGTCCTTCTCACGAGACCCTCGGTCCCCGAGTATTTTCGGAAGGTTATTCCTTCATGAAGACAGAATCAAAGTATTTGTTCAATTGGTCTGCCATTTCTTTCTTCCCCATTATAAATTGACCTGAATCTGACTGCAAGGGACCTACGTTTGTCTTCACTAATCTTTTTCTCTTCACATATCTACAGAAGCTTTTTCATTCAGTTTTTATGTTACTGGCAAGCTTCCTCTCATACTCTATTTCCCCCCTCTTAATTAAACCCTTTTTCCTCCTCTGCTGAATTCTAAATTTCTCCCAGTCCTCAGGTTTGCTGGTTTTCCTGGCCAATTTATATGCCTCTTCCTTGGATTTAACACTATCCTTAATTTCCCTTGTTAGCCACGGTTGAGCCACCTTCCCAGTTTTATTTTTACTCCAGACAGGGATGTACAATTGCTGAAGTTCATCCATGTGATCTTTAAATGTTTGCCATTGCCTATCCACCATCAACCCTTTAAGTATCATTTGCCTGTCTCCTCCTGCTAATTCACGCCTCAAACCATCGAAGTTACCTTTCCTTAAGTTCAGGACTCGAGTTTCTGAATTAACTGTGTCACTCTCCATCCTAATAAAGAATTCTACCATGTTATGGTCACTCTTCCCCAAGGGGTCTCGCACAAGATTGCTAATTAGTCCTCTCTCATTACACAACATCCAGTCTAAGATGGCCTCCCCCCTAGTTGGTTCCTCGCCATATTGGTCTAGAAAACCATCCCTTATGCACTCCAGGAAATCCTCCTCCACCGTATTGCTTCCAGTTTGGTTAGCCCAATCTATGTGCATATTAAAGTCACCCATTATAACTGCTGCACCTTTATTGCATGCACCCCTAATTTCCTGTTTGATGCCCTCCCCAACATCACTACTACTGTTTGGAGGTCTGTACACAACTCCCACTTACGTTTTTTGCCCTTTGGTGTTCTGCAGCTCTACCCATATAGATTCCACATCATCCAAGCTAATGTCCTTCTTAACTATTGCATTAATCTCCTCCTTAACCAGCAATGCTACCCCACCTCCTTTTCCTTTTATTCTATCCTTCCTGAATGTTGAATACCCCTGGATGTTGAGTTCCCAGCCCTGATCATCCTGGAGCCACGTCTCTGTTTAACATCTATTTGCACAGTTAATTCATCCACCTTATTACGGATACTCCTTGCATTAAGACACAAAGCCTTCAGGCTTGTTTTTTTAACACCCTTTGTCCTTTTAGAATTTTGCTGTACAATGGCCCTTTTTGTTCTTTGCCTTGGGTTTCTCTGCCCTCCACTTTTCCTCATCTCCTTTCTGTCCTTTGCTTTTGTCTCCTTTTTGTTTCCCTCTGTCTCCCTGCATTGGTTCCCATCCCCCTGCCATATTAGTTTAACTCCTCCCCAACAGCACTAGCAAACACTCCCCCTAGGACATTGGTTCCGGTCCTGCCCAGGTGCAGACCGTCCGGTTTGTCCTGGTCTCACCTCCCCCAGAACCGGTTCCAATGTCCCAAGAATTTGAATCCCTCCCTGCTGCACCACTCCTCAAGCCACGTATTCATCTGAGCTATCCTGTGATTCCTACTCTGACTAGCACATGGCACTGGTAGAAATCTTGAGATTACTACTTTTGTGGCCCTACTTTTTAATTTAGCTCCTAGCTCCCTAAATTCGTCTTGTAGGACCTCATCCCTTTTTGTACCTATATCGTTGGTACCTATATGCACCAAGACAACTGGCTGTTCACCCTCCATTTTCAGAATGCCCTGCACCCGCTCCGAGACATCCTTGACCCTTGCACTAGGGAGGCAACATACCATCCTGGAGTCTCGGTTTACAGCCGCAGAAACGCCTATCTATTCCCCTTACAATTGAATCCCCTATCACTATAGCTTTCCCACTCTTTTTCCTGCCCTCCTGTGCAGCAAAGCCACCCACGGCGCCATGAACTTGACTGCTGCTGCCCTGCCCTGGTGAGTCATCCCCCTCAACAGTACCCAAAGCGGTGTATCTGGTTTGCAGGGGGATGACCGCAGCGGACCCCTGCACTCCTTTCCTTCCACTGCTCTTCCTGTTGGTCATACATTCCCTATCTGCCTGAGTAACCATTTCCTGCAGTAAGACCATGTTGTACTATTGTGTGTAATGCTGTGTGTCAAGATATCACTCTCTCTTTCCTCCTTTAAGACGCTCCTTAAAACCTACCTCTTTGACCAAGCTTTTGGCCAGCTGCCCTAATTTCTCCTTATGTGGCTCAGTGTCAAATTTTGTTTGATAACGCTCCTGTGAAGCGCCCAATATAAAACAAGTACTTGTTATTGTGATGTAGGAAAAGAAGCAGCCAATTTGCGCACAGCAAGCTCCCACAAACAGCAATGTGATAATGACCGGATAATCTGTTTTCGTGATGTTGGTTGAGGATTAAATATTGGCTTGGACACCGGGGAGAACTCCCCTTCTCTTCTTCGAAATAGTGGCCGTGGGACCTTTTACATCCATCGAGAGGGCAGACGGGGTCTTGGGTTTCACGTTTCAGCTGAAAGACGGCCCCACCGACAGTGCAGCACTCCCTCAGCACTGCACTGGGAGCATCAGCCTCGGCTGATGTGTTCAAGTCTGTGGAGTGGGACTTGAACCTACAACCTTCTGACTCAGGCGAGGGTGCTACCTACTGAGACACGGCTGACATTTAAAAGTAGGTTTCTAACTTCAAGCTGTCGGCCAGGAAGCTCAGTCTCCAAATAACACGTCAGAAATTCCAACCACTCACTTAAATGTCCAAAAAAAAAAAATCACAGGAAGCGGATAGCCTAGGGCTTTGGGCTCACTCCACCTAATGCACAGAGATGGGAAATTATCCCTTCATTTCAAACACTATTCCAATGAAAATACAGCAGATTTTTCCAAACATTCCACATTATTTAAGTACATTTCCTCCTCAAAACTATTCCAAATTTACTCCAAGGGAGTGCTATTCTGAGGATGTTTTTTTTTTAACTCGTTCACGGGATACGGGCGTCACTGCCAAGGCCGGCATTTATTGCCCTTCCCTAATTGCCCTGTGAGAAGGTGGTGGTGAGCCTCCTTCTTGAACCGCTGCAGTCCGTGTGGTGAAGGTGCTCCCACAGTGCTGTTAGGGAGGGAGTTCCAGGATTTTGATCCAGCGACTGATGGGGGAAACTTGGAGATGATTGGGATTCCCAGATTCCCAGATATGTTGAGGCAGATTAAAATGTTTGAAAGGTGTGCTGCATTGCCATTTTGGGAGCGCTTAATACTTCATAGTGCAACAAGGGAGAGGGGGTGAAGGATTCCATTCCTTGTCACTGATTCGAGGAGCGATTGCACAAACTAGGGTTGTATTTCCTGGAATTTAGAAGGCGTGATCTGGTCGAAGTTTTCAAGATATTAACTGACAGGGTAGATAGAGAGAGACAGCAAGTGATCAGGAAGGCCAATGGAATCTTGGCCTTTATTGCAAAGGGGATGGAGTATTAAAGCAGGGAAGTCTTGCTACAGCTATATAAGATATTGGTGAGGCCACACCTGGAATACTGCGTGCAGTTTTGGTTTCCATATTTACGAAAGGATATACTTGCTTTGGAGGCAGTTCAGAGAAGGTTCACTAGGTTGATCCCGGAGATGAGGGGGTTGACTTATGAGGAAAGGTTGAGTAGGTTGGGCTTCCACTCATTGGAATTCAGAAGAATGAGAGGTGATCTTATCGAAACGTATCAGATTATGAGCGGGCTTGACAAGGTGGATGCAGAGAGGATGTTTCCACTGATGGGGGAGAGTAGAACTAGAGGGCATAATCTTAGAATAAGAGGCCGCCCATTTAAAACTGAGATGAGGAGGAATTTCTTCTCTGAGGGTTGTAAATCTGTGGAATTCACTGCCTCAGAGAGCTGTGGAAGCTGGGACATGGAATAAATTTAAGACAGAGATAGACAGTTACTTAACCGATAAGGGAATAAGGGGTTATGGGGAGCGGGCGGGGAAGTGGACCTGAGTCCATGATCAGATCAGCCATGATCTTATTGAATGGTAGAGCAGGCTCGAGGGGCCATATGGCCTACTCCTGCTCTGATTTCTTATGTTTTTATGTTCTTATGACAGAGCCTAAACATTAGAGCCAGGCCTTTCAGGAGTGAAGGTCGGAAACACTTTGGCATGCAAAGGGTAGTAGAAGTGTGGAACTCTCTTCCGCAAATGGAAGTTAATGCTAGGCCAATTGTTAATCTTTAAATCGGAGATTGACAGATTTCCATTTAGCAAAGTTATTAAGAGATATGGGGCAAAGGTGGGTATATGGAGTTAGGTCGCAGATCAGCAAAGATCTCATTGAATGGCGGAACAGGCTTGAGGGGCTGAATGGCCTCCTCCTGTTCCTATGGTTCCCTCAGCATGATGACTACAAAGAACTGAATACAGGTTGACCCTCCCTTATCCGGAACCACCCCTCGTCCGGAACCATTCCTGGCCACCGGGTGGCGCATGGCAAGTAAAATTTGAAGCCCTTCCTCGCTGCCGGCTCTGGCAATCGCTGGCCTGACCCCGCGATCCACCGCGCCCACCCCCTCCATGATCTCTCTGCCGCACTCCCAGCCCCAAGACAGCCAGCCCCGATATCCCCTTGCTCAGTCTGTACCATCCAATTTAACATGACCACCCCTCGTCCTGGAAAAATCCCATATCCAGAACAGGCCAGGTCCCGAGGGTTCAAGATAAGGGAGGTTCAACCTATATAAGAGAAAGAACAGAATGCCTCGGTATCTCGGTCTCACGTACTTACGTTTGACTTCTCTTCTATTTCCTTCGCAAAGACCTGCCTCCGCCACCCGACCCTCCACCGTGCCAGGGTTCAAAGCTCCATTCAGGTCAAGGACCGCGAGCAGCGGGCATGGGCGGTTCTCTAGAGAGACAGGAGCTGGCCTGCCTGGAAGAGAACAAGAATTCTATGGAATATCTGGCCAGGACATCGCTAGAACGTCACATGCAGCAAGAAGACTCACGAAACAAGCTCCAACACAAGCCAACACTCGGGTCAGGTATGAGTGGGCAGTATAGGATTTCCCGTCAATCTTAAGAACATAAGAAATAGGAATAGGAGTAGGCCATTCAGCCCTTCTAAGCTGCACCGCCATTCAATAATACCATGGTTGATCTTCGACCTCAACTCCACTGTGATCCCCATTCCTTGGTTCTCTTCGTATCCAAAAGTCTATCGATCTCTGTCTTGAACATACAGAATGACTGAGCCTCCACAGTTCTCTGGGGTCGAGAATTCCAAAGATTCACCACCCTCCCCAGCCAGGAGAAACATCCTCCCAGCATCCCTGCCCTATCGAGAAGGAGGAACTGAAGGATATCCTTATTAGTCAGGAAATGGTGTTAGGGAAATTGATGGGATTGAAGGCTGATAAATCCCCAGGGCCTGATAGTCTGCATCCCAGAGTACGTAAGGAAGTGGCCCTAGAAATAATGGTGGATGCATTGGTGGTCATTTTCCAACATCCTATAGACTCAGGATCAGTTCCTATGGATTGGAGGGTAGCTAATGTAAAACCACTTTTTAAAAAAGGAGGGCAAGAGAAAACAGGGAATTATAGCCCGACATCATAAGTGTAATAGCAGCACATTTGGAAAGCAGTGACAGGATCGGTCCAAGTCAGCATGGATTTATGAAAGGGAAATCATGCTTGACAAATCTTCCAGAATTTTTTGATGATGTAACTGATAGAGTGGACAAGGGAGAACCAATGAATGTGGTGTATTTGGACTTTCAAAAGGCTTTTGACAAGGTCCCACACAAGAGATTGGTGTGCAAAATTAAGGCACATGGTATTGGGGGTAATATATTGACGTGGATAGAGAACTGGTTGGCAGACCAGAAGCAAAGATTAGGAATAAACAGGTCCTTTTCAGAATGGCAGACAGTGACTAGTGGGATATTGCAAAGTTCAGTGCTGGGACCCCAGCTATTTACAATACACATCAATGATTTAGACAAAGGAATTGAATGTAATATCTCCAAGTTTGCAGATGACATTAAACTGGGTGGCAGTGTGAGCTGTGAGGAGGATACTAAGAGGCTGCAGAGCGACTTGGACAGGTCAGATGAGTGGGCAAATGCATGGCAGATGCAGTGTACTGTAGATAAATGTGAGGTTATCCACTTTGGTGGCGAAAACAGGAAGGCAGAATATTATCTGAATGGTGACAGATTAGGAAAAGGGAGATGCAACAACGAGACCTGGGTGTCATGGTACATCAGTCATTGAAAGTTGGCATGCAGGTACAGCAGGCAGTGAAGTAGGCAAATAGTATGTTTGCCTTCATAGCAAGAGGATTTGAGTTTCGGAGCAGGGAGGTCTTATTGCAGTTGTACAGGGCCTTGGTGAGGCCTCACTTGGAATATTGTGTACAGTTTTGATCTCCTAATCTGAGGAAGGACATTCTTGCTATTGAGGGAGTGCAGCGAAGGTTCACCAGACTGATTCCTGGGATGGCAGGACTGACATATGAGGAAAGACTGGATCGACTGGGCCTGTATTCACTGGAGTTTAGAAGAATGAGAGGGTATCTCCGAGAATCATATAAAATTCTGACGGGATTAGACAGGTTAGATGCAGGAAGAATGTTCCCGATGTAGGTGAAGTCTAGAACCAGGGGTCACAGTCTAAGGGTAAGGGGTAAGCCATTTAGGACCGAGATGAGGAGAAACTTCTTCACTCAGAGAATTGTGAACCTGTGGAATTCTCTACCACAGAAAGTTGTTGAGTCCAGTTCGTTAGCTGTATTCAAAAGTGAGTTAGATGTGGCCCTTACGGCTAAAGGGGATCAAGGGGTATGGAGAGAAAGCAGGAATGGGGTACTGAAGTTGCAAAAATGATCAGCCATGATCATATTGAATGGTGGTGCAGATTCGAAGGGCCGAATGGCCTACTCCTGCACCTATTTTCTATATGTTTCTATGTTTCTATCAACCCCTTTAATAATTTTAGATGTTTCAATGAGAACACCTCTCATCCTTTTAAACTCTAGGGATTATAGGGCTAGTCTACTCAGTCTCTCCTCATAGCACAACGCCCCCGCCCCCCCTGCCCCATCCCAGGAATGATGAACAAGCTGTATTCATAGATGTGGATGTCACAATTTATATTTTTTCTTTCGTCTCTACACCATCTATGCCTCAAATGAGCAGGCTGAACCCTTCGTGGAGTCATCTGAAGCGATAAACTTCAGTTAACACTAATTTCAAATTCAGCCTGAAATTCTACGCTAAAGTCACAACTATGGGCTGGCTGGAGCGAGTCTGACATGAAACGAGTGAGGCCAGTTGCAATTCAGTTCTGAGTAGGCATGGGCCCACAGCACAAAAGCCAACCCTAATTTGGCAGCAATTGGCCATGAATTGGCAATCTCAATGGCAAGGCTGCGGGATGGCTGGGTGACAAACGTCACACTGGTGCACGCGGGGGCACTATTCTCAGGTTGAGCAATATTCTGCATCTAACCCGTGCTGTACCTGCCCTGGGAGTTTTTGATGAGACAGTGTAGAGGGAGCTTTACTCTGTATCTAACCCCGTGCTGTACCTGCCCTGGGAGTTTTTGATGGGACAGTGTAGAGGGAGCTTTACTCTGTATCTAACCCGTGCTGTACCTGCCCTGGGAGTGTTTGATGAGACAGTGCAGAGGGATCTTACCTCTATCTAATCCTGTGCTGTACCTGCCCTGGGAGTGTTTGATGGGGCAGTGCAGAGGGAGCTTTACTCTGTATCTAACCCCCTGTACCTGCCCTGGGAGTGTTTGCTGGGGCAGTGCAGAGGGAGCTTTACTCTGTATCTAACCCGTGCTGTACCTGCCCTGGGAGTGTTTGATGGGGCAGTGCAGAGGGAGCTTTACTCTGTATCTAACCCGTGCTGTACCTGCCCTGGGAGTGTTTGATGGGGCAGTGCAGAGGGAGCTTTACTCTATACTGTAGCTATCTAACTACCTAAGGTCCACCTTAAACGTTGAATAAAGCTGTACGTTACAAAAAATACTTGCATTTCTATAATGCCGTTCATGACCTCAGGATATCCCAAAGCACGTTGCAGCCAATTACTTTTTGAAGTGTAGTCTCTGTTATAATATAGGAAACGCGGCAGCCAAATTGTGCACAGCAAGCTCCCACAAACAGCAAGGCGATGATGAGCAGATAATCTGTTTTCAATGATGTTGGTTGAGGGATAAATAATTGCCAGGACACCGGGGAGAACTCCCCTACTCTTCTTCCAATTGTGTCGTGGGATCTTTTACATCCACCTGAGAGGGCAGACGGGGCCTCGGTTTAACATCTCATCTCCGACAGTGCTGCGCTACCTCAGTACTACACTGGGAGAATCAGCCTAGATTTATGTGCTCAAGTCACTGGAGTGGGACTTGAACCCATGACCTTCTAATTTAAACGTGGCAGAGAGTGCTGCTCACCGTAGCCACGGCTGACAGGGTCAAAAGCCACTCGCATTCTCACCTGACCTTAATGTGAGATCCACTAATTGCGATTGTAAAATATTTTTTTTGTTTCTTTTCCAGAAGAAATCCTCATACCGTACAGCAAGCCTAGCTTCCCATCTCCGGGACATCTGAGTGGTCACAGCTCATCGGGTACAGCCTCATCTAAGGGGTCGACTGGACCCAGGAAAGGTGTGCCCCCACGAGGGGGTCCGGCAATTGCAAGTCACCAGCGGAACATCAGTGACCTTCCAGATGTAGGATATATGGGATCGTGTGGTCAAGGGCAGTTTTTAGGGGATGTATGTAAGTATCTGTGCCGCTGGAAAGTAGAAAGACTTGCAGAGATTAAATAAAGGACAATGGGCTAGACTTTCCACTAGGTGGCTGAGGCCCAAAAAATGGTCCTTGTTCCAGCGACGTGGGACATCTCAGCCTTGCTGATCGCCAGCACAAGGCCCTTTTTTTTTTGCGCTTTTCCACTCGGCCTTACCCCGGCAATGTCAAATGGGTGATACGATTTTTTGGCGCTCTCACGATCGCCCACCGAAAACAGAAGTAAAAAATAAAGCTTCTCTAGCAACGCTATTCTGCGCATGTGTGGGTTTTTTTTTGGTTGCGTTTCTTTGCCGAGTTTTGAGAGATCAAGGGTCATCACACATGCTCAGAAGGCACAGGGAGGGTCAGTGAGAGAGAGAGCGAGTGAAGGAAGGCAGAGAGGCAGAGGAGATTTGTTGGGCTGATTGGATTGTAGTCATAGACCTTGCCAAACATTTTACAAATCACTGTTGAGGCTTCAGCCAAAGTATTGTGTCCAATTCTGGGCACCACGCTTTAGCAAGGATGCCAAGGCCTTGGCGAGGGGGCAGAGGAACTTTACTAGAATGATACCAGGGATATAGGGCTTCAGTTATGTGGAGACAGGAGAAGCTGGGGTTGTTCTCCTCAGAGCAGAGAAGGTTAAGCGGAAAGTTAATAACATCATTCAAAATCATGAGGGGGTTTTGATAGAATCGATAAGGAGAAACTGTTTCCAGTGGCAGGAGGCTCGGTAACCACAGGACACAGACTTAAGATGATTGGATGAAGGACCAGAGGGGAGGTGAGCGGAATTACCTTTTACACAATGAGTTATTGTGATCTCCGCGGCCCCCCAGCCTGCGAGCACCATCGGAGCAGGTCAGGGAGTGGAAGCAGCAACGTGGAGGCCTAATCCAGACCACTCCAGGGAGCAGCACGTGCTGGAGCAGGAGAGCAACGGCAGTGAAGAGTGACGTTAGCAAGGTCCTGGTCGGTGATTGGAGCGTGGGCCGGTACAGCAGGAGCGGCGAGGTCGGGGCGAAGGAGCGGCGAGAGATTGTAGAGGGACGTGATCGGGACCCAGGAGAGCCGTGAGTTCGGGGCCCAGAAGAGGCGAGGGCCCAGGGGCAGCACGGGCCCAGCCCACACTGCGATATGTGGGCGCACTAGGTCCGTGCAGCAGAGCTGGTCTCCAGTCGTCCTGGTTAATCCTTGCCACTGGACCAAGACCTAGCTCTGTCGAGCCCGTGTGGTGGCTGGTGTGCAACGGCCACCCCACGTCAAACAAATCCACGCACAGGCATCTTCCACCCTTCAGGATGTAGTTCGGGATCTGGAATGTTAGGTCCTTCTGTGAACTTTTTGACATGGAAGCAAGTCATCCTCGATTTGAGGGACTGCCGATGATGATGCTGCTGTTGTGATCTGGAATGAGCTGCCTGAAAGGGCGGGAGGAGCAGACTCAACAACTTGCATTTATATAGCGTGTTTAATGTAGTCACAAGGCGCTTCACAGGAGCGATTATCAAACAAAATGTGTCACCGAGCCACGTAAGGAGATATTAGGAGAGGTGACCAAAACTTTGATCATCGAGGTCGGCTTTAAGGAACGTTTTACAGGAGAAGAAAAAGGTAGAATTTTAAGGAGAGAATTCCAGAGCTTAGGGCCCAGGCAGCTGAAGGCACGGCCGCCAATGGTGGAGCGATGGGAATCGGGGATGTGCAGGAGAGCAGAATTGGAAGAGCGCAGAGATCTCGGAGGGTTGTGGGGCTAGAAATGGTTAAAAGAAAAAAATAACTTGCATTTCTATAGTGCCTTTCACTATCTCAGGACGTTCCCTCAGCGCTTGAAAGCCAATGGTGTACTTTTTGAAGTGCAGTCACTGTTGTAATGCGGAAAACGCGTCAGCCAATCTGCGCACAGCAAGCTCCCACAAGCAGCAATGTGGTAATCTGTTGTTATTGAATAAATATTGGCCCCGGGACACCGGGGGTGGGGGGCGGCAGGGGAGAACTCCTCACCTCCTCTTCGTACGGAGGTAGTAAGGGAAGAGACCATGGAAGGATGTCTAGACCAGGATAGTAACTCACAAAAGGGAATTGGATATATAGTTGAAAAGGAAAAATAATTGCAGGGCTGTGGGGAAAGAGCAGGAGGGAGAGGGACTGATGGGAGAGCTCTATCGAAGATGGGCCGAATGGCCTCCTTGTGCGCAATAAGATTCTAACCTCCTCTGATTGTTTCTCTTCTTCCCGCAGAGTGCTGAAGAAACATGTCCTGAGATTCTGTGCAGCGAGCTTGGCCTCGTAGATACGATGACACTTAAATGGTGCAATGAACCTCCTTATTTAATGTATTATGACAGAACCTGTAAATGTGATGTAAAGTCCAAGATACCACAGCCACACGTGTATCCCCCCCACTCCCCGCCGCCCCCACCCACCGTGATTCTTTAATACATTGCTTCTCATTCCTTCCGTCACCTTGCTCGCCCTCAATTCACCCACATATCCCCATCAACCCCTCCCTCCCTCCCTTCCTTCACCCACTCTCCCCTCACCCCCACCACCACCAATAGAACAGGGAAGAATAAAAAAAATAGGAATTTATCCATCACAGCCCGAGTCAGAGAAAGGGATTTCTTGTGTAAATAATTTCTGTTGCATTGCTATACAAAGCTCACCCTGTCTTTTGACTTTTCATCTTGTAATGTCTGTTGTTTTTTATTGGTCCGTTGTACTATATGTGAATTGACTGGGCAGAGATGCCATTAAAAACTGAAAAAAAAAACACTCAAAACAATGTTTTTTTTAACCGTGGTTACTGTATCACTTTTTTTTTTGTTTAATATTCTGTTTTTGAAGTTTGCACTGATAATTTTTTTTTAGTGATAAGCACAAACCTTTAAACTCCCAACAAACATGAAGAAAGAGACAGATTAAAATCGACTGAATTGGAAAAGAGGGGCGTTTGTTCACTGTGTGTACATGTGTGTGTGTGAGTGGACGTGTGTGTATAAGTGTGAGTGGGTGTGTGAGCGTGAGTGGACACGTGAGTGTGTGTGCGTGTGTGAGTGGACACGTGAGTGTGTGTGCGTGTGTGAGTGGACACGTGAGTGTGTGTGTGTGTGTGAGTGGACACGTGAGTGTGTGTGTGTGTGTGAGTGGACACGTGAGTGTGTGTGTGTGTGTGTGTGTGCGCTTGTGCACAGGCAAGTGTGCGTGCGTAGAGGTGAAGGATAAGAGTGTTGTGGAAGTGCCCGGTGGACCTTCGAAGCGGCGTGGACCTTCGATTGCCGGCGGGCGCGAGAAACAGGCGGTAATGGCGGCGGAGAGCGTCAGACAGCACCGCGGGAAGATTCCCTCTGTGTCACTGCGTGGCAGCAACATCGGAAACGCAGCAGGAGGACTCGTGACAGCAGACATCCCCAGCCACCTCGGAACAGTGAGGCGCTCAAACCCTGTGACCAGAGGAAATCCCCTCCCCTCCCATCCCCATAACCCCCCCCACCCCCACTCCCCCACCACTTCCCACTTGCCCCCTCACAGTTATTTAAAACATTGCCCCTTTTGTTAATATAAAGGAACTTTCACACCCCCCCTCGCCCCGCCCACTTTAAACTGTATAAAGATTTGACTGCTCCTGACGACAAGTGACTGAGCAGGTGCTGACCAAGAAAACTTTGAAAGGATGCTTGATGTCGAATATAGTCTTAAACATTAATCCTAAAACAAGGTCTGGAGCCTTGCTTACGCTGTTAACATTAAAATAAAGTGTGTGTCAGTATTACGAAAAGTTGTTTATGGGTCTATAGTCTATTGAATAAAGCTTTGATGTTTTTATGCTCCATTATCTGTCTGATCTCTACCTGTCTGTCGCAACTGGGACCTCACACTCCCCAATGTTCTCGATCTCGGTGCCCTTGTAACGTTTCCACTGCCCACCTTTGGCTCATTTGCCGTGGACAAGTTCCGAGTAGAGCGCTTGTTTTGGGAGTCTCGTGTCTGGCAGGCGGACGATGTGGCCCGCCCAACGGAGCTGATCGAGTGTGGTCAGTGCTTCGATGCTGGGGCCGTTGGCCTGGTCGAGGACACCAATGTTGGTGCGGCTGTCCTCCCAGGGCCCTCAAAGCCTCCCTGATAAAGTACAACATCCCCACTGACACTTGGGAGTCCCTGGCCAAAGAGCGCCCTAAGTGGAGGAAGTGCATCCAGGAGGGCACTGAGCACCTCGAGTCTCGTCGCCGAGAGCACGCAGAAACCAAGCGCAGGCAGCGGAAGGAGCGTGCGGCAAACCAGTCCCGCTCACTTTTCCTTCAACCACTGTCTGTCCCACCTGTGACAGGGACTGTGGTTCCCATATTGGACTTACTGTCACCGAAGGACTCATTTTAAGAGTGGCAGCAAGTCTTCCTCGATTCCGAGGGACTGCCTATGAGATCTCGGTACACACTCACGCGCACAAAATTGTAAGAGTCTCTCCACTTCAAGTTGTTCATCAGCTACAACGGCAACTTGTATTTGCATAGCGTCTTTGACGGAGTAAAATGCCCTCTCTCTGTAATCTCCTCCAGCCCCACAACTCCCCGAGATATCTGCGTTCCTCTAATTCTGCTCTCTTGAGCATCCCTGATTATAATCGCTCAAACATTGGTGGCCGTGCCTTCTGTTGCCTGGGCCCCAAGCTCTGGAACTCCCTCCCTAAATCTCTCCGCCTCTCTACCTCTCTTTCCTCCTTCAAGGTGCTCCTTAAAACCGACCTCTTTGACCAACCTTTTCGCTAATTTCTACTTATGCGGCTCAGTGTCAATTTTTTAATCTCATAATACTCCTGTGAAGCACCTTGGGATGTTTCACTACGTTAAAGGCGCTATATAAATACGTGTTGTTGACCCAAGGTGCTTGACAGGAGCGAGTATCAGACAAATTTGACACCGAGCCACATGAGGAGATATCAGGACAGGTGACCAAAAGCTTGGTCAAAGAGGTAGGTTTTGAGAAGCGTCTTAAATGAGGAGACAGAGGCGGAGAGGTTTAGGGAGGGAGTTCCAGAGCTTGGGGCCGAGGCAGCTGAAGGCACGGCCGCCAATGGTGGAGCGATGGGAATCGGGGGATGGACAAGAGGCCAGAATTGCAGGAGCGCAGAGATCTCGGAGTGTGGGTGTGTGTGAGTGCATGTGAGTGTGTGCACGTGTGTGCGTGCATGTGTGAGGTGAGTGAGTGTGGGTACATGTGCATGTGTATGTGAAAGTTGTGAGTGAGTGTGTGTATATGTTCATGTGTGAGTGAGTATGTACATGTGCGTGTGTAGGTGTGAAAGTTGTGAGTGAGTGTGTCTATATGCGTGTGTATGTGAAATTTGTGATAGTGTGTGTATATGTGCGTGTGTATGCGTGAAAGTTGTGAGTGAGTGTATATGTGCGTGTATGTGTGAAATTTGTGAGTGAGTATGTGTACATGTGCGTGTGTAGGTGTGAACGTTGTGAGTGAGTGTGTGTACATGTGCGTGTGTATGTGTGAGGTTTGTGAGTGAGTGTATATGTGCGTGTGTATGTGTGAAATTTGAGTGAGTATGTGTACATGTGCGTGTGTAGGTGTGAACGTTGTGAGTGAATGTGTGTACATGTGCGTGTGTATGTGTGAGGTTTGTGAGCGTGTGTACATGTGCGTGTGTATGTGTGAAATTTGTGAGTGAGTGTGTGCACATGGGCATGTGTATATGTGTAAAATTTGTGAGTGTGTGTACATGTGTGTGTGTGTAGGTGTGAAAGTTGTGAGTGAGTGTGTGTATATATGCGTGTGTATGTGAAATTTGTGAGTGTGTCCGTGTATGTATGAAATTTGTGAGTGAGTATGTGTACATGCGCGTGTGTTGGTGTGAATGTTGGGAGTGAGTGTGTGTGTGTGTATGTGCATGTGTATGTGAAATTTGTGAGTGAGTGTGTGTACATGTGCGTGTGTATATGTGAAATTTGTGAATGAGTGTGTGCACATGGGTGTGTGTATATGTGTGAAATTTGTGAGTGTGTGTACATGTGCGTGTGTATATGTGAAATTTGTGAGTGAGTGTACATATGCGTGTATATGTGCAACATTTGTGAGTGAGTGTGTGTACATGTGCATGACAGTGTGTAGACGTATTCGGACTGATTCTGTTAATCAGCTTTACCCAGCATGGACTGCTGCTTCCTCTGCTCCTCATTCAGAACACTCGACTGGAGATTCAGCTCCACTGTTTTATCCAACCTCATGTGAAAAACATCTTTGCCATTCACCTTCCCCGCTTCAATGACTCGGTGGGGTGGGGGGGGGGGCTCATTTTCATCCTCACCCCTGGATGGCAACTTGACAGAATTGTGTACAATCTAGAACCCGTCCAGTGCGGGACCCACCCGATCTAGATTTTGCGGAGTGTGGAACCAATCTGATCTACAGCCTGCCCGATCACCAATTTTCACCCTCTCCCCCAGGAACAATGCCCAATAGCAGCAGCGCACAGACCACAACGGTCCCCGATCCCATCCCTGGGGGCTCGTAGGGGCTGTGCAATTGGCCTCATGGCCCTGTGATAGGGGAAGTAGAGGGGAAAAAAAACCCCAATCGCCTGCATTTCCCATTACCAGCCGCTGTCCAATGACCCCTGCTGGAAAGTGTGTGTGTGTGCGCGCGCGCGAGCACATCAGTTGAAGGTTGGATGTGATGCCCACCTTTGTCAAATAGCCTGGCTTCACCCGTGAAGAATGGCCACCCCGAGGGAGATACTGACGTGTAGCTGCCATACAACTGTAAATCCCGCCAGCACCAAATCATTTGGCACCATCAAGTGTTTTTATTTTCCTCCCCGAGCCATATTCAGCTCAGTGGGGAGAGGTGGGGGGGAAATTCCAGCGGTGCGCACTTCCACCAGAATCGGCGGGGTGAAGCCGCGGTAAAGGCATTTGTGCCGCGGTGACATCAGCAGCGTGCAGGCCACTGAAAAGCTGGCCATGCCAGCCATATTCAGGGATAAAAAGGCAGGTTTACTTCCGGCAGTGCCCCCACAAGGGGCTTGAGTCAGTGCACAAACGCGACACCGCTTGACTATTCCCGCCAATCCGGTCCATTTTTTCCGCAAATATAGGTGTTTATTTTTTTGGGGCCTCCACTGAACCTGCTGAGCGCTGCTCGGAGGTTTTGAGAGACTTTGGAGCACTTTCAGGTCTGAGTCTTCAGTGGAGGCCTGCAGGCCTCGTCGTGGGCTGCAAGAGGCCTGCTTGGCAGGGTTCACTCACCCTGAGGATGGGAGGAGTGTTGGGAGGGGGGACACCTGGTTGGAAGCTGGGCGGCACGCAGGATAAGGCGTCGCCATCAGCACCGTGCAGAGAGGCAGCGGGCAAGGGGGGCAGCAGCCATTGCTGCACAACAGAGAGAAGGGCGTGCAGATGTGCGCAGACCTGCAGCTAGAGAGGGTGCACAGGGGGGAGATGGCATCAGGAGGAGTGTGAGGGATGCTGCTCCCCCCCCACACACCCCCCCCCCCGCACCCCCCGCCTCCAAATACTGGGAGAGGAGCCTTTTCAGCAGGAGCCTCCAGAGGAGACCAATAATGAGGACCAGGGAGATGGCCAGCAGGCAGCTGCAAGGGGAGGTGGCCATTGCATAGTTGGGGGAAGGAGGGCATACCCTCAAAGGGTCTACAGACTTCAGTTCTCCTTCCTTCAGCTCAGTAATGAGCAATGCCTGTGAAGGCTACGATTTCGGAAAGGAGTACTTAGGGAGTTCGGCACGGTCCTGCAAGAAGATCTGTAGCCTCAAACAAGGCTCAGGACCACCCTCACCATAGAGACAAAGATCTCCTTGAATTTATACGCCATGGGGTCTTTCCAGTCTGCCTCTGCAGACATTGGCAACATCTCACAATTCGTGACACAGGAGACGTACTGGACCCTTCTCCCGTACAGTGCATCCGGCAGGTCACAGATGCACTGTACGGGAGAAGGGTCCAGTACGTCTCCTTCCCGATGACAAGGGACAAACAGGTGGAGCGTCAGGCCGGATTTGCCCGAATGGCAGGCTTCCCGAGGGTGCAGGGTGCCATTGACTGCACACACGTTGGGCTGAGGGCGCCATATCATCACCCCGAGCTCTTTGTCAACCGCAAAGGCTTCCACTCTGAACCTGCAGCTCATGTGTGACCACCAGCGTCGGATCCTGGCAGTTAATGCAAGGTGTCCAGGCAGCAGCCATGATTCGGTCATTCTGCGCCAGACCAGTGTGCCCGTTGTCTTCACCGGCCCGAATCAGGATTGCGGTTCGTTGCTTGGGGACAAGGGATATCCCCTGTCCACTTGGCTGCTCACTCCTCTGCGGAACCCCAGGACAGCGCCAGAGCATGCGTGCAATGACGCGCATTGTGCCACCAGGTGTATCATCGAGCAGAAACTCCGGTGCCTGGACCGCTCTGGTGTCACCGTGCAGTACTCTCCTCAACGGGTCACCATCATCGTCGTGGTCTGCTGCATGCTGCACAACCAGGCCATCATGAGGGGACAGCCGCTGGAGGTCGAGTCAGCAGCACTACCTGAGGAAGAGAAGGAGGATCCCTGTCGCCCCAGAGCTAGGAGGTGTCGGCCCCATCGCCACCCTGGAAGGGAGGTGCAGCTGCGTCTCATAGCTGCTTGTTTCAGATAATCCCATCCACACATGACCCTTCAGGTCCCACTTTCAATGGGCATCGCAATGAGAGCCTTAACACAGGATTGCCCACTCCCAAATGAAACACCTGGCCAGATATATGTGCCAAAAATAAAGATTTATCCAATTATTTAAATCACTGCAAAAACAGAACATAAAGAACAATATAATACTAGAATCATTTTTTAACCCCTTTACCCCATAACACCTGTTATGCGTGACTACCCGAACACTACGCCTAACTGTCATCCCTGTGGCTGCATCATGGGTCCGGGAACGCTGCTGTGGTTGTTATCTGGGACCTACAGATGTCCTTGTTGGAACACTTCTGGGTCTGGAAGGCCCGGGTGCAGACTGGCCAGCACCCTCCTGGGAGGGTGCAGTCTGGCTTGGCTCAGGTGGAACCATGCATGGAGGCACTGGCGGAGTGGGAGGTCTGGGGCCAGGAATGTTGTGATCCGGAGGGAGCACATCATTCGGATGCTGGTCTGAGGAGCCTGAATCACTCCCCGGGGGCAGCATATGACCACCACCACCAGGTCAGGTCAGTGCTGTAGCGCAAAACCGGAGGGTCCCCAGTGGCCCGTGTTAGACCCAGCCACGAACGCAACACATAGAAACATAGAACATAGAAAAATAGTTGCATGAGTAGGCCATTCGGCCCTTCGAGCCTGCACCGCCATTCAATGAGTTCATGGCTGAACATGCAACTTCAGTACCCCATTCCTGTTTTCTCACCATACCCCTTGATCCCCCTAGTAGTAAGGACTACATCTAACTCCTTTTTGAATATATTTAGTGAATTGGCCTCAACAACTTTCCGTGATAGAGAATTCCACAGGTTCATCACTCTCTGGGTGAAGAAGTTTCTCCTCATCTCGGTCCTAAATGGCTTACCCCTTATCCTTAGACTGTGACCCCTGATTCTGGACTTCCCCAACATTGGGGACATTCTTCCTGCATCTAACCTGTCTAAACCCGTCAGAATTTTAAACGTTTCAATGAGATCCCCTCTCATTCTTCTGAACTCCAGTGAATATAAGTCCAGTTTATCCAGTCTTTCTTCATATGTCAGTCCCGCCATCCCGGGAATCAGTCTGGTGAACCTTCGCTGCACTCCCTCAATAGCAAGAATGTCCTTCCTCAAGTTAGGAGACCAAAACTGTAATACTCCAGGTGTGGCCTCATCAAGGCCCTGTACAACTGTAGCAACACCTCCCTGCCCCTGTACTCAAATCCCCTCGCTATGAAGGCCAAGCTGCCATTTGCTTTCTTAATCGCCTGCTGTACCTGCATGCCAACCTTCAATGACTAATGTACTATGACACCCAGGTCTCGTTACATCTCCCCTTTTCCTAATCTGTAACCATTCAGATAATAGTCTGTCTCTCTGTTTTTACCACCAAAGTGGATAACCTCACATTTATCCACATTATACTTCATCTGCCATGCATTTGCCCACTCACCTAACCTATCCAAATCACTCTGCAGCCTCATAGCATCCTTCTCGCAGCTCACACTGCCACCCAACTTAGTGTCATCTGCAAATTTGGAGATACTACATTTAATCCCCTCGTCTAAATCGTTAATGTACAGTGTAAACAGCTGGGGCCCCAGCACAGAACCTTGCGGTATCCCACTAGTCACTGCCTGCCATTCTGAAAAGTACCCATTTACTCCTACTCTTTGTTTCCTGTCTGCCAACCTGTTCTCAATCCACATCAGCACACTACCCCCAATCACATGTGCTTTAATTTTGCACATTAATCTCTTGTGTGGGACCTTGTCGAAAGCCTTCTGAAAGTCCAAATACACCACATCAACTGGTTCTCCCTTGTCCACTCTACTGGAAACATCCTCAAAAAATTCCACAAGATTTGTCAAGCATGATTTCCCTTTCACAAATCCATGCTGACTTGGACCTATCATGTCACCTCTTTCCAAATGCGCTGCTATGACATCCTTAATAATTGATTCCAACATTTTCCCCACCACTGATGTCAGGCTAACCGGTTTATAATTCCCCGCTTTCTCTCGCCCTCCCTTTTTAAAAAGTGGTGTTACATTAGCTACCCTCCAGTCCATAGGAACTGATCCCAACTGGATAGACTGTTGGAAAATGATCACCAATACATCCACTATTTCTAGGGCCACTTCCTTAAGTATTCTGGGAGGCAGACTATCAGGCTCTGGGGATTTATCGGCCTTCAATCCCATCAATTTCCCCAACACAATTTCCTGACTAATAAGGATTTCCTTCAGTTCCTCCTTCTTACTAGACCCTCTGACACCTTTTATATCCGGAAGGTTGTTTGTGTCCTCCTCAGTGAATACCGAACCAAAGTACTTGTTCAATTGGCCTGCCGTTTCTTTGTTCCCCATTATGGCTTCCCCTGATTCTGACTGCAGGGGACCTACGTTTGTCTTTACTAACCTTTTTCTCTTTACATATCTATAGAAGCTTTTGCAGTCCATCTTAATGTTCCCTGCAAGCTTCCTCTCGTACTCTATTTTCCCTGCCCTAATCAAACCCTTTGTCCTCCTCTGCTGAGTTCTAAATTTCTCCCAGTCCCCGGGTTCACTGCTATTTCTGGCCAATTTGTGTGCCACTTCCTTGGCTTTAATACTATCCCTGATTTCCCTTGATAGCCACTGAGGTGTTGGGTGGCATCGAGCTGAGTCTGCATGAGAGCAGCCACAGTCTCAAATCCACCAGACATGGCAGCGGTTTGACGCTCCATGGCAGCACTAAGATGCTCCGTGGGCTGTTGCCCAGAATGCATAAGAGCATTCTGAGCTTCCAGGGCCACGGCCATCCTCTCCAGTCCAGCGCCGAAGCACTCATTTCCTCATGCGTGTGCTGAAAAGGCAACTGCCACATCACCTGCAGGTTGCAACATCACAGTTGGATCCGCACGGATAATCTGGGAGTCCACCATCGCCTGCACACTGGCAATGATGGGCTTCATGTTGTGCACAGAGCTGTCGACTAGTCAGGAGCCAGACTCCTGCACCCTCCTCAGCAATTCCAACAGCCTCTCTGGCACCCTTGTCAGTGCCCCCAACATCTGGGAATGCCTGGCCTCCACCCTTCTCTCATAAGCCGCAACATCGATGGGCTCGCCTGAGCCCTCCTCGGCAGAACTCCGGTGCGGACTCGCCTCCCCCCCCCCCCCCCGCGGAGAGATAGCTCCTGAGGTTGCCTTGCCCCATCACCATGCTGCAGCCTGCTAGGCCCCGGTGCAATATCCAGTGCCTCCCCACCACCTCCCACGTCAACTACAGCACTCCAGTATCTGAGCCGGCATGTGTGGGTGGGAGCAGTGATGCGCTTGTGCTCTCTCCTCTTTCTGCTCCTCCTCTTTCTCATTATGTCTTGGCATGAGCCGGGGAGTGCAGAATATCGTGCCTTCATCACTGGAGACCTCAGTGCCCTCATTGCTGCCTGGGGAGATATCGGGCAGCCTACGCTTCAGGTCTGCATGTGGTCATCCAGGTGTCTGTCTTGGTGGTGTTTCATTTGCAAGCATAGATGGGATAAGGGCTGCCGTGAGGGGAAGAAACATAGAAAATAGGTGCAGGAGTGAGCCATTCGGCCCTTCGATCCTACACCACCATTCAATGAGATCATGACTGATCATTCAACTTCAGTACCCCATTCCTGCTTTCTCTCCATACCTCTTGATCCCTTTAGTCGTAAGGGCCACATCTAACTCCCTTTTGAATATATCTAATCAACTGGCCTCAACAACTTTCTGTGGTAGAGAATTCCACAGGTTCACAACTCTCTGGGTGAAGGTGGGGGATTGACACATGGAGCCTGCAACTCGCACACTTGTGGATGGAAAAGCACAGTAGGTGCTGGTGCATTCAAGCAGCAAGCACATTCAATGACGGCCTCATCGTTGCCACCTGTTTCACTGCCCACGGGAGGCCTGACGTATGCAAGCATAAATGGGAGAAGGACTGCCGCGAGGGGGAGGTGGGGGATGAAGGCATGGAGGATGCAACTAGCAGACTTCCATGAAGGTGAGGAACAGTAGGCGCTGGCTCATTGAAGGAGAGAGTCAGTCAAGGAGAGGGCCTTCAATTACCCACATCAGCGTCCGCACGGCCATCGGCCACAGGGAATGCAGCATGGCCACTGTCCAGCGCCAGAGCCCTCTGCTCTACAGGAATGAGGATCTGTGTCTCCGCTTCTCCACCCCCAACCCTCCTTTGCTCGGCTCTATGGTGAGCCAGTTTGCCTGCAAAAGAAAGCATGGTTGGTGAGTACCACTATGATGTGACGCATAAGAAATGAATGCACAAGTGTTTGTCCATGACATGCAGCTGTAAGTGCGAGAACTCACTGCCTGGCAGGGTGGTGGATGCAGAAACCCTCACCACATTTAAAAGATGCTTGGATGGGCACTTAAAGTGCAGTAACCTGCAGGGTTACGGACATAGAGCTGGTAAGTGGGATTAGACTGGGTAACCTTTTGTTGGCTGGTGCAGATACGATGGCAAGTACTGCAGGGAATCGAATACGGCCAGGGTGATCTCCCGGGCTAATTTTGATTGCCTGGATGCGTCAGACAGGAATTTCCCAGATTTTGTTTTCCCCAATTGGCCTGGGTTTTTATCTGGTTTTTGCCTCTCCCAGGAGATCACATGGCTCCGGTTGGGGTGGAGTGTAGAATGTTTCGGTGTAAGGGGTGTCGCGGTGGTGTGGGGCAGACTGGTTGGGCTGGGTGCTCATTACCTTTCCGCCATTGTTCATTGTTCATAGGTTTATATGTAACCTTCAGGATTGCTGACCAAGGGCCATGCTGCTCTTTGTCGTCTGGCGTGGATACAATGGGCCGAAATGGCCTCCTTCTGTGCTGTAGGTTTCTATCTTTCTATGTTTCCAACACACACATATATGTATTGAGGCGTGAACAATGAGATGCTGCTTGAGTGACTAAACAGTGAGTATGGGAAATAAGAGAATGTTGAAGGAGAGGCTCGCAGGTGCAAGGTCAGCAGTTGCTGGAAGTGGGACTCACTTTCATAAACTGGATGATGTCACTGAACCTGTTCCTGCAGTGCACGGGTGTCCTCACATATATGGAGGTGCCTGACACCTCCCCTGCAATCCCCCTCCATGCATTATTTACTGCCTGTCGGCCAGGTCTCCCCACGTCAGGAAACAGTATTCTTCTTCTGTCCTCCACACCGTCCATCAGTGTCTCCAGCTTCATATCAGTGAACCTGTTTGCTCTCCTTGCACCTCTTATACCAGCCATCCTTCCAAACTCCTTCCAAACGCCTCCCAAACTCCTCCCAACCTCAAACTCCTTCCAAACTTCTCCCAAACTAATTCCAAACTTCTTCCAAACTCCTCCCAAACTCCTCCCAACCTCAAACTCCTTCCAAACTTCTCCCAAACTAATTCCAAACTCCTTCCAAACTCCTCCTAAACTCCTCCCAAACTCAAACTCCTTTCAAACTCCTCCTAAACTAATTCCAAACTCCTTCCAAACTCAAACTCCTTCCAATCTCCTCGCAAACTCCTTCCAAACCCCTCCCAAACTAATTCCAAACTCCTTCCAAACTCAAGCTCCTTCCTAGCTCCTCCCAAGCTCCTTTCAAACGCCTTCCAAAGTCCTCCCAAACTCTTTCCAAGCTCCTTCCAAACTCCTTCCAAACTCCTCCCAAACTCTTTCCAAACTCCTTCTGAACTAATTCCAAACTCCTCCCTGTAATGTCCTTACTCTACAGTATGAAACCACACAAGGCACATTCTGGGGACGAGGTCACTCTGTGACCTGAACTCTTTATTCACATGACTCCCAAGGCCATGACCCTGCATGGGACCTCCCTTTTTATAGCTGTGTGATCAGGTAAGGAGTGTCTCCCACAAGTTCACCCCTTGTGGTCAAGGTGTGCATCTAGGTTGAGTGTATACAGTAATAAAGTGGTATTACATTGTGGTTACATACATGACATCACCTCCCCCTCAAAGTCTTATTGGGATCATAGGTTTAGTCTTTCAGGTGGTCTACGCTCCCTCGTGGAGCGCCGCAGTTGGGGCTCTGGTTCCTGGACACTGACGTGAGTGTCTGTCACCTGTGGTGATTCCGGCCTGTCCGGGCTGACCGCAGGGACTGTGTATTCTTCTGATTGCTCTTGTTGCTCATTCACTGGCGAGTGTTGTGAGCTCCATCTCATGGTCTTCTTCAGGTTCCTCCGTGTCGACGCTGAACCTTTTTTTTACTTGGTCCAGATGCTTACGGCATATCTGACCATTGTTGAGTTTTACCACGATGACCCTATTCCCCACTTTGTCAATTACAGTGCCCTCAAGCCATTTGGGCCCCATGGCGTGATTGAGGACGAATACAGGATCATTTATTTCTATACATCTCCCCCTCGAATTATGGTCATGGTACTCGTTTTGTGACTTGCGCTTGCTCTCAACTATGTTGGTCAGGACTGGGTGAATGAGGGACAACCGAGTTTTGAGTGTCCATTTCATTAGTAGCTCTGCGGGCGGGACCCCCGTGAGCGAGTGCGGTCGGGATCTATAGGCGAGCAGGAGACAAGATAGGCGGCATTGTAGGGAGGGTCCTTGAATCCTGAGCATACCTTGCTTAATGATTTGGACCGCACATTCCACCTGGCCATTAGAGGCCGACTTGAACGGCGCAGTCCTGACGTGGTTGATGCCATTGCCCGACATAAACTCTCGGAATTCGTAACTTGTGAAACATGGGCCATTATCACTAACCAGGATGTCCGGCAAGCCGTGGGTTGCAAAGATCGCATGTAGGCTTTCCACGGTGGTGGATGACGTGCATGAATTCAGAATGATGCAGCACTCGATCCATTTTGAGCACACATCTACCACAATAAGGAACATCTTACCCATGAACGGGCCCGCATAGTCAACATGAATGCGTGACCATGGCCTGGTGAGCCAAGGCCACGGGCTGAGCGGGGCCTCCCTGGGGGCATTACCCAGCTGGGCAAACGTCGTGCACCTGCGAACACAGTGTTCCAGGTCTGAATCAATTCCAGGCCACCAAACGTGTGACAATGCCTGGGTGCTCGCTGTGGAGTTCCCTGATGAATGCCTCCCTGCCCTTCTGGGGCATAACTACCCGGCTGCCCTATAGTAGGCAGTCGGCTTGGATGGAGAGCTCATCCATCCGTCTGTGAAACGGTATGACCTCCTCAGGGCATGCTCTGTGTGCGGGCGCCCAATTCCCAGTCAGGACACATTTCTTAATCAGGGATAGGAGGGGATCTCTGTTTGTCCAGATTTTGATCTGGCGTGCTGTGATGGGGGAGCCTGCGCTGTCAAAGGCATCGACAGCCGTGACCATCTCAGCACTTTGCTCCACTGCCCCCTCAGTGGTGGCCAGTGGAAGCCTGCTGAGCGCGTCAGCGCAATTTTCAGTGCCGGGCCGGTGCTGGATGGAGTAGTCGTAAGCAGGCAGCATGAGAGCCCATCGCTGTATGCGAGCTGATGCATTGCCATTGATAGCCTTGCTGTCTGACAACAGGGATGTTAATAGCTTGTGGTCCGTCTCTAATTTCAACTTCCTACCAAAGAGGTACTGATGCATTTTTTTGAACACCATAGACACATGCAAGCACTTCCTTCTCGACCATCCCATATCCCCGTTCTGCTTGTGAGAGCGACCTGGAGGCATAAGCCACAGGTTGTAGTTGACCCTCAGTATTGCCCTGCTGCAACACGCACCCAACCCCATAGGACGATGCATCACATGTCAGAACCAATTTTTTACAGGGGTCGTACAGGGCCAACAACTTGTTTGAACAAAGTAGGTTTCATGCCCGATCAAAAACCCGTTCTTGACAGTCCCCCCAAAACCAATCGCAACCCTTACGCAAGAGCACGTGTAGCGGCTCCAACAACGTGCTCAAGTTCAGCAGAAAGATCCCGAAATAGTTCAACAGTCCCAGGAATTAACGCAACTCCGATGTGTTGCAGGGTCTGGGTGCTCGTTGAATCGCCTCTGTTTTGGATTCGGTGGGCCGAATCCCATCTGCAGCAACCCTCCTGCCCAGAAACTCAACCTCAGGAGCTAAGAACACACATTTAGTCTTCTTGAGTCGCAGGCCTACCCGGTCCAGTTGGCGTAGCACCTCCTCCAGGTTGTGGAGGTGTTCCTCGGTGTCTCGACCCGTGATGAGGATGTCGTCCTGGAATACGATCGTTCCACGAATGGATTTAAGCAGGCTTACCATGTTTCTTTGAAAAATCGCAGCCGCTGATCGAATGCCAAACGGGCACCTGTTATAAACGAACAGTCCCTTGTGCGTGGTGATGGTGGTCAGTAGTTTAGATTCGTCGGCCAGTTCCTGGGTCATATAGGCTGAAGTGAGGTCCAACTTGGTGAACAGCTTGCCACCTGCCAGCGTGGCGAAGAGGTCCTCCGCTCTCGGGAGCAGGTATTGAATTGTAGGGACACCCGATTGATGGTGGCTTTGTAGTCGCCACAGATCCTGACAGAGCCATCCGCTTTTAGGACGGGAACGATGGGGCTCGCCCAGTCACTGAATTCAACAGACGAGATGATGCCCTCTCTCAACAGCCGGTCCAATTCGCTCTCGATCTTTTCCCGCATCACATACGGCACCGCTCTGGCTTTGTGGTGCACTGGCCTGGCGTCTGGGGTGATGTGTATCACTACTTTAGTGCCTTTGAAAGTCCCGAAGCCAGGTTGGAATAGTGAATCGAATTGTTGTAGGACTTGTGAGCCCGAACTTCGCTCTACAGATGACATTGCGTGAACATCCCCCCCATTTCCAGTTCATCTCGGCGAACCAGCTCCTCCCCAACAGTGCGGGACCATTGCCCGGGACAATCCAGAGCAGCAGCCGATTCACTAACCCATTGTGTGTGACAGCCAACATTGCACTGCCTAGCACTGGAATAATTTTAGTGTAAGTCCGTAATTGTGTCTCAATACGTGCTAATTTGGGTCTACTGGCTTTAAGTGGCCATAGCTTCTCAAATTGCTGAATGCCCATGAGTGACTGGCTGGCCCCAGTGTCCAGCTCCATGCATACTGGAATACCGTTGAATAAAACCCTCATCATCATTGGTGGCGTTTTGGTGTATGAACTGTGAATATTCGCCACATGTACCCGCTGAACCTCGGCGTCCATCGATTTGCCCCAAAAGTCACCCTGCCTCAAAGAACTTAAGAACATAGAACATAAGAATTAGGAACAGGAGTAGGCCATCGAGCCCCTCGAGCCTGCTCTGCCATTCAACAAGATCATGGCTGATATGGCCGTGGACTCAGCTCCACTTTCCCGCCCGCTCCCCATTACCCTTAATTCCCTTATTGGTTAAAAATCTATCTATCTGTGATTTGAATACATTCAATGAGCTAGCCTCAACTGCTTCCTTGGGCAAAGAATTCCACAGATTCACAACTCTCTGGGAGAAGAAATTCCTTCTCAAATCGGTTTTAAATTGGCTCCCCTGTATTTTGAGGCTGTGCCCCCTAGTTCTAGTCTCCCCGACCAGTGGAAACAACCTCTCTGCATCTATCTTGTCTATCCCTTTCATTATTTTAAATGTTTCTATAAGATCACCCCTCATCCTTCTGAACTCCAACGAGTAAAGACCCAGTCTACTCAATCTATCATCATAAGGTAACCCCCTCATCTCTGGAATCAGCCTCGTGAATCGTCTCTGTACCCCCTCCAAAACTAGTATATCCTTCCTTAAGTAAGGTGACCAAAACTGCACACAGTACTCCAGGTGCGGCCTCACCAATACCCTGTACAGTTGCAGCAGGACCTCCCTGCTTTTGTACTCCATCCCTCTCGCAATGAAGGCCAACATTCCATTCACCTTCCTGATTACCTGCTGCACCTGCAAACTAACTTTTTTTGGGATTCATGCACAAGGACCCCCAGGTCCCTCTGCACTGCAGCATGTTGTAATTTCTCCCCATTCAAATAATATTCCCTTTTACTGTTTTTTTTCCCAAGGTGGATGACCTCACATTTTACGACATTGTATTCCATCTGCCAAACCTTAGCCCATTCGCTCAACCTTTCTAAATATCTTTGCAGCCTCTCTGTGTCCTCTACACAACCCGCTTTCCCACTAATCTTTGTGTCATCTGCAAATTTTGTTACACTACATTCTGTCCCCTCTTCCAGGTCACCTATGTATATTGTAAACAGTTGTGGTCACAGCACCAATCCCTGTGGCACACCACTAACCACCGATTTCCAACCCAAAAAGGACCCATTTATCCCGACTCTCTGCTTTCTGTTAGCCAGCCAATTCTCGATCCATGATAATACATTTCCTCTGACTCCGCGTACCTTTATCTTCTGCAGTAACCTTTTGTGTGGCACCTTATCGAATGCCTTTTGCAAATCTAAATACACCACATCAATCGGTACACCTCTACCCACCATGCTCGTTATATCCTCAAAGAATTCCAGTAAACTAGTTAAACATGATTTCCCTTTCATGAATCCATGTTGCGTCTGCTTGATTGCACTATTCCTATCTAGATGACCCGCTATTTCTTCCTCAGTGATAACTTCAAGCATTTTCCCCACTACAGATGTTAAACTAACCGGCCTATAGTTACCTGCCTTTTGTCTGCCCCCTTTTTTAAACAGAGCCGTTACATTAGCTGTTTTCCAATCCGCTGGTACCTCCCCAGAGTCCAGAGAATTTTGGTAGATTATAACGAATGCATCTGCTATAACTTCTGCCATCTCTTTTATTACTCTGGGATGCATTTCATCAGGACCAGGGGACTTGTCTACCTTGAGTTCCATTAGCCTGTCCAGCACTACCCCGCTAGTGATAGTGATTATCTCAAGGTCCTCCCTTCCCACATTCCCGTGACCAGCAATTTTTGGCATGGTTTTTATGTCTTCCACTGTGAAGACCGAAGCAAAATAATTGTTTAAGGTCTCAGCCATTTCCACATTTCCCATTATTAAATCCCCCTTCTCATCTTCTAAGGGACCAACATTTACTTTAGTCACTTTCTTCCGTTTTATATATCGGTAAAAGCTTTTACTATCTGTTTTTATGTTTTGCGCAAGTTTACTTTCGTAATCTATCTTTCCTTTCTTTATTGCTTTCTTAGTCATTATTTGCTGTCATTTAAAATTTTCCCAATCTGCTAGTTTCCCACTAACCTTGGCCATCTTATACACATTGGTTTTTAATTTGATACTCTCCTTTATTTCCTTGGTTATCCATGGCTGGTTATCCCTTCTCTTACCGCCCTTCTTTTTCACTGTAATATATTTTTGTTGAGCACTATGAAAGATCTCTTTAAAAGTCCTCCACTGTTCCTCAATTGTGCCACCATTTATTCAGTGTTCCCAGTCTACTTTAGATAACTCTGCCCTCATCAGACTGTAGTTCCCTTTGTTTAAGCATAGTACGCTCGTTTGAGACACTACTTCCTCACCCTCAATCTGTATTACAAATTCAACCATACTGTGATCACTCATTCCGAGAGGATCTTTTACTAGGAGATCATTTATTATTCCTGTCTTATTACACAGGACCAGATCTAAGATAGCCTGCTCCCTTGTAGGTTCTGTAACATATTGTTCTAAGAAACAATCCTGTATGCATTCTATGAATTCCTTCTCAAGGCTACCCCGTGCGATTTGATTTGATCAATCGATATGTTGGTTAAAATCCCCCATGATTACTGCCGTTCCTTTTTCACATGCCTCCATTATTCCCTTGATTATTGTCCGCCCCACCGTGAAGTTATTATTTGGGGGCCTATAAACTACGCCCACCAGTGACTTTTTCCCCTTACTATCTCTAATCTCCACCCACAATTATTCAACATTTTGTTCATTAGAGCCAATATCGTCTCTCACAACTGCCCTGATATCATCCTTTATTAACAGAGCTACCCCACCTCCTTTCCCTTCTTTCTATCTTTCCGAATTGTCAGATACCCCTGTATGTTTAATTCCCAGTCTTGGCCACCCTGCAACCATGTTTCTGTTATGGCCACCAAATCATACCCATTTGTAATGATTTGAAATAAACTCATTTACTTTATTTCGAATGCTGCGTGTGTTTAGGTAAAGTGTTTTAATACTAGTTTTTAAACCATGATTTTTAGTTTTGACCTCTCCTGCAGCCCCTTTATATTCATTGCGAGAGGGATGGAGTACTAAAGCAGGGAGGTCCTGCTGCAACTGTATACGGTATTGGTGAGGCCGCACCTGGACTACTGCGTGCAGTTTTGGTCACCTTACTTAAGGAAGGATATACTAGCTTTGGAGGGGGTACAGAGACGATTCACTAGGCTGATTCCGTAGATGAGGGGGTTACCTTATGATGATAGATTGAGTAGACTGGGTCTTTACTCGTTGGAGTTCAGAAGGATGAGGGGTGATCTTATAGAAACATTTAAAATAATGAAAGGGATAGACAAGATGGAGGCAGAGAGGTTGTTTCCACTGGTCGGGGAGATTAGAACTAGGGGGCACAGCCTCAAAATAAGGGGGAGCCAATTTAAAACTGAGTTGAGAAGGAATTTCTTCTCCCAGAGGGTTGTGAATGTGTGGAATTCTCTGCCCAAGGAAGCAGTTGAGGCTAGCTCATTGAATGTATTCAAGACACAGATAGATAGATTTTTAACCAATAAGAGAATTAAGGGTAATGCGGAGCGGGCGCGTAAGTGGAGCTGAGTCCACGGCCATAGCAGCCAAGATCTTGTTGAATGGCGGAGCAGGCTCGAGGGGCTAGATAGCCTACTCCTGTTCCTAATTCTCATGTTCTTATGCATACATATTGTCCCTTCCTATCACCTTGTGGTTTACACTTACCCCAGTGCTACTCTGCTCTGTTGCCTCCTGCCTTTTGCATTCTTTCTTGGGTCCTGTTCATCTGAGCTCTCACCCACTCTAACTATCTTAGAGCCCTCTCCTGGGTTCCGAATACTCCTCACATTGAGGCACCGAGCTTTCAGGCTTGCCTTTTTATTACACTTTGACCCTTAGAATTTTGCTGTACAGTGGCCCTTTTTGTTTTTTGCCTTGGGTTTCTCTGCCCTCCACTTTTACTCATCTCCTTTCTGTCTTTTGCTTCAGTCTCCATTTTGTTTCCCTCTGTCTCCCTGCATTGGTTCCCATCCCCCTGCCATATTAGTTTAACTCCTCCCCAACAGCACTAGCAAACACTCCCCTGAGGTCATTGGTTCCGGTCCTGCCTAGGTGCAGACCGTCCTGTTTGTACTGGTCCCACCTCCCCCAGAACCGGTTCCAATGCCCCAGGAATTTGAATCCCTCCCTGCTGCACCACTGCTCAAGCCACGTATTCATCTGAGCTATCCTGCGATTCCTACTCTGACTAGCACGTGGCACTGATAGCAATCCCAAGATTACTACTTTTGAGGTCCTATTTTTTAATTTAGTTCCTATCTCCTTTAATTCGTCTCGTAGGACCTCATCCCTTTTTTTACCTATATCGTTGGTACCAATGTGCACAACGACAACTGGCTGTTCACCCTCCCTTTTCAGAATGTCCTGCACCCGCTCCGAGACATCCTTGACCCCTGTACCAGGGAAGCAACATACCATCCTGGAGTCTCGGTTGCGGCCGCAGAAACACCTATCTATTCCCCTTACAATTGAATCCCCTTTCACTATCGCTCTCCCAATCTTTTTCCTGCCCTCCTGTGCAGCAGAGCCAGCTACGGTGCCATGAACTTGGCTGCTGCTGCCCTCCCCTGATGAGTCATCCCCCTCAACAGTACTCAAAGCGGTGTATCTGTTTTGCAGGGGGATGACTGCAGGGGACCCCTACACTACCTTCCTTGCACTGCTCTTCTTGCTGGTCTTCCATTCCCTAGCTGGCTGTGGACCTTTCACCTGCGGTAAGGCCAGCTCGCTACATGTGCTACTCATGTCATTCTCATCATCCTCTTCTGGTCCATCCGCCTCATATATTAGTCTGGTTGCAGACTTCCTGCACATTCGAGCTAAGTGGCCACTGAGATTGCAGTTCCTGCAGAGAAACTGTTGAAATCTGCAAGATCTAGCTGATGCTTTCCCCCACACCTCCAGCATGAGATAAAGTTTCCATTGTTGGGAACAAAGGGACTATGGCCAGGCATTCTGCGCTGACTGTCCTTTTGACTGCTCTTAAGTACCCTATTAGTGGGTATCAATGGCCCCATCCCGGGCGCATTGTCCACTGTGATGGCTTGAATGTCCGTTCAGCCTGCCATTGTCTCTGTTGAAGTCCTACTCTGGGGTCTATTGCTGCCTGGGGAGTGTCGGACTGCCCCTGCCTGCCTGCGGGGCTTTGAGTCGCATTGATGATGTTGACTCCCTGATCCATCGCCGCATTAGAGGCAGAATTGCGCGCGTATATTATTTTCGTCTCTTCCTCCCCCGCCATGAAAGTTTGAGCTATCAACGCCGCCGCTTCCAAGGTCAAATCCTTGCTCTCAATTAATTTGCAGAAAATTCCCGCATGACCGATGCCCTCGATAAAGAAGTCCCTTAGCATCTCCCCCTGCAGGCGTCTGTGAACTTACTGAGGCTGGCCAAACACCGGAGGTCCGCTACGAAGTCCGGTATGCTCTGTCCTTCACGACGTCGGTGGCTGTAGAATCTGTGTCGGGCCATATGTATGCTACTCGCCGGTTTGAGGTGCTCCCCGATCAATTTGCTAAGTTCTTCAAAGATTTTGTCCGCCTGCTTTTCGGGTGCTAGTAAGTCCTTCATGAGCGCGTAAGTCTTTGGTCCGCAGCTGGTCAAAAGATGAGCCCTTCGCTTGTCGGCCGCTGCATCCCCCAGCCATTCTTTCATAACGAAGCTTTGCTGAAGCCTCTCAACAAAATCGTCCCAGTCTTCCCCAACACAGTACCGTTCCTCTGTGCTACCGGTGGCCATTCTCATGGGTCGTGAATTCACGTTTCTCGTCACCAATGTAAAGTCCTTACTCTACAGCATGAAACCACACGAGGCACATTCTGGGGACAAGGCCACTCTGTGACCTTAAATCTTTATTCACAGGACTCCCAAGGCTGTGACCCTGCGTGGGACCTCCCTTTTTATTTCTGCGTGATCAGGTAAGGAGTGTCTCCCACAAGTTCACCCCTTGTGGCCAAGGTGTGCATCCAGGTTGAGTGTATACAGTAATACAGTGGTGTTACATTGTGGTTACATACATGACACTCCCAAAATCCTTCCAAACTCCTCCCAAACTCCTCCCAAACTCAAACTCCTTCCAAACTCCTCCCAAACTCCTTCCAAACTCCTCCCAAACTCCTCCCAAGCTCCTCCAAAACTCAAACTCCTTCCAAACTCCTTCCCCCCTCAGGGCCTTGCTGCAAACCCCGGCCTTTAAAAAGGCCACGGAGCAGCTGGTTCATTAGAAACCCTACCCTCATGCTGAATTTCTCTGTGGTAATTACGCTCCAATCACACTGCTGAAAAATCCACTTTGGAAGGGTTGCTTAGCGCTCAAACACATTTGTTGACTTTTGGAGCTGAATATGGGTCAGGGCAGCCCTGAAAGAATTTGGGCGTGAATGGCCCCAAAAAGTTGGGGGGAGCACCAGCTTTCCAACGGTACTGAATCTCGGGCCCCAGAACTGCACATAATGTACGAAACAATGTTGCAGCTGTGTTGTACCTTTTCCAAGTTGGAAGGTACAACAGAAAGGGACTCACAGGAATAGGCTCCAGCCCTGGCTCGCCTGGTCCAGCCTGTTTATTACACATCAAAGAATAGACAGAAACTCTTGTCCAAGTTTTCAGCTTATACAAGCTCATAAGCTGAACAAATAAGGAAAGGATTGAGCCCATGATCTCATTGGTTTTTGAAAAAGCTTTAAAAATGCCCTTGTGTGAGGACGGACTCGTGGAAAAGATTTGCAGAACGCAGCTCTATAAAGACTTAGTCAAAAGAAAAATTGGTAACTGGAAGCAGGAAGTCTCATCTAAACAAAGCCAAGTACACACAGCGGGCAAAAGGGAACGGTTCACCCCCGCCTGGTACTGTACAGCCCGTGTGTGTCTGAGTGTTAGCTCCTGTACACGTACAGTGCACAGTGGGTCATCATCATCATCATAGGCGGTCCCTCGAAGCGAGGATGACTTGCTTCCACGCCGAAAAGGGATGAGTTCACAGGTGTTTCAATGAAGGACCTAATATTCCAGATCCTGAACTACATGTTGAAGGGTGGAAGACGCCTGTGTGTGGATTTTTTTAACGTGTGGTGACCGTTGCACACCAACCACCACACGGGCTTGACCGAGCTAGGTCTTGGTCCAGTGGCAAGGGTTACCCAAGATGACTGGAGACCAGCTCTGCTGCACAGACTGAGCGCGCACACAGATCGCAGTGTGGGCTGGCCCGTGCTGCCCATGGGCCCTCGCCTCTTCTGGGCCCCAAACTCACGCCTCTCCTGGGCCCCGGTCACTTCCCTCCACAGACGCTTGCCACTCCTTCGTCCCTCCTGCTGTGCCTGCCCGCACTGCAATCTGGCTTCGCAATCGTCGCCCTCCTGCAGCAACACGCTGCTGCTCCCTGCAGTGGTATACCGCCGCACGCTGCTCCCTCCAATGGCCCCGGCCTGCCGATGGTCTTGCAGGCCGGGAGCGCGCCGATTTCCGGGCTGGGCCGCCACATGCTGCTCCCTCTGGTTCACTCCGGTCTGGTACTGTATGGCCCCTGTGTGTCTCAGTGTCAGCTCCTGTACATGCACAGTACACAGCGGATAAAAGGGGAATACATCGGCACAAATGTTCACATAAATGCTACCAAGGGAGGCAGGTTTCCTTCCCTAAAGCACAGTCGTCCTGCAGTTGGGTTTTCGTGGTCATCCAACATCTTCACGGTCACACTCATGCCGATACCAGCTTTACATTTCTGGATTTTTTTAAAAACTGCATAACAAATGGTCAAACTGTCACGGTGGGATTTAGCACGCGCAGTTCCAGGCCTCTGGATTATTAGTCCAGTAACATAACCACTACCCCAGTGCACTCCCAGAAGGAGAGAGAGTACCTCGGGAGGGCCGGGGTGGGGGCGGGGGAGAAGGGAGCGGAAATCTTGAAATGCTTAAATCAGAATCAAAAGAATGTGCTCACAATGCAAGAAGTCTCTGAGTTATGTTATTTTAAAAAAAACATTCTGGATCAAGAACTGGACCTTTGGTAGATGGTTTTTGTGCTTTTAAAGATTGCCCAAGCTGTAACCTGAATTCCATTTCATTATTCCACTGATTTAATACAGCTCACCGTGTATTTGCGAAAGTGTGGTACTTGAGTGCTTGAGTACAATCAGGCGATTCATGGAAAGGGGAAAACCTCATCACTCACTTTGTAAAAACCAGCTACCTCTTACCATAAATATTTCAGTGTTTCCTCTCCTCTCGCTCTCTCTCTTCACCCTTGTCCATTTTCCCCAGAACATTCCTCTTTTTCCTGCCACCTCTCAGGGTTAGGAGTTGTACAAAGTATCGAGTGACGGTATGCAGCAGGGGTGGGGGGCGGGGGAGGGAAGGGGGAATCCTGGCTGACTGGAACAGACTGCTCCTTGTGTTATATTTTCTTTTAAATTGCGCCTGTAATGGGTTTAACCTCTGCCGCGGCACAGACCTGGCTGGCTATCCGCAGGACACCTGTTTGACCGAGCGACTGGCACTCATCCTGCCCGCCCCTCCTTACTTAGCCTGGTAGTGACGCATGCCACGGGTACGGAGCTGGACCAGGACTTCAGCCGCCTTGGACGAGTCATCCACAGAACGCCAGCCCAAACCCTCATCGTTTGGGAATGTGAATTCTGGAAATAAAAAGCTGGCAGCAGTTAAAAGTGACTGTGAAACTGTAGGTGTGTCGCAAAAACAGGGTGAAATGAAGAGAGGGGTGGGAGGAGGTTCGTGTGGAGCATAAACACCGGCACAGAGCAGTTGCGCTAAATGGCCTCTTTCTGTGCCGTAAATTCGACGTAAAAAATAACCCAACCAGTTCACTAACGTCCTTTAGGGAAGGAAATCTGCCGGCCTACATGTGACTCCAGTCCCGGACCAACGTGGTTGACTCTGAGCTGCCCCTCTGGAGTGGCCCAGCACGCTACTCAGTCGCATCAAACTCCACCACCTTCTCTGGGGAACTAGAGGACGGGCAATAAATGCAACCTTGCAAGTTCTGATGGGTTTAGACAGGTTAGATGCAGGAAGAATGTTCCCAATGTTGGGGAAGTCCAGAACCAGGGGACACAGTCTAAGGATAAGGGGTAAGCCATTTAGGACCGAGATGAGGAGGAATTTCTTCACCCAGAGAGTGGTGAACCTGTGGAATTCTCTGCCACAGAAAGTTGTTGAGGCCAATTCACTAAATATATTCAAAAAGGAGTTAGATGAAGTCCTTACTACTAGGGGGATCAAGGGGTATGGTGAGAAAGCAGGAATGGGGTACTGAGGTTGCATGTTCAGCCATGAACTCATTGAATGGCGGTGCAGGCTCGAAGGGCCGAATGGCCTACTCCTGCAACTATTTTCTATGTTTCTATGTTTCTATGTGACCCCCACATCTTGAGAAGATGTCAAGTTCAATCCCTGTGATGTACCGGCAGATCTCGAGCTGGGACAGTTTCTTTTTTATTTAGTCATTCTCGTGATGCGGGCGTCGCTGGCAAGGCCGGCATTTATTGCCCATCCCCTGATTGCCCCTTGAGAAGGTGGTGGTGAGCCGCCTTCTTGAACCGCTGCAGTCCGTGTGGTGAAGGTGCTCCCACAGTGCTGTTAGGGAGGGAGTTCCAGGATTGTGACCCAGCGACGATGAAGGAACGGCCGATATATTTCCAAGTCAGGATGGTGTGAGACTTGGAGGGGAACGTGGAGGTGGTGGTGTTCCCATGCGCCTGCTGCCCTTGTCCTTCTCGGTGGTAGAGGTCACGGGTTTGGGAGGTGCTGCTGAAGAAGCCTTGGCGAGTTGCTGCAGTGCATCTTGTAGATGGTGTACACTGCAGTCACGGTGCGCCGGTGGTGGAGGGAGTGAATGTTGAAGGTGGTGGATGGGGTGCCAATCAAGTGGGCTACTTTGTTCTGGATGGTGTCGAGCTTCTTGAGTGTTGTTGGAGCTGCACTCATCCAGGCAAGTGGAGAGTAATCCATCACACTCCTGACTTGTGCCTTGTAGATGGTGGAAAGGCTTTGGGGAGTCAGGAGGTGAGATACTCACTGCAGAATACCCAGCCTCTGACCTGCTCTTGTTGCCACAGTATTTATGTGGCTGGTCCAGTTAAGTTTCTGGTCAATGGTGACCCCCAGGATGTTGCTGGTGGGGGATTCGGTGATGGTAATGTTATTGAATATCAAGGGGCGGTGGTTAGACTCTCGCTTGTTGGAGATGGTCATTGCTTGGCACTTGTGTGGCACGAATGTTACTTGCCACTTATCAGCCTCAGCCTGAATGTTGTCCAGGTCTTGCTGCATGTGGGCATGGACTGCTCCATTATCTGAGGGGTTGCGAATGGAACTGAACACTGTGCAGTCATCAGTGAACATCCCCACTTCTGACCTTATGACAGAGAGAAGCTCATTGATGAAGCAGCTGAAGATGGTTGGGCCGAGGATACTGCCCTGAGGAACTCCTGCAGCGATATCCTGGGGCTGTGATGATTGACCTCCAACAACCACAACCATCTTCCTTTGTGCTGGGTATGACTTCAGCCAATGGAGAGTTTTCCCCCTGATTCCCACTGACTTCAGTTTTACTAGGGCTCCTTGATGCCACACTCGGTCAAGTGCTGCCTTGTAAAGGGCAGTCACTCTCATCTCACCGATCCTATATTGATGGACCTTAGTTTGGTCTCCCCTCAAGTGGAAATATCTTCGCTATGTCTACCCTATCAAAACCCTTTTATAATCTTAAAGGCCTCTCTCAGGTCACCCCTCAGCCTTCACTTTTCCAGAGAAAAGGGCCCCAGCCTGATCAATCTTTCCATATGGTTAGAACCTCTCACTTCTGGTATCATCCTTGTGAATATTTTTGCATCTTCTACAGTGCCTCTATATCCTTTGCCACGGTCTCGAAGAATGGTTTCCTGCCTGTGGGTTGCAGAAACCGCCCTGTTGTAATCAGCGGGATGCTAAGTCGGGTGGTTTCTGTCATGTATGTAACCTTCACATAACTGTAAACTTCATGCAACAACACTGTGTACACCTTGACCACAGGGGGTGAACTTGTGGGAGACACTCCTCACCTGGTCATCCAGGTATATAAAGGGAGGTCCCACGCAGGGTCAGCACTCCTTGGTCCTGTGAATAAAGGTTCGGGTCACAGAGTGACCTTGTCTGCAGTATGTGCCTCGTGTTGATTTACAGTAGAGAGTAAGGACATAACAGTTTCGACAACGGGAGGGCCATCCTCTCCATCATATTACAGCCCGGTCGGTGAAGTTGAAAATGACCCCCGCTACACCACAGTGTTCCCAGGAGGAGAGGGGAGCATGGGCAAGATCAGAGACACAGGAGGTATGTTTGTTGTTTAGTGTTGCTGAGGGGATGGCGGGTGAATGGCTTCGATCGTTGCTGTTTGTGGGAGCTTTCTGAGCGCCTATTGGCTGCCGTGTTTCATACCGACTGCACATCATTGGCCGGGAAGCGCTTTGGGAAGTCCTGAGCTGGTGCGAGGCGCTGCAGGGATATTAAGGTGCCAGCTTGCTGTGTGTTTTGGCGATAGCTGGCATCTCACCAGCCCTGTCACGCTCCATGCTGCCCGCTCTCAGCTGGCTGGGAGGTGAAGCGTGGAGGGCCTGGCAGATCTGGCGAGTGCAACTTGCATTCCTCATCGAGCCCCACGTACAATCGGGCAGGAGGGCCAAGCACTGCATCACCTTCAGCAACAGATTTCAGCAACCAAATGGCAGAATGCATGTTGAGAATTTATTTAAGGGTGGGCTGGGAGATGGATATGGTGCAGGGTTGTGGCCGAGTTTGGCAGCAGGGGAGGGTGGGAGGGTAGAGTAGGAGGGGAAGTGTGGGAGGAGGAAAGGAGGGGGAGGGTGGGAGGGGGGTAGAGTGGGGGGAGGGTGGGAGAGGAGGGTAAGGGGGGAGTGAAAGGGGGAGGGTAGAGTGGGTGAGGGTAGGAGGGGAGGGAAGGAGGGGGAGGGTAGAATGGGAGGGTGGGGGGAGAGGGGAGGGTGGGAGGTGGAGGGTAGGAGGGGTCATAGATTGGGGTCGGGTGGCGGGAGAGTGGGTAGGAAGGGGAGGGGAAAGGTCGGAGGTCGAGGGTAGAGGGAGGGAGAGGGCAGGTCAGCAAGGAGGGGAAGATATTGTGGACAGTGGGAGAGGGAGAATAGGTTAGGAGGGGAAGGGTAGAGTGGGGGTGGGTGGGAGGCGGAGGGAGAAAGGGAGTGGGATGGGTAGAATGGGGAACGGTGTGATGGGAAGGATAGGGTAGGAGGAGGTTACGAGGTGGAGGATGGAGGGTGGGAGGGGAAGAATAGGTTGGGGTAGCGAAGGGTGGGAGGGGGAGGGGGAGGGGCAGGGGAGAGTGGGTGGAGTGGAAGGTGGGAGGGAAGGACAGTTTGGGGGGGGTGGATTGTGGGGGAGAGGGAGTGGGGGGAGGGGCAAGAGGAGGGGGAGGAGAGGGGGAAGTGGTGAGTTGGAGAGGGAAGTGGGGGGGAGGGAGGAGAATGGGGGAAGGGGTGAGTGAGGAAGGGAGATGAGAGGAAGGAGTGAGGAGCGAAACGATGCACCATTTAGAATTTTGGGCGACCGACCTGTGTAGAAGGGACCTTGAACTCCCCATGGTTAAATTACGAGGGCAGACTGGGCTTGTGTTCCCTCAAGTGTAGAAGATTGAGGGGGGATCTAATCGAGGGGTTTACGATGATTGAAGGATTCGATAGGGTAGAGCGAGAGAAACTATTCCCTCCGGTGGGGGGAGTCCAGAACAAGGGGGGTGTCATCTTAAAATTAGAGCCAGGACGTTCAGGGGTGATGTTAATTCTTCACACAAAGGGCCGTGGGAATCTGGAACTCTCTCCCCCAAAAAAGCTGTTGAGATTGGGGGTCAATTGAAAATTTGAGATTGATAGATTTGTGTTCGGCAAAGGGTATTATTGGTTACGGAACCACGGCGGGTAGATGGAGTTAAGGTACAGAACATCCCTGATCTAATTGAATGTCGGGCCAGGCTCGAGGGGCTGAATGGCCTCCTCCCATTCCGATGCTCCTAACTATGATTAATTATCTCTTTCGCAGTGAAGGGCTGCAAGTTTTCCTTTACTCCTTTACACAAGTTTCAGATGTCATGGGGGGGGGGCGCGGGCGGGCGCGGAGGAATCGTGTTGACGATTAAAGGCAGCTTTCGAAGAACATTCGTTCTATCTTCACCTCTCAAAGCTTGAATAATGTCAGTCCTGTTATCACTTGAAGGCCAGGCTGCCCGCGACTGTAAAAAATTAATGGGCATTTTCATCGGAAAGCCTATAAGAAGCAGGAGATTTAAACCTCCGGCAGGTTTGCGTGGTAAATGGGAACACGACTGACTGACTGAAACACAACTCATGTGTATGTGTGTGTTGGAATTTCTAATGAGAGTTGCATTGTTGCCTTTTCTTGTCAATCCCATCTTCTTTCAAAAGAAGCTTTGAGGCTAATGGTTCCTCCGATACCTGATCACTCTGGCACCGATTAATCTTCATCATGAAGCTCCTTGGGTTATTTTGCTACCTTAACGACGCTATATAAGTTGTTGTTATTGTTGTTGTTATTGCCAAAGGTCATAAAAGGGGCTGTAGAATTGAAGGTTTTCTTTCTGTAGTATAGGTATAGGTGGTTCAGACACTTATTCAGTGCTGACTCGGAGCCTGAGTAAATGACTACTATCATACACGACTGCGGATCATTCAACCAAATGACTACTTAAGCTGTGATCTGCTGCCTGCTAATGCTACCCTTAGGCAAATTACAGCTCTACAATCCACTCCAACATCATTTTTGTCAATCGACAGAGCTGGGTAAAAAAACCACTTCATCAGGTGGGACCCATTATCCTGCGCTCAGAGCTAGTCATCCGTCACTTGGGGAAATTCAATTCACTCTACTTAGCTTTCCAGGGTCGGTCTGAAACCATACTGCTTTCTTCATGAGGGGTCTAGACAGAGTAGATAGAGAGAAACTGTTCCCATCGGAGGACAGGTCTGCAGATTCAAGGTAAGCAGATTAACCCATCTTTCTTTACTGGCTATCATATTAGCTGACATTGTTAACGGTTCTCTCTCTTCAGGTACTGTCCCCCTCTCCCTCAAATCTGCCGTCATCACCCCTCGCCTCAGAAAACCAACCCTTGACCCCACTGTGCTTGCAAGCTACCACAACATATCAAACCACCCTTTCCTCTCCAAAGTCCTTGAACGTGTTATCGCTCCCAAATCTGTGCCCACCTTTCTCAAAACTCTGTGTTTGAATCTCTTCAATCCAGTTTCCATACCTGCCACAGTACCGAAACGGCTCTCATCGAACTCACAAATGACATCCTTTGTGTCTGTGACTAAGGTAAACTATCCCTCCTCCTCCTTCTCGACCTGTCTGCAGCCTTTGACACAGTTGACCACTCCATCCTGCTCCAACACCTCTCCACCATCGTCCAGCTGGGTGGGACTGCACTCGCCTGGTTCCATTGTCTATCTAATCGTAGCCAGAGAATCTCCTGCAACGGTTTCTCTTCCCGCCCCCGCATCGTTACCTCTGGTGTACCCCAAGGATCTGTCCTTGGCCCCCTCCTGTTTCTCATCTACATGCTGCCCCTTGGTGACATCATCCGAAAACACAGCGTCAGTTTCCTCATGTACGCTGATGACACCCAGCTCTACCTCACCACCACTTCTCTCGACCCCTCCACGGTCTCTAAATTGTCACACTGCTTGTCCGACATCCAGTGCTGGATGAGCAGACATTTTCTCCAATTAAATATTGGGAAGACCGAAGCCATTGTCTTTGGTCCCCGCCACAAACTGCGTTCCCTAACCACTGACTCCATCCCTCTCCCCAACTTCTGTCTGAAGCTGAACCCCAGACTGTTCGCAACCTTGGTGTCATATTTGACCCTGAATGAGCTTCCGGCCACATATCCGCAGCATCACTAAAAGCGCCTACTTCCACCTCCGTAACATCGCCCGTTTCCGCCCTTACCTCAGCTCAAATCCCCATCCGTGCCTTTGTTACCTCTACACTTGACGGGGCCGAGAGTTAGCTCCTGATTAAGGCCCGTTACCACTGGATTGTGGCGGACATGCGGCGGAGTCAAGCGGCCGCCGGGTTCTGGTCGAATGACCGCCGCAAGCTAAATTCAGCGGGGGGGGGGGTGTTTCTGACGGTCCCCACCACTGCCCCACCACTGCCCCACCACTGCCCTGTGTCATCAGTGCACGCACTGCCGGGACCCCCCACCTCCCTCAAAATTCACCCCGAAAAATCTAATGCCCACCGAGCGGTGCACCCGACAGCTTTTTCTGTTGGTGCACCTTTCGTTTCCTCTGTGAGCCGAGGCTGCACGGCGGCCATTAAAGGCCATTAAATGGCGCACTGCCGTAGCCGCCATTTTTTTTTTTTTTTTTGCCGGCCGACTTCCATGTCAGCCGGAATATGGTGCCCCCCCGGGTTCGGCTGGGCCACCAACAGGCAGCCTGGTACCCACTCTTGGTGGCCCAGTGGCCGCTCCTAAGTAATCGCCGATTCTCTCCTTTTTAAAGGAGGGGCGAGATGTGGTGACGCAGGCGCGCTGTGACATCACCACCGCCCCGCCGCTGAGCGATAGCGGCAGAGAATCCGTCCCACCTCCACTTCCGCCCCCATTATGACCAACATTCTGCCCGCTTAAAAAAAACCCACAAAGAGCTGAATGTCGATCAAGAGTCGACCTCATCCTACGCGGCGGTGAAAACACTTAAAAAGTGGTACGTGCCAGGTTTCTGGCAGGCCTGCATTTCGGCCCCGAATACTCCAACGCACTCCTGGCTGGCTTCCCACATTCTACCCTACATAAACCTGAGGTCATCCAAAACTCGGCTGCCAGTGTCCTAACTCGCACCAATTCCCGCTCACCCATCACCCCCTGTGCTCACTGACCTACATTGGCGCCATTGGTTAAGCAACGCCGCGATTTCAAAATTCTCATCCTTGTTTACAAATCCCTCCATGGCCCTCGCCCCTCCCTATCTCTCTAATCTCCTCCAGCTCCTCTAATTCTGCCCTCTTCAGCATCCCTGATTATAATCGCTCAACCATTGGTGGCCGTGCCTCCAGCTGCCTCGGCCCCAAGCTCTGGAACTCCCTCCCTAAACCTCTCCACCTCTCTTTCCTTCTTTAAGACGCTCCTTAAAACCTACCTCTTTGACCAAGCTTTTGGTCACCTGCCCTAATTTCTACTTATGTGGCTCAGTGTCAAATTTTTGTCTTATAACACTCCTGTGAAGCGCCTTGGGACGTTTTACTATGTTAAAGGCGCTATATAAATACAAATGATTATTGTTGTGATTGGCAAGAGAACCAAAGGCAACATGAGGAAAATCTTTTTTACGCAGCGAGTGGTTAGGATCTGGAATGCACGGCCTGAGAGGGTGGTGGAGGCAGATTCAATCGTGGCTTTCAGAGGGGTAATTGGATGAGTACCTGAAAGAAAAATAAATTTGCAGGGCTACGGGGAAAGGGCGGGGGAGTGGGACTGGCTGAAATGCTCTTGCAGAGAGCCGGCATGGGCTCGACGGACCGAATGGCCTCCTTCTGTGCTGTAACCGTTCTATGATTCTATGACCAATTTCCTCCATTTCACCCCTCTAAACAAGCTGCCCCCTTTACTGGGGTGCAGTTCCAAGGTGTTGGGTACCATCCTGTACCCCAAACAAAGTGAGCACCCTTCCTATGCCGGGGGGCTAGTTGGCCTGTCCTTGCCCTCACCTGGTGCCTGCTCTGTCCAACATAAAATTACATTGAATGTACAGAAACAGGCCATTCGGCCCAACCACTCCCTGCTGGTATTTATGCTCCACTCGAGCCTCCTTGCATCCTTCCTCATCTCAGCCTATCAGCATATACTTCTATTCCTTTCGCCCTCATGTGTTTATCTCATCATCATAGGCAGTCCCTCGAAGTGAGGATGACTTGTTTCCACACTAAAAAGGGATGAGTTCACAGGTGTGTCAATGAAGGACCTAATATTCCAGGTCCAGAACTACATCCTGAAGGGTGGAAGATGCCTGTGTGTGGATTTTTTTAACGTGGGATGACCGCTGCACACCAGCCACCACTCGGGCTTGACAGAGCTAGGTCTTGGTCCAGTGGGAAAGATTACCCAAGACGACTGGAGGCCTGCTCTGCTGCACGGACCTAGTGCGCACACAGATCGCAGTGTGGGCTGGGCCCGTGCTGCCCCTGGGCCCTCGCCTCTTCTGGGCCCCGAACTCATGCCTCTTCTGAGCCCCAATCACATCCCTCTACAATCTCTCGCTGCTCCTTTGCCCCGACCTCGCCGCTCCTGCTGTACCTGCCCACGCTCCAATCACCGACCTGGACCTTGATGAGGTCCCCCTTCGCTGCCCTCGCCCTCCTGCACCAACTCGCGCTGCACCTTGCCGTGGTACGCCGCCACGCTGTCCAGAGGCCACTCGCCGCTCCTCGTCCAGAGGTCTCTCGCAGGCCCATGCAGCAGAGCTGCTCTCCAGTTAGTCTTGGGTAACCCTTGCCGCTGGACCAAGACCTAGCTCTGTCAAGCCCGTGTGGTGGCTGGTGTGCAACGGTCACCACACGTTAAAAAAATCCACGCACAGGCATCTTCCACCCTTCAGGATGTAGTTCGGGATCTGGAATATTAGGTCCTTCATTGAAACACCTGTGAACTTATCCCTTTTTGGTGTGGAAGCAAGTCATCCTCGATATGAGGGACAGCCTATGATGATGAGATAAACACATGGGGGTGAAGGGAATAGACGGATATGCTGATCGGGTGAGGCGGGGCCACCACACTGTGAAATAGGGCCACAATGTAAAATGGGTGATAGCCAATCGATGGCACATCTCACACATCATTGAAATCAACAGAGAGGAAATCTGGAGGAGGGCTAAAATGGATGATTTGTTACTGCCCGTTACTGCCTAAAGACCAAGCTCACCTATTAGATGTGTCGTACATGGAATTAGTGGGGAGGCTAATATTCGTTTCTGCTTTATGGGCATCGCTGGCAAGGCCGGCATTTATTGCCCATCCCCAATTGCCACTTGAGAAGGTGGTGGTGAGCCACCTTCTTGAACCGCTGCAGTCCGTGTGGTGAAGGTGCTCCCACAGTGCTGTTAGGGAGGGGGTTCCAGCCTTTTGACCCAGCGATAATGAAGGAACAGCCGATATATTTCCAAGTCAGGATGGTGTGTGACTTGGAAGGGAACTTAGAGATATGGTGTAAAATGTACAGAATATTTTAAAATGGCAGCTTGGCCAAAGTTGAACAAGTTTTTCTGACAGTTGAGGTTTGTGAAAGTACAAGATAAAGTTGAATGGGTTTTGTTGATGGTTGGAGGTTGTGAAACCACAAGACCAGTTGAACGAATTTGCTGAAGATTGAAGTTCGGACACGAGCTGTTTTCATAGCCTCAAGGATGTCGGACTATTGAAACTGAGCAAACAGACTGATTATGGAACAAGGGTGGGCGGCTATATGACAAGGGTGTATTAAGTTGTCTGTAATTGAGACATTGGGACTGCAGTCGTGAAATCGGGAAGACATTGGTCCGTCTAGCCCGTCGAGCCTACAGCCAGCATGAAGTGACCACTCGCGGGGTTGTACGCATTGGTAATGTATAAGTGTACCAGAGACTGATACGCTCATAATAAAGGATGAAACTGAGTACTGTGAACAATGAGCTCCTTTAATAAGACTCCCGAGTCCAGGTACCTCGTGAGTGGCCTGCTTATATACATGCTTGGGACTCCAACAGGTAGACCCTCTGGTGCTGGTGTGATACAGGTTGCAAGGGGTTAAATACATAACATCACTTCGCCGTGAAGTCGATAGTACACTTATTTACAAGGTGAGACGATTTGGGGCTTTTCTCTCCCTTTTCGATCGTCTCGGTACAAATGCGGGTGTGGGTGAGTTGGTTAGTTCTTCACTGGGCTGCTGGGCAGCCGACCTTGCTGGGCTGCTGGGGATGGTGAGTTCGACTTCGTGGTCAACCATGGTGTCGGTTGCCAATTGTGTGTGTTGGAGGGTCAAAGTTGATGGTGTCTTCTTCAGGTTGTTTGTAGCTGTTGGTGAACCGCAATTTGATTTGGTCCAAATGTTTTCTGCACGTTAGTCCATTGGCCAATTTGACCTGAAACACCCTACTCCTCTCTTTGGCTGTGACCGTGCCAGTGAGCCATTTGGGACCATGTCCATAATTGAATACAAACACAGGGTCATTGACCTCAATATTGTGTGACAAATTTGCGCGATCATGGTACACACTTTGTTGATGCCGCCTGCCCTCCACGTGATCATGTAGATCAGGGTGGACAAGAGAGAGCCTTGTTTTGAGCACCCCTTTCATGAGCAGCTCGGCTGGGGGAACCCCGGTGAGTGAGTGGGGTCTGGTGCGGTAGCTGAGCAGCACTCGGGACAGGCAGGTCTGCAGGGAGCCTTCCGACACACGTTTCAAGCTTTGCTTGATGGTCTGAAATGCCCGTTCTGCCTGGCCGTTGGATGCGGGCTTGAACGGGGCAGATGTGACGTGCTTGATCCCATTGCGGGTCATGAATTCCTTGAATTCAGCACTAGTGAAGCATGGCCCATTGTCGCTGACTAGGACATCAGGCAGGCCGTGCGTGGCAAACATGGCTCGTAGGCTTTCAATGGTGGCCGCGGACATGCTTACAGACATTATTGCACATTCAATCCATTTTGAGTAAACATCCACGACAACCAAGAACATTTTGCCTGGAAATGGGCCTGCATAGTCCACATGGATCCTCGGCCACGGTTTGGAGGGCCACAGCCACAAACTTAGCGGTGCCTCTCTGGGTGCATTGCTCAGCTGAGAGCAAGTGTTGCACTGGCGCACGCATGACTCGAAATCTGAGTCGATGCCGGACCACCACACATGGGATCTGGCTATGACTTTCATTATTACAATGCCTGGTTGGGTGTTGTGCAGTTCACAAATGAACGTATCTCTGCCTTTCTTGGGCAAGACCACGTGATTACCCCACAACAGACAGTCCGCCTGCAGGGACATTTCGTCTTTGCGCCTGTGGAACAGCTTAATCGCCTCCTGCATCTCCGCTGGGACTCTGGACCAGCTCCCATGGAGGGCACAGTTTTTTACCAAGGACAGTAAAGGATCCTGGCTGGTCCAGGTCCTGATCTGATGGGCCGTAACGGGTGACTTTTCGTTTTCGAATGCATCCATTACCATGAACAAGTCCGCAGGCTGTGCCATTTCCACCTCGGTGGTGGGCAATGGTAGCCGACTGACAGCATCAGCGCAGTTCTCTGTGCCCGGCCTGTGGCGGATTACATAGTTGTATGCCGACACCGTGAGTGTCCATCTTTGGATGCGGGCAGAGGCATTGGTGTTAATCCCTTTGCTCTCCAAGAACAGCGATATGAGCGGCTCGTGGTCAGTTTCAAGCTCAAACTTGAGACCAAATAAGTACTGGTGCATTGTTTTTACCCCGTAAACGCACGCCAGAGACTCTTTTTCAATCATGCTGTAGGCCCTTTCGGCCTTGGACAAACTCCTGGATGCATATACAGTGCTCCCAAGGGATGTTGGGATCCCTTGGGACTCCAACAGCTAGGCCCTCTGGTAGTAGTGTGATACAGATTGCAAGGGGTTAAATACATAACAGAGACTATTGGTGAATTCTATAAGCTTGAGCACTGAATGTATCGTTTTAGTTAGTTTGCCTCTGATTAAGTTGTGTTAAAGCGGATTTGAATCAGCCAGGTGATTCTTTTGTAACTCTCAGTGTGGACAGCGGCATGGGTAAAGTTCCTACAGAGGGTGTTCCTATTTAAAGGAATCACAAGTGGGCCACCGTATTTTTGTAAGTACGCATGAAATGTTGGTGTCGGGTTAGAATCCTGCTTCAGCTGTGGATTGTACACAATCGAAGCTCAATGCTGATCCAGGCATTTTTCAGTCAAGACGTTTTAATCTCAATCCACACAGTTGTATCCATCTCCTGACTGGCAGCAGTACAGGAGACGCAATGAAAGAGCCGAGAGATTCATTTGTTTCAGGAACCCTGCCACCAGCTCTCGCGTCCTCACTTTTCCCATTTGACTAGGTGTCCAGATTAGTGGGGAGCGAGCATCGTTAATTAGAGAAAACATCGCTCCGTCTCTCCCTCCGGTGCTGATCCTGTGCTTTTTTTTCTCCTGCAGCGTAGCTGAGTTTGTCTTACGTTTTCCACAGCCATTCATCACCAGTGTCAGAGAATAGTAGCCAGCCGTCAAGGCCCTGCCTCATTAGCATTGCCTCTCCTTTGTGTGAGAATCTTCAAACCCCTGAAAAATAAGCACAAGGAAAATGCATTTCAAGGGATTGTCTCCCAACATTAAGTGCCTTTCATAAGAATATAAGAACATAAGAAATAGGAGCAGGAGCAGGCCATACGGCCCCTTGAGCCTGCTCCGCCATTTAATACGATCATAGCTGATCTGATCATGGACTCAGGTCCATTTCCCCACCCACTCCCCATAACCACTTATTCCCTTATTGGTTAAGAAACTGTCTATCTCTGTCTTAAATCTGCTCAATGTCCCAGCTTCCACAGCTCTCTAAGGCAGTGCATTCCACAGATTTACAACCCTCTGAGAGAAGAAATTTCTCCCCATCTCAGTTTTAAATGGGCGGCCCCTTATTCTAAGATCGTGCCCCCTAGTTCTAATCTCCCCTATCAGTGGAAACATCCTCTCTGCATCCACCTTGTCAAGCCCCCTCATAATCTTTTACATTTCGATAAGATCACCTCTCATTCTTCTGAACTCCAATGAATAGAGGCCCAACCTACTCAGCCTTTCTAAGGGTTAAGTCATGGCAGGAGAGCTCGGTCGGGTGTTATGCTCCTCCTGTACCATGTGGGAACTCAGGGACGACACCAGTGTCCCTGACGACTATATTTGCAGGAAGTGTGTCCACCTCAAGCTCCTGACGGTCCGCGTTGCGGAGTTCGAGCTGAGGGTGGATTCACTCTGGAGCATCCACGATGCTGAGAATGACGTGAGTATCACGTGTAGCGAGTTGGTCGTACCGCAGGGAAAGGGTCCACAGCCAGATAGGGAATGGAAGACCAACAGGAAGAGCAGTGCAAGGAAGGTAGTGCAGGAGTCCCCTGTGGTCATCCCCCTGCTGTTGAGGGGGATGACTCATCAGGGGAGGGCAGCAGCAGCCAAGTTCATGGCACCATGGCTGGCTCTGCTGCACAGGAGGGCAGGAAAAAGAGTGGGAGAGCAATAGTGATTGGGGATTCAATGGTGAGGGGAATAGATAGGCGTTTCTGCGGCCGCAACCGAGACTCCAGAATGGTATGTTGCCTCCCTGGTGCAAGGGTCAAGGATGTCTCGGAGCGGGTGCAGGACATTCTAAAAAGGGAGGGAGAACAGCCAGTTGTCGTGGTGCACATTGGTACCAACGACATAGGTAAAAAAAAGGGATGAGGTCCTACGAAACGAATTTAAGGAGCTAGGAGCTAAATTAAAAAGTAGGACCTCAAAAGTAGTAATCTCGGGATTGCTACCAGTGCCACGTGCTAGTCAGAGTAGGAATCGCAGGATAGCGCAGATGAATACGTGGCTTGAGCAGTGGTGCAACAGGGAGGGATTCAAATTCCTGGGGCATTGGAACCGGTTCTGGGGGAGGTGGGACCAGTACAAACCGGATGGTTTGCACCTGGGCAGGACCGGAACCAATGTCCTAGGGGGAGTGTTTACTAGTGCTGTTGGGGAGGATTTAAACTGATATGGCAGGGGGATGGGAACCAATGCAGGGAGACAGAGGGAAACAAAAAGGAGGCAAAAGCAAAAGACAGAAAGGAGATGAGGAAAAGTGGAGGGCAGAGAAACCCAAGGCAAAGAACAAAAAGGGCCACTGTACAGCAAAATTCTAAAAGGACAAAGGGTGTTAAAAGAACAAGCCTGAAGGCTTTGTGTCTTAATGCAAGGAGTATCCGCAATAAAGTGGATGAATTAACTGTGCAAATAGATGTTAACAAATATGATGTGATTGGGATTACGGAGACGTGGCTCCAGGATGATCAGGGCTGGGAACTCAACATCCAGGGGTATTCAACATTCAGGAAAGATAGAATAAAAGGAAAAGAAGGTGGGGTAGCATTGCTGGTTAAGGAGCAAATTAAGGCAATAGTTCGGAAGGACATCAGCTTGGATGATGTGGAATCTATATGGGTAGAGCTGCAGAATACCAAAGGACAAAAAACGTTAGTGGGAGTTGTGTACAGACCTCCAAACAGTAGTAGTGATGTTGGGGAGGGCATCAAACATAAAATTAGGGGTGCGTGCAATAAAGGTGCAGCAGTTATAACAGGTGACTTTAATATGCACATAGATTGGGTTAACCAAACTGGAAGCAATACGGTAGAGGAGGATTTCCTGGAGTGCATAAGGGATGGTTTTTTAGACCAATATGTCGAGGAACCAACTAGGGGGGAGGCCATCTTAGACTGGGTGTTGTGTAATGAGAGAGGATTAATTAGCAATCTCGTTGTGCGAGGCCCCTTGGGGAAGAGTGACCATAATATGGTGGAATTCTGCATTAGGATGGAGAATGAAACAGTTAATTCAGAGACCATGGTCCAGAACTTAAAGAAGGGTAACTTTGAAGGTATGAGGCATGAATTGGCCAGGATAGATTGGCGAATGATACTGAAGGGGTTGACTGTGGATGGGCAATGGCAGACATTTAGAGACCGCATGGATGAACTACAACAATTGTACATTCCTGTCTGGGTAAAAATAAAAAAGGGAAGGTGGCTCAACCGTGGCTATCAAGGGAAATCAGGGATAGCATTAAAGCCAAGGAAGTGGCATACAAATTGGCCAGAAATAGCAGCGAACCCGGGGACTGGGAGAAATTTAGAACTCAGCAGAGGAGGACAAAGGGTTTGATTAGGGCAGGGAAAATGGAGTACGAGAAGAAGCTTGCAGGGAACATTAAGACGGATTGCAAAGGTTTCTATAGATATGTAAAGAGAAAAAGGTTCGTAAAGACAAATGTAGGTCCCCTGCAGTCAGAATCAGGGGAAGTCATAACGGGGAACAAAGAAATGGCGGACCAATTGAACAAGTACTTTGGTTCGGTATTCACTGAGGAGGACACAAACAACCTTCCGGATATAAAAGGGGTCGGAGGGTCTAGTAAGGAGGAGGAACTGAGGGAAATCATTATTAGTCGGGAAATTGTGTTGGGGAAATTGATGGGATTGAAGGCCGATAAATCCCCAGGGCCTGATGGACTGCATCCCAGAGTACTTAAGGAGGTGGCCTTGGAAATAGCGGATGCATTGACAGTCATTTTCCAACATTCCATTGACTCTGGATCAGTTCCTATGGAGTGGAGGGTAGCCAATGTAACCCCACTTTTTAAAAAAGGAGGGAGAGAGAAAACAGGGAATTACAGCCTGACATCGGAAGTGGGTAAAATGATGGAATCAATTATTAAGGATGTCACAGCAGTGCATTTGGAAAGAGGTAATATGATAGGTCCAAGTCAGCATGGATTTGTGAAAGGGAAATCATGCTTGACAAATCTTCTGGAATTTTTTGAGGATGTTTCCAGTAGAGTGGACAAGGGAGAACCAGTTGATGTGGTATATTTGGACTTTCAGAAGGCTTTCAACAAGGTCCCACACAAGAGATTAATGTGCAAAGTTAAAGCACATGGGATTGGGGGTAGTGTGCTGACATGGATTGAGAACTGGTTGTCAGACAGGAAGCAAAGAGTAGGAGTAAATGGGGACTTTTCAGAATGGCAGGCAGTGACTAGTGGGGTACCGCAAGGTTCTGTGCTGGGGCCCCAGCTGTTTACACTGTACATTAATGATTTAGACGAGGGGATTAAATGTAGTATCTCCAAATTTGCGGATGACACTAAGTTGGGTGGCAGTGTGAGCTGCAAGGAGGATTCTATGAGGCTGCAGAGCGACTTGGATAGGTTAGGTGAGTGGGCAAATGCATGGCAGATGAAGTATAATGAGGTTATCCACTGTGGTGGTAAAAACAGAGAGACAGACTATTATCTGAATGGTGACAGATTAGGAAAAGGGGAGGTGCAAAGAGACCTGGGTGTCATGGTACATCAGTCATTGAAGGTTGGCATGCAGGTACAGCAGGCGGTTAAGAAAGCAAATGACATGTTGGCCTTCATAGCGAGGGGATTTGAGTCCAAGGGCAGGGAGGTGTTGCTACAATTGTACAGGGCCTTGGTGAGGCCACACTTGGAGTATTGTGTACAGTTTTGCTCTCCTAACCTGAGGAAGGACATTCTTGCTATTGAGGGAGTGCAGCGAAGGTTCACCAGACTGATTCCCGGGATGGCGGGACTGACCTATCAAGAAAGACTGGATCAACTGGGCTTGTATTCACTGGAGTTCAGAAGAATGAGAGGGGACCTCATAGAAACGTTTAAAATTCTGACGGGGCTAGACAGGTTAGATGCAGGAAGAATGTTCCCAATGTTGGGGAAGTCCAGAACCAGGGGACAGTCTAAGGATAAGGGGGAAGCCATTTAGGACCGAGATGAGGAGGAATTTCTTCACCCAGAGAGTGGTGAACCTGTGGAATTCTCTACCACAGAAAGTTGTTGAGGCCAATTCACTAAATATATTCAAAAAGGAGTTAGATGAAGTCCTTACTACTAGGGGAATCAAGGGGTATGGTGAGAAAGCAGGAATGGGGTACTGAAGTTGCATGTTCAGCCATGAACTCATTGAATGGCGGTGCAGGCTAGAAGGGCCGAATGGCCTACTCCTGCACCTATTTTCTATGTTTCTATGTTTCTATGTTTTTCCTCATAAGTCAACCCCCTCATCTCCAGAATCGACCTAGTGAACCTTCTCTTAACTGCCTCCAAAGTAAGTATATCTTATTTCTTATACAGTTTCAGGTTTTTCCCTTTCATAGATTCTTACAGCTCTGAAGGAGGCCATTTGGCCCATCGTGCCTGTGCCGGCTTTTTGAAGGAGCTCTCCAATTCCTCCCACTCGTCCCGCTCTTTGCAAGTCTCATTGAAATCTCATTGAAACATATAAGAGTCTGAAAGGGCATGACAGGGTGGATGCCAAGAGGTTGTTTCCCTGGCTGCAGAGTCTAGAACCAGGGGGCACAGTCTCAGGTTAAGTGGTCGGCCATTTAAGACTGAGATGAGGAGAAATTTCTTCACTCAGAGGGTGGTGAATCTTTGGAATTCTCTGCCCCAGAGGGCTGTGGATGCTGAGTCGTTGAGTTGTTGGGCCCAGGAGCGGTGTGAGTTCAGGGCCCAGAAGAGGCGAGGGCCCAGGGGCAGCCTGGGCCAACCCACACTGCGATATATGTGCGCACTAGGCCGTGCAGCAGAGCTGGTCTCCAGTCATCTTGGTTAATCCTTGCCACTGGACCAAGCCACCACACGTTAAAAAAGTCCACGCACAGGCATCTTCCACCCTTCAACATGTAGTTCGGGATCTGGAATCTTAGGTCCTTCATTGAAACACCTGTGAACTCATCGCTTTTTGGCGTGGAAGCAAGTCATCCTCGGTTCAAGTGACCGCCTATGATGGATGATGATTCAAGACTGAGATAGATAGATTTCTTGGAGACTACAGGAATCAAGGGATTGGAGATCGGGCAGGAAAGTGGAGTTGAGGCCAAGATCAGATCAGCCATGATCTTATTGAATGGTGGAGCAGGCTCGAGGGGCCATATGGCCTACTCCCGTTCCTATTCCTTATCTTATGTTCTTAGGTTCTTTCCCCATAGCTCTGTAAAATTTTACCCCTTGAAATGTTTATCCAATTCCCTTTTGAAAGTTACTACTGAGTCTGCTTCCACCGCCTTTTCTGGCAGTGCGTTCCAGACCAGGTCTGTTGCTGGGGTTGCGATTTTATTTCCAACATCTCATCCAAGTCTGAGCCTATCTGTGTATCTCTGAATCCTCTTGCCATCCTACGACCCTCCGAGAACTCTGTGTTTCCCCCATCTCTGGCCTCTTGCCCACCCCGCCACTCCCTTCGCCCCACCATCGTCAGCTGTGCCTTCAGCTGCCCGGGTCCTAAGCTCTGGAATTCCCTCCCTAAACCTCTCCGCCTCTCCACCTCTCTCCTCCCTGAAGAGGCAGCTTAAAACCGACCTCTTTGACAAAGCTTTTGGTCGCCTGCCCTAATATCTCCGTATATGGCTTGGTGTCAAATTGTGTTTGATAATCGCTCCTGCGAAGCGCCTTGAGACGATTTACTACATTACAGGCGCTGTATGAATGCAAGATGTTGTTGTAGTGTTGTCCAGGGATTTGAGCTCGAGGGCCACCTACTCTGTACAGCTCAGTACCATTCGGGGAGATGCATTTACCCAGCGAGAGAATCAAAAACCCCAAGGTGTAGCTTTTTTATTTCCTTTGGGTGTATCAATTACGAGGGAGACATAATCTTAATATTCGAGCCAGGCCGTTCAGGGGTGATGTCAGGAAGCACTTCTTCACACGAAGGGCAGTGGGAATCTGGAACTCTCTCCCCCAAAAAGCTGTTGAGGCTGGGGGTCAATTAAAAATGTCAAGACAGATCAATCGATTTTTGTTCGGCTACCAAGGCGGGTAGATGGAGTTAAGATACAGATCAGCCACGATCTAATTGAATGCTGGAACAGGCTCGAGGGGCTGAATGGCCTCCATCTATCGAGCAGAATGATACATTCGGACTGACGATCTTGTCCCGGCTGAGGAACACTGACTCGGCTCAGTCACATGGCCTGGATGCAACCCCGGTACAACAACAACGAATTGCATTTATACAGCGCCTTTAACGTAGTAAACTGTCCCAAGGCGCTTCACAGGAGCGATTATCAAACAAACTTCTGACACCGAACCACACACGGAGATATTAGGAGAGGTGATCAAAAGTTTAGTAAAAGAGGTAAGTTTTAAGGAGTGTCTCAATGGAGGAGAGAGAGAGTTAGAGAGACCGAGGGGGACGAAATTCGGTCCTGCCGACTTGGAGGCGGTGACACCGGCTGAACGGTGATTTTAACGGCAGGCGGTAGGTGCCGCCTCAAAATATCAAATTCAGTTTTGCCGCCCAAAGATGAGAGAGCAGTGTTAAACGTGGCATTACACACTCATCCTCGGGCACCAATAGGGTGCTATCTCAGGAGGCCCACCGACTGTCCCCACGGTGGGCTGCCAACATGCGAGTTGGAAAAAGTAGGGGAAAAAGTTTCTGAAAACCTCTCTGCCCCACACCCACACCTCCCCACCGGCGCCAGGAATACATAAATGCTGAAAAAATGAAAGATAACCACGTACCTTGCTCCCTGGACGCCCCCGGCCCGAGACCCCCGATGTCCCACCACCTTTCCCAGGCTCTGCGCACGCCGACCGGTAAGGCCACCGCACTCACCGAATCTCGCAGCCGCGGCGGCAAGGGGGCGTTGCACGCTCGATGACGTCACCGCGTGGGTGGCGGCCGAGCGCGCAGCGGTACGTCTTGGCGGCCACCCCCACCGTCCAACCACATTTACCGTCAGCCCACAAACCCGCTCCCCGCCGACGGGTAAGCCCTTAGCCATCTGATCGTGACCCCAGAGAGGTTAAGGGAGGGAGTTCCAGAGCTTAGGGCCTCGGCAGCTGAAGGCACGGCCGCCGATGGTGGGGCCGTCATGTGTGTACATGCTGTTTGTAGCCACCAGATGGTGTCATTGTTGGAGGCCACTGAGCAGCAGGCACATGGTGCTGCTCTGGTATAAAAGGCCAGCCATTTTGTGAGCCAGGCACTTTGGGCTGCAATAAAGCAGAGCCAAGGTTGTACTTTGTTCAGCTAAACAATACTCAGTTTGTACCTTTATTGCATACATAACAGGGGCGATGAAAATCGGCGGATGCCCAAGATGCCAGAATAGGAGGAGCGCAGAGACCTCCGAGGATTGTGGAGCTGGAGGAGATTACAGAGATAGGGAAGGGGGTGAGGACATGGAGGGATTTGAAAACGCGGATGAGAATTTTTAAATGCAAATTGCGTCCTCGCTGGGAGCCCATGTAGGTCAGCGAGCACTGGGGGTGATGGGTGAATGGGACTTGGTGTGTGTTTGTGTGTGAGTAGGGCTGGGATTTTGTATGAACCAAGGCTTACACAGGATGGATAGTGGCAGCCCAGCCAGGAGAGCACAGACTAGACCCCTGGCAGGTCTCAGTGCCAGCACAAGGGACAGGAAGTGTTAATGCAGCTTTAGGCTGCTGATGCCCACAGATCAGGGCCTGCTGGCTACTGAGGGAGGTCACCAGAGCGAAGGCCCTGATTTACGTCGCGTAAGCAGCACAGAGAGAGGCCATTCAGCCCAACTGGTCCGTGCCAGGTGTTTATGTCGATGAAAGCTGCTGGGAGCGGTGGAACCGAAGTTTGGGTTACCGGGGCGATGCTCACGGCGATGACGTGACGATCTCCAGGTGAAGGAGATCGGGGGGGCGATGTGTTACAGCTGCCGCATACCTCCCGCACAATATGGCGGGTGCCGATCTCACCGCGCCCTGTCGGAAAGCTATTGGCACCCGGTTATTGCCCACAGACCCCCCCTCCCCCCCTCAGAGGCGATAACAGGAGGCGGTAAGGCGGCCAATTTCTAGGCCGAAGTGATGTTGCAAGGAAAAAAGAGATGGTGATGGGACAAGTAAAGAAACAATAGCTGGGCCTAGAGGTGGTGGATTAGGCCTCAGAATGACTAGTCCGGTAACATAACCGCGACACTACTGTACCCCATACTCCTGCATTCCCTTCTCTCCCTACTCTGCTTCACTATAGCTTGTGTGGAGGTTTTTTGGGTGTGGGGGGTGGGGACATAACCTTACAATCAGAGCCACGCCATTAAGGAGAGAAGTTAGGAGACACTTCTCCATAAACAAAGGGTGCTAGAATTGTGGAACTCTCTTCCCACAAAAAAAAACAATAGATGCCAGCTCAATAAATAATTTAAAATCTGAGAAGAATATATTTTTCTTAACCAAGGGTGTAAAGGTACAAGGAGCCAAGGCGGGTGGGTGGAGTTAACATACTGATCAGCCATGATATTTAATGGCGGTACAGACTCGAGGCGCTGAATGGCCTCCTCCTGTTGCTCTGAGTCTCGACTTCAGCAAAGCGAGGATGCAGGGGAGTGTGTCGGACAGAGGATCGGCAGTTTACGACGAGCAAGAGAGGAAAATTCTAAGGAGCATTGGGCACAAAAAGCATCGATCAAATTGAGGGACACAGAAGAAGAGTAAAATGGAGTGGGGGAAAAATGAGAGACTCAAATTATCTTACAATTGTAAGAAGAGAGGCTGAGCTCAGGTCCCAACGTAATGTGGCCAAATGTATTGGAAATCTGGGGCAGATGCAGGTACAAAGGTGCCATGATTGTCCCATTATTCATTTGTCAAGATACGGTCAAGTTCCTTTCATACAATTATGGAGCTACTGTGGAAAATTACCAGATAAATTGCTGGGCTAATTATCATCATCATAGGCAGTCCCTCGAAATCGAGGAAGACTTGCTTCCACTCTAAACGTGAGTTCTCAGGTGACTGAACAGTCCAATATGGGAATTACAGTCTCTGTCACAGGTGGGACAGACAGTGGTTGAAGGAAAGGGTGGGTGGGACTGGTTTGCCGCACGCTCCTTCCGCTGCCTGCGCTTGTTTTCTGCATGCTCTCAGCATTGAGACTCGAGGTGCTCAGCGCCCTCCCGGATGCACTTCCTCCACTTAGGGTGGTCTTTGGCCAGGGACTACCAGTGTCAGTGGGATGTTGCATTTTATCAAGGAGGCTTTGAGATTGTCCTTGAAACGTTTCCTCTGCCCACCTGGATCTCGCTTGCCGAGTAGGAGTTCCAAGTAGAGCGCTTGCTTAGGGAGTCTCGTGTCGGGAATGCGAACAATGTGGCCCGCCCAACGGAGCTGGTCGAGTGTGGTCATTGTTTCGATGTTGGCCTGATCGAGAACACTGACGTTGGTGCGTCTGTCCTCCCAGGGGATTTGCAGGATCTTGCGGAGACA